>NC_142761.1:11669255-11999255 GCF_054948205.1 Urtica dioica subsp. dioica
CTTATGAAAGGACTGAAAGACATAAAAATGTTTATAAAATTTTTTTTACGGTCAGGAGCAAGCTCCAAAACAGAACCTGGATTATTTTGTCTCGATTTCTTCTCAATCGTATACAAAAATCCATATGACTCCGTGTCGGTTTCGTACAACAACCCAATGGCCTTTTCTTTTGCTCTCCAAACCTTTTTATACGTCATAAAAACTCTAAAATCTTTCTCCATGTAACTAAGAATTTCTTTCGGCTTACAATTCATTTGAGGATGATCCACAAATTTGTGTTTCACAACATGTCATACAAATAGTAATGTGGCCTTTGGATCCCTTCTTGACCCCACGAAACATGTATGCTCATAATCAAACCTACATTAAGAAGAAAAGAAGAAAATCATGTCATGTAATCGATATGATTGTTATTGTGAATGATATTATTTAAATGAACATCGCGATTTTTTATCGATATCAGTGTCAATAAATCACAGTGTTTATTGAAATTAATGTCAAACTGTGATTTTAAGTTTGGGGTCATAATGCGAAAAATGATTTGATGACTTCATTAAAAGAGTGAAAAAAGAAACACATACCTCTTGATTCTGAAAAAATTCGGTCTCCCTTAATCTTACTGCACGACTGGCCCACTCACAATTGTCACCCGGACAAACGACGTGGATATAATTGAATGCAAAGTGTTTACTTATTGCAGACATGGTCAAATGCTTTTTCAAGACCTGTTTGGTAGCGTGTAGAGGTTTTAGCTCTTCAATGATATGCGAGTTCAAGTCCATCACTTTAAACTCCCCAATGTTCTCAAAGCTCGTCCTAGGCGATGATCGTTTGGTAGGGGACTGTGTTGGTCGCTCTCTCGAGGGACTAGTTTGAGATGATCCCTCTATAGGTGACGGGATTGTGGAGGTCGTTGTGTCAAGGGAGTGGGCTGTGATGGTCTCTGTGGTGGGAAGGGGGTTGTGACGCAAGCCCACGCGGCTATTTGTAGGTGTTGTATTCTTCAAATCCAAGAGTAATATGAGATTCAAGATCTTCAAATTTAGACTCCCCCTTGATTGGACTTGTGTCACGCCCCGAAAACGAGACATGAACTAAACGAAGATAAGCAATATTAAACACTAAACGAGTAACTAAACATCCCACAGTGCATACTCAATCATTTACTTTACAGATCCAAAGATAAACAAAACAGAATGCGTAAAATAAAACTAACATTCATAAGCAAAAGCTTATATACAGACCTACTAGATAACGAAACTGAAACTTCAAAAAAAACTTGACGACATTAAACTCCGAGGTCGTCCTAACCCTTCTTCTCGTTTCCTGATCATAAGAAAAATTTGAGGAAATAGGGGTGAGCCTGAGACTCAGTAGGTGCTATAGTAATGGTTTGATTTGCAAAAAGATTTTCGAAAATAATACTTCCTTTGTAATAATAATATTCTTGTCACGTGTAAATCACCATACACATAGAAGTATACCTTGCAGAAATGTAAATTGCAGAAATGTAAATGACGGGATGCTGATGCTAGAAATGTAAATGCCAGAAATACAATTGAATTAAAATGTGCATCTACGCCCATTTAAACATATACTATTTCATGAGCCCCTGTCAACATAACCCGTGACAGTCCTCTGATCAGAATGGTGCACTCTCCACACCCTTATATATATATATATAATATATATATATACACGATTGCACTATCCGCTTCATATATATACGTTCCCGACTCTATCAGGATATACAAAACATTTTATTTCGCAAATACGGGATATATGTATAATATCGAAAATATTCTCAACTTCATGATCAGATATCCTGAGATGAAGTTCCGCCACATTTTATAAGAATGGTTTAGGTTTCGTGGCATGTTCACAACCATTTTCATTTAGAAAATAATATATACTTGAGGCCAAACCATAAAATCAGAAGAGAAGGGTTATAATAACCTACCTCGAGAATAAGCGTCTAAGTTGCTCGTCTACGAGACGTTCGCTCGTCCTGTGAACTTGAACGTTCACTAAAACCGAGACTCCAGACGTTCACTTACTCCGTGAACCCTTTAAACGACTTTCAGTCTTGAGTCCTATCACGGTAAATCAAACCGATTATGAAAGTAAATCAATGGACCATGAGTGTAAAGCAAACCGAGTATGCATTCCCTAAAGGTTCTATAACCTAGACGCTCTGATACCAAAGCGTCTTTCTTTGGACTTATAAAGTAATCAACTGAGTATGCACTGTGGGTTAGTTATGTAAAGTTTATTAGTGTTTAATTTTATTCAATAATCACACCCCATCTTTCCCGGAGCGTGACAACTTGAGCCTAGGTAAGAGGTGGACGGTCGAATTTCTATCTTATCGCATGGAAGATTCTTTATCTCAAAAACAATATGAAAATTCACTACTACAAAATAAGGATTCTACAACGCTTAAAAACAGTTGTGGAATGATTCTACAACGCTTGTCAAGCGTTGTAGAATCCTGCGTTGTAGAAGCTTCTACAACGCTTAAATATCCTTTGTAGAATCCAAGAGGTTTCGACAACGCTTAAACATCCGTTGTAGAATCTAAGAGGTTTCTACAACGCTTAAATATCTGTTGTAGAATCCAACTTTCTAAAACGGATGTCTAAGCGTTGTGGAACCTCCTACAACGGTATACATCCATTGTGAAATTTTTAAATAATTAAAAAATCCCTGCCGCGGCGAGATTATTCTACAACGGATATTATATCCGTTGTAGAATCAACTCGCCGCGGCGAAAATTATACGTCGCCGCAGCGTATATTTCTCCGCGGCGAGATGCTTCTACAACGGATAATCATGCGTTGTAGAAAGGCCATGATTTTTTTTAAAAATAACTCGCCGCGGAGAATAATATTTCTCGCCGCGGCGAGAAGTATAGGTCGCCGCGGTGAGAATCATTTTTTTTCAATCTAAAATCTGTTTTTACACGGTACTGAAACCCGTTGTAAAAAACTGGCACGTGAAAATAACCTTCAATCCAAAAAATAATATCTTCATCAACAAAACATTCAAAAGCAAATATGTACATCTACAACCAATCCATAATTCAATAAAAAAAAAACTAACTAATCATCACAGTTAATAAATGTTTGTACATAACTTACCCATTCTTCCCTAACTCTCTCTAAATCCTCCTTTGTATAGGATTTCTTATTTTTCTAATTTTCCTACACCTCCTACGACTATATCACGCATATAAGAAATCACAAAATACCCGCATTCCGTGTTTCCGGTTTGTCTCGGAGCGTCCCAAGCCTTGATGTATGTTGATTGCCCGTTACTATGGGCGTTTTGATGCTAGAGCTTGAAATCCACAAGAACCCTATATAACACGGAGATTATAAGAGAAAAAACCACTAGAACGATTTATGATAAAAATTATTTAAGAAATCAAAATATTACCTTTTTATCAATCGAGTTAAATCGATTGGGATTTTATTTCTCAACGGGTCAAAGAACATAGCGCTATCTCTCTAACGGTCGAGGACAACGAGCATCCAATGATTACCTTTGTTATACGGCATCAAAACTAGTTCACCAAATTTACATTGTCGTACCACGTTTCCAACGTCCTTGACTCGTTTTGACAAATAAGCCTCCTCGTCGTCATTTTCAATATACGAACTTAAGCTCGGATTTATAAAACAATAGTTTCGAGTCTTCTTCGCATTTTCTAGCCTCGAGCGTAGATAGCTATGACAAACAAATATTTAGTTGATCAAAACACTAAATATTGAATATTTATATTAAAAAAACGCATATAAAGAAAACTTTTACTCCATATAAACCGTTATGCTCCCCGCGCCAATTTCCAAGTATTGCAAAAAATCGGAAACATCTTCAAATGACACCGGAATCGGGATAGCTGCGAGACTTGGACTAACATTGACCATAATCACATCCCCTTCCGGTAACATTACTTTGTTGGCATGTTGAGCGAGCAATCGATACTTGAGATTAATCACCTTGTACGAAATATTCTTAGCATCATCGATGCTAGCTTCACTCTCAAAACCGAGCTTTGAGAGTTGTTTGACAACCGGACCGCGACTCTCTATTCCCGTGTCCATTTCTATGAGTCTCTTCGGCCACGAGACAAACCCGCCTATAGCATCTTCAATGGTTTGAGCTTCTTCGGTGGGAATTGGCAATTTTGCTTTTTTAATCAAAACCCCCAAAACGGCCACGCGTAAATTTCCCTCCTCCAAAGGTGAAAAGTGAACTACGCCTCCATTCATGTACGCTCGCCTATTTGCAACATGAATTGTGCCTCCTTTCACAACATCATCAATGAAAAGAAGACAGTCGACGCTTTCATCTGAACTCGGTGTCACCGGCGTGGTTGGATTTCAATGAGCAACTAGCACGAACACTATTGGGTTTTTCCACAACGACATGATCGATCTTCGGACGATCATCAACAATGTTAGGATCGGTCTTCGGACAATCGCCAACATCGTCGTGTTTTAAGCAAATCAGTATATATATCAATATCTTAATACCAAAATATTTAGCTTTATAGATAAAAAAAAATAATGAACATACCTAAACAGAGCGCTTCATTAACGTGTTCTTCAACGTTTGCCATCTCTTCATCATAAACAACCTTGTCCTTGAGATTCTCTTCCATACGCTCGACACTAGGCGACTCGATATTAGCATCTCCGACATTAATGCTACCATTTCCACCGAAGGCTTTCATCACCAAAGATTTCAACTCGCTCATCTCCCGACACATCCTAATTAATTCTTCGTTCGGCGTTGGAGGAACAAAGTTCTTGAAACGGGAAGTGTGTTTCGATTGACCGCAAACTCGCGCCGTTCCCAAAGCTTCTTGCCAAATGCTCTTTCCCGATTCCGGCACCCATGTCCCTTGCGTTGCTTGTTGTGATAACGTTTTCTACACACAAAATTATTTTCAAATAAAATTACAAGATTAATTGTATAACAAATGTAAAGTACTTACGATTTTTTCTGCCATTAGTTTTTCTTTCTCATCCTTGTAGTTATCTACGTCTTTCATTCGCGAGTCAATCCAAAGTTCTTCTTTCGTAGGCCATTCCCCCGTTTCGTCGTGCTAGTAAGAAGTAATTATACAATAATTAAAAAACAATGGCAAATTTGGAATAACTAAAAAAAATAAATGAACCTAACCTTTTCTTGATCAAGCTTTCGATATCCATTTCGGCCCGTTCGGGATTTGTACACACTTTTTCCGGTATTTGCTTTCCCATGTTCCGATGTTTGTTTGAACACTTCGGTTCGTCTATACTCAACAAATGCTATCCAATCTTCTTCGGTGACACTTGTGTAGAATTTCAAAACACAAGCCGGTCTCTTTAAGGCGATTGGATCCTTGATGATATCTTTGAGTAGATTGTTGTATAACTCATGACGAAATAACCTTGCCGCTTCTCCGACTCTCATAAGGCAATCGTGCTTTTGTTCAATAGCAATCGTAAATCCTTCTAACATTTCGTTCCAAATCCGTTCTCTAATTTGATTATTCTCTTTAGATCTCCAATCGCGCATCGAAAGTGGAACGTATTCTCTAGCTAGCACGCCAAAGTAACTCAACAACTCATCACCCTCCTTACCAATTGGTTGTCCCTTATCATCAAATTGTACCGGAATTTTTTTACCTAGAGTTTTGACCTTATTAACCCGACTCATAAGAGTGATTCTTCTTTTTCCTTTTTCATCAAAATTTAGTGCTAGTTGTCTTCTAATTTTTCTATTATCACTATCGCTAGAAGTAGTAGTAGTGGACGAAATTGAATCTAATAAACAAAATTCAAAACATAATTTCAATTTTCAACTCAAATGTAATCAAAATTTCAACTCAAATGTAATAAAAATTTCAACTCAAACCCTCAACAAAAACATAAATTTGAAATCAATATCAAACTCAACTCCAATCACAATATAAACTCAAATCCGATCCGATTCTATACAAAAACACAATTTCAATCTCAATTCAATCTAATATCAAATATCTTTCTCAAATCAAATCAATATCAAACTTAAATTCAATAAACTCAAATCCAATACAATATCTTCCTAATTTCAAATCAATATCAAATTCACACTAAATAAGTCCATGTAAAAATGTTCAAAAACATTACCCGGAGTTGGACGAGCACAAGGGCGGCGAAGAGAGGGTGGTGAGATGAGGGCCGGAGAGGTAATGGCCGAAGGCGGTGAGGTGAGGGCCGGAGGACGCAAGGGTGGGCGCGTGGCGAGGTGAGGGCCGGAGGGCGGCGTGGGCGCGCGGCGAGGGTGGGCACGCGGCGAGGTGAGGAAGGGGGCGGGGGCGCCGAGAGAGATGAGTGAGGTGAGGGTCGGAGAGAGAGAGAGAGAGCGCGCGGGGCGGGGGCATGGGGGCGCAGCGAGGTGAGAGCCGGAGAGAGAGAGAGAGAGAGAGAGAGAGAGAGAGAGAGAGAGAGAGAGAGAGAGAGAGAGAGAGAGAGAGAGGCCGAGAGAGATGAGTGAGGGACGGATGGCGCGCAGCAAGGTGAGGGCCGGAGGGCGGCGAGAGAGTGGCGGCGAGAGAGGGGCGGGGCGGCGAGAGAGATGAGTGGAGAGAGAGATGAGAAGAATGAAGTAGAAGATGAATGAGAATGAGGGAAAATTGAAAAAAACGCTAAGTATAGAATATGAAATGGGCGGGTAGTTTAAAAAAATTGAAATTTTCAGATTTTAAAACGCTCCTACAACGCTTATTCAAAGCGTTCTAGAATCTCGCCGCGGCGAGGTTGATTTCTCGCCGCAGCAAGATGCTTCTACAACGCTTAAAATAAGAGTTGTAGGATCTTCGCCGCGGCGACAAAAAATTCTCGCTGTGGCGAGAATTACCCAAAAAATTCTTGCCGCGGCGAAATTGTGCCTTCGCCACGGCGAGCATAACCCTAGATGCCCTCGCCGCAGCGATTTACAAATCTCACCGCGGCGTAACTCTTCTACAATGCTTAGCTAAGCGTTGTAGGATCCTCGCCGCGGCGAAAGAGAATTTTCGCCGTGGCGAGGAATACTTTCATCGCGGCGTAAAATTTATGTTGCCGCGGCGAGACTATGTGTCTGAAACATGGTGCTCTCGGTAAGATTCTCGCCGCGGCGAAGAAGTGTTCCCGCCGCGGCGCATGACTCCTGCCGTGGCGAGATGTGTACCTCACCGCGGCGTGATAGTCTCGCCGTGGTAATTTACAATTTTTGCCGCGGCGTGTATCTTCTACAACGCTTAGCTAAGCGTTGTAGGATCCTCGCCGCGGCGAAAGAGAATTTTCTCCGCAGCGAGGAATACTTTCGCCGCGGCATACAATGTATGTTGCCGCGGCGAGACTATGTGTCTGAAACATGGTGCTCTCGGTAAGATTCTCGCCGCGGCGTGATTGTGTCGCCGCGGCGACCGCATTTTTTTGCCGCGGCGAGGACATTCTACAACGCTTATGGAAGCGTTGTAGAATGTCCTCGCCGCGGCGAAGTATAAATGTCGCCACGGTGAGTGACACGAGACTGGTGATATAAATTCTCATTTCTCGTCTTTTTCACTTTGAACTCTCATAACCTCACTCGAAAAAAGATTTCCAGTACCTTTCCGACTCATTCTACACCGTCCTCGTTTACTAGTCTCATCTACACATTCAAATCTTGTAAGTTCTTCTTTAACTTGTTCCAAATGTTGTTCTCTTGATAGTTTACTAATTAGAATGGGCAATTTTTTTTGGTATAATTAGGGTTTTTCTATGAAGATGAGAAAGTGGATGTGGGAGAATAGATTGAATGAGATATATCGGAAAGGTGTAGATGAGTTTTGTGATTTTGCTAGAGAGAACATGGTAGAAGTGAAATCTATTCGTTGTCCTTGAAAAGTTCTTTTCACCTTCGTTTTCCGACATCATGATCCACTTAACCGTCCACTTGGTACGTGAAGTGAAATTAGGAGGGCCCGTATTTTTACGGTGGATGTATCCAATCGAACGTTATATGAAAGTGTTGAAAAACTACGTGAAGAACTACAATAGGCCGGAAGGAAGCATAGTTGAAAATTACATAGCAGAAGAGTCGGTTGAGTTTTGTTCTTAGTATTTAGCTAAGACAGACCAAATTAGCTTATCCAAGAACACCAATTTTGATTCAAAAGCTCTATCCACATGTTTTTTTTACACTTTATTTGTTTATTTAAATTATATATGAACATTCTTTTTAAGTATTTGTTTCATTATAGGTACTTATTCGAGCGTCAACCGAAAAGAATGGGAGCAAGCAAGTCTCCATGTGCTACACAACGTTTCCGAGGTCACGCCATTTGTGGATATTCATTTGAATGAGTTGAGAGTGAATAATCCAAAGAAGGGTAGAAATGAAAAATGGTTGCAAGAAGAGTACAACCGTTTGTTTCAAAAATGGCTTGGAAAACGCTTATTTAAAGAGGCAGGACATTCATCTACGTTGAGTAAACTATCTGGCGGGCCTTCCTCAATGGTTAAAAGGTACACTGCTTGTTCTGTTAATGGTTTTACATTTTACACAAGAGAACGAGACAACAAGCATCCCGTACAAAATAGTGGTGTTACATTGTTTGCCAAAGCTTTACATGTTTCATCGGCCAAAGATAAGAATCCAAAACATGCTTTTATGAACTATTACGGATACATTGAAGATATTTGGGAACTTGATTATTGCGGGTTGCGAGTCGCATTATTGGGCAGACAATAATCACGTTAAAGTTGATAATGAAGGAGTTACAATTGTCGACTTTAGACGGATTGACTACGAGAATGATTCATTTATTTTGGCTTCGCAAGCAAGTCAAGTGTTTTATGTTTCGGATCCAGCTAATCCTGAGTTATCGTTAGTGGTTCATATGAAAGCGAAAAACGGTAACGAAGAAGAAGACGAAGACATGTCTAGCATTCCTCCGTTCACATCAAGATTACCGCCTATTGATCAAGAGATGGATGATTTTGATGATGACGATGTTTCTCATCTACTTCGTAAGGATATAGATCCTATTTTTGTTTGATATTGAACATTTAGATAATGTATTTTCATTTTGGATTTTATGTTATTCTCCTCTGGACAACGTTATTTTTCATTCAAAATTTCTCTATACAAAGTCATTTACATTAAAATTACATTTCTCCGATATCGCCGCGGCTGAGTATAACACTCGCCGCGGCAAGAACATCTCGCCGCAACAATTTACAACACCTGCCGCGGCGACACCCTTTCTACAACGCTTTAACAAGCATTGTAGAATCCTCGCCGCGGCAACGTATAGTCCCTGCCGCGGGGAGTTCAGTACGCCGCGGCGGAAATATCACTTCGTAAGGATATAGATCCTATTTTTGTTTGATATTGAACATTTAGATAATGTATTTTCATTTTGGATTTTATGTTATTCTCCTCTGGACAACGTTATTTTTCATTCAAAATTTCTCTATACAAAGTCATTTACATTAAAATTACATTTCTCCGATATCGCCGCGGCTGAGTATAACACTCGCCGCGGCAAGAACATCTCGCCGCAACAATTTACAACACCTGCCGCGGCGACACCCTTTCTACAACGCTTTAACAAGCATTGTAGAATCCTCGCCGCGGCAACGTATAGTCCCCGCCGCGGGGAGTTCAGTACGCCGCGGCGGAAATATCACTTCGCCGCGGCGAGACAAGTTTTTAAAAAACACAGACTCTCAGTATAAAAAAAACAACATCTCGCCGCGGCAATATACAACACCTGCCGCGCCGACAACCTTTCTACAACGCTTGAATAAGCGTTGTAGAATCCTCGCCGCGGCGAGTGCAGTACGCCGCGGCAGAAATATTACTTCGTCGCGGTGAGACCAGTTTTTAAAATACACAGACTCTCGGTATAAAAAGAAACAAGATCTCGCCGCGGCGAAGACCATTCCATGCCGCGGCACAGTTTTATCGCCGCGGCGGGACATGTAAATCGCCGCGGTGAGATCCTGTTTTTTTTTACCGAGAGTCTATGTTTTTTAAAAACTGATCTCGCCGCGGCGACGTTATATTTTAGCCGCGGCGTAGAACACTCGCCGCGGCGGGGACTAAACGTCGCCGCGGCGAAGTGTCTACAACGCTTGACCTCGCCGCGGCGACTTGTTTGGTTAGCCACGGCGAGGACTTTCTACAACGCTTCCATAAGCGTTGTAGAAACTCTCGCCGCGGCAACAGTATAAACTCGCTTCGGCAGGATAGTCACGCCGCGGCGAGAAATGTACCTAGCCGCGGCGATGAAGCACTCTACGACCTAATCATTCACTTTTTTCCCATATTCCAACTAAAATGATCATTCAAATAAAATTTCTACAATCAATAAAACAAACCAAACGAGTCCTTAACATAACATCAAGTTTCAAACACACATTAAATAAAACACACCAAACGAGTCTCAAACATAGAATGAAGTTTCAAACACATATTAAGCAAACCATACTTGTCTTAAACTAGAAACAAATCAACTTAAATCAAACAAATTGTCTTAAAATTTTACTCGTCATTCGGTGATGGTGGTGGTGGTGATGAATGCGCCGGATAGTCAGGAGGTGCCATATGCGGTGGCCACTGTGGTGATGCATACGGATAGTCGGAGTACTGAGGATATGGAGGAAATAACACTTGATTCTCCTGGTTGATGTCCCATCGAGAATAGAGATCGTTCAATTGATTGATGTGAGAGGCGTCATACTCCGCTTGTTGGTGCATGTACTATTGCGTGTGTTGGAACCCGCCGACGAGATAGTTGGAGCGATGAGCAATGTAGTCGATGGTGGCGGGGTCGATTACCGGAGGTGCTGGTAAGTGCAATAGGGGCTCGTTGAGTGGTGGTTCCTCTTCCCCCTCTTCCTCCGCTTGTGGTTCCTCCCTAATCTTGTACTGATCGATAATGGAATCCGTAATAGGCCCCATTTGACTCTTGATCGTATCCCTTTTCGAGCGTGGTACCACGCATTTGTACGAAGGCCGGTAATGATCGACGGATATGGCAAACCGTGTCGTTCATTAGTATAGTCGAGTTTCTTCATCCAAGTATAGATGAATCGACCGACGTTAATAGAAATGCCTTTAACAATGCAGAACAACACCTGGATACGATCCTCGTCGAGAGTGGTGAAGTGCTTGATCGGATATAGATGAGCGCAAACAAAGTAAATCCATGCTTTAGCGATCCTGGTGAGTTGGTCACGTTTGAGTACCCTTTTTCCTTTTTCAGTGACCCAATCCTCTCCCGGAATGCACAACACCCGCGACATCTCCTCATGGCTGCAACTTCTTAGCCATTCTCGATAGCCCTCGTTCTCGAAAGGCACATCTGGGATCCCAAGAAGATTGTTGATAGCTTCGACACTCATATCGACCGGTTTCCCACGGACCGTCACAACATCACGTTTGGAGTCCGGCAAGTTTGCGTATAATTCGTACACAAAGTTGACATTCGCATCGAACTCGGGTACAACACAGTACCTCCCCCAATCATGACCAACTATGCTATTGCGGATTAGCTTTCCTATATCCGATGTATTGCTCACATTGAATCCTCTCTCAAGGATCACGTTACGCGGCAAGATTTTGTCGTAGCATTCCTCCGCGACCTTGCTAGTAAAGATACTCGAGTTGTATTCCTCTTCACGAGACTGTTGACGAGGTCGCTTGCTTTTTCCTTTACTCTGACCTCTGGAAGAGCTCGGAGCCGTGGAGCCCGCCATGTTTTTAGTTCTACGCATTTTCAAGCTCCTACAAAACATAATCATAAACAATTCTACAATTAACATAACCATTTTAAATAGTAACTATGTCACACATATAACAAATTATATATCAATTCCAACTATATATATTTAAACATGACAGATTAAAACAATTTCAACAATCACAAATTCATAAACAATTTGACCAATCACAAATTCATGAACAATTCGATCAATCACAAATTCATAAACAATTAAATCTCAACATTAATCAACATAACCATTTTAACCACTAACCTATGTCACAATATGTCAAACACAATCCGGATATTTTAATTTAACTCAAATTCTCATTCAAATTCATTCTAACATAAATTCATTCATAATATGTCAAACAAAATCCTAATTTCGTGTTCTAAAAAGAGAAAATCAAACAAAATCCTAAATTTGTGAATTAAAAAAATCAAACAATATGCAATTCGGGTAAACAACAAGAAATCCATATCAACAACACGAAATTAAATCAATAACCACCTTAAAAACCTTTTAAAATCATACCTTACAATGTTTAAAAGAGAGAGAGGCGGCAAGAGAGAGAGAGAGAGAGAGGCGCATGAGGACGCACGGCGAGGACTCGGCGAGAGAGAGATGGTGGCGAGGACAAGGCGACGGTGAGATTTGGGGCGGCGAGGATGTGGCGAGGGATTTTGGAAGAAAAAAACTGGAGAGATGCGGCCGAAAATGGTTGTCTCGTGTGTGGGTATTGGAAAAAATGAGAAAAAAAAACTGAAAACGGCATTTTATAGTGAAAACCTAAAACACCTCGCCGCGGCGAAAATATGTCTTTGCCGCGGCGAGACGTTCCTACAACGGATATTATAACCGTTGTAGGAGCTCCTCGCCGCGGCGAGACAGTTTCTTAAAAAACTGATTGGCCACGGTATCCTCCTCGCCGCGGCGGAGAATATTTCTAGTCGCGGCGAGATATTTTCGCCGCGGCGAGATAACAAGTTTCTACAACGCTTTTGTTTAGCGTTGTAGAAACTACTCGCCGCGGCGTATTACATCCTTCTACAACGTTTTCACTATGCGTCGTAGAAAGTTCTCGCCGCGGCATCAAACACATGGCGCCGTAGCGAGAATTCTACAACGGATTGTTAAAGCGTTGTGGGAAATCTGAAATATATTTAATTCTATAACGATTAGGCAGAAGCGTTGTAGAAACACCCAGTTTCTACAATGCTTATCCATAAGCGTTGTAGAAACACCAAGTTTCTACAACGCTTATTCATAAGCGTTGTAGAAACACCAAGTTTTTACAACGCTTGTCATAAGCGTTGTAGAATCCCTAGTTTCTACAACATTTATTTTAAGCATTGTAGAAAGTGGGTTGTATAATCCAACATTTGTAGTAGTGATTTGAGATGGAATGGTCTCAACTCCTCAAATACAAGTAACTTTTAACGTGGTTATCGTTTTTATTGTTATTGGGAACACAGAAAAATGGTGTCTCACATTTAAGAGCCCCAGAACAATGCCTCCATTAGCACAAGTGTATACGACGCACCCTCCTTGTATACACATGGTTTAACCCATGTACCACTCTACGTGACATATATATATATATATATATATATATATATATATATATATATTAAAATTTCACTGAATACTGCATAAAAATATTGTAATCGAGATGTTAAGTTTTTATTTGAAACGTGTAAAATTACTTTTTAAAGATTTAAAATCATAATAAATTTTTTAAAAAGGTCAAGATTTATTGATATCTTTATATTTTTATTGATATTGACATCAATAAATATTCAAAGGATTTTTCCATAATCGTTTGAAGATTTATTGACATCGATGTAAATAAAAAGATAAAAATGTCTATAAATCTTCAACAATTTTCCAGATTTCCCATAATTTTTATTTTTCAAATCTTCCAGGTTTTCCAGAATCATTGGTTCAATTTTTATTAAGTTCACGAATCGCATAAAGTGAACAAAAAAATCGCTAGAAGAACGAAAGAGATAAATAATACTCAGCCACGCAGGGGAGAGAGAGAGAGAGAGAGAGAGAGAGATATATATATATATATATATATATATATATATATATATATCTTTTTCTTCTTCTCAGCCATGTACGTACGGTTTGTATGTTATTTTGCTAATATATAAATTTAATAAAGAAAAGTAAATATAAACGAAAAATACAAATATATTTTATTGAGGGTATTTTGTACCAACAAATGTGAGGAAATCATACTTTTAGATTGATTTGGTACATATTAAATTTTGGTCCAAAATCATCCAGAAAGTCATAGTTTAAGAATAATCTCCTCTTTATATTATGCGGGGACTTCACCATTGGTCTATTGAATGAAGTAACTTACTTAATCTTTAAAAATATTATCCATAAATTTTATTTTTCAATTTAACTATTTTTAATTTAAAATTAGATTATTTTTTTCATATATATATATATATATATAGCCTCTTAATAATATTTTATTTTTCTCACACCTCTTATAAAATTTAGAATAATATATTTTATCATATTTTTCACTTATTAAGTCCTGACTCAACTTTGACTATAAATAATTTCATTTTGTAGACTTCAAAATTGGGAAAATATCAATATTAGACCTCTTAGTTGAAAAATATCTAAAATTTGACTTTTGACCAAAATTCGGACAAAAATGCCATTTTAGCAAATTAAACCTCAAATTTCCGATAATTATCGAAGAATTTTATCTGAATTCATCGGAGCTTATTGGAAATTAGAATTCATCCGACAAAAATATGTTTTATAGTTTCAGATTATTATATTCTTAAATCACATACATATATACACGATTGCACAATACATTTAAGTGTAAATTACCGGAAAATTTTAAACTTTGTTATTGAAAATAGTAATTTCTACAAAGCAAATGACTGAAACAATATTTTCACACAAGAAGAATAAATCTTACTAAAAAGATGTAGAATCACTCAAATTATATTATATCGAACTAGCAAGCTCAGCCTAGGAGGGGCTCTTCAAGAAGACCCCTTCTTTTAGTTTAACCTTCAACTTTTTTTCCTGGGCTGATTTGAATAAGGGTCCAACGGTTCCAACGCATTCTATGTTTTTTTTATTTGCTGAGTTTGCAATAAATTCCGCAATTTTAAACCTAAAATTAGACATCTCAATGTTAAAAAAAGCAGCGGTTTAATATTAAAATGCAAACGTTTCTTTTTATGTCATTAAAGTAGTATTTTGTTCCCTATTTATACTTTCCTAATTTAATTGATTTTACATTATTCGAAATTATAATAGAAAAAGATTAGAAGTTCAAGAGTGAAAACAAAGAAATCAGAGAGAGATTTATTTATAAAAAAGTTATACTTATTAATTTATTTTTTGGTTTATAAAAGTGATCAAGCAAGAGATCAAGCTATTTCCATCACCTATTTTCAAATTTAATCGTTCTTGAACTCATTAATTTTATTATTATTTTGCTTTCTATTTGTATTGGCGCACGAAAATGAACAACGATTTATTAAAGCTTCGGACGGTTCGACCCAAGGCCTGAGGAGCGTACGATGGTGAGCTTTGCTTCGTGTGTGAGGTTGGGCTCAGACTTTCGGGCCGTTTTGTGTGAGTCTTAGCCTTTGCGAGCCTTGATGGGTTTTTAGTGACTCGGCCCATTCGGCCTTAGAATTCGGATTTCAACGCAAGTCACATGAAATTTAATGTTTCGGTCTTTTCGAGAACGACCGACAACAATTTGTTTTATTATTTTTATTTTATGTTTTATGTATATGTGTCTGTGTTATATTTCTTCAATATATTAATTAGTAGTGTTAGATATATCGAATAATGAAATACCCATCGGGATACGTCGATTTTATCTATGTATTTGAGTTGTATTGTAAGTTGATATTTAATATTTTGTTTAATGGTAATTTTATAATGTGTTATTTTTTAAAATTTAATTTAAATATAATTATAAGGGCCTCTTTATTTTGCTTTTCGCCCTAGACCTCTTAAATCTTTGAGTCGGCTCTGCAAATTAAATTATCGAGAGTATTTTGTGTTTTAAATGTCGAACATATATAATTGATTTTTTATTTATTCGATGAGAACAAAATATTTATAATAAAACAAAAGATTGTGCTCAACCAATGAAACTGTGGATGGTCCACTGGTATTAATGGATTGCACAATACAATGAATTTGCGAGGCACTATACTTTTGATTCGGCATTATTATTCTTTTGATGCACAATAATTTTTGAAGTGACATATGAGACGCTAGTGAACGTGACTTAGATTTCTCTTTAGCCAAAAGCAAGTTTCTTAATTATTGTTTTTTGTTTACGTTTAGCACTGTTTCTTGGAGATCTTAAAATGGAAACTTTGCTTAAGGAGAAACTTGAAACACGAGAGATTAGATTGCATTTTCCAGATTATAATACAACAACACAAATAATGTATATGTTTCGTAATAAACTCTTGCATAATATGAATATATGGTTACTTTGTAAATCATAAAGTTGAATGAACCACAATATGAAATGCATACTATAATCTTGATGCTCCAATTTGACATTTGTACGAAAAGGAACTATAGGAGACTGATAAAATTTTGCATCTTAATTAGGTTGACAGATGTCTAAACGATTCACGGAAATTCCAAAATGGTATGTTTGGGTGCACTTGACTTGTTATAAACTAATAATCATAAAATTTCGTTTTTCAGATTTAATCACAAAAGCTTTATTGTTTATAACAAGAAAATCGGAAGTCCAATGAGTGGATCCCGAACTACGCCGAACTTCCAGTGAATACCGAATAAGAATATTCATTATCATACCAAACGAGAAACGTCACAGAATTGTAAGTTAATATCCGATAACCATATAACATAATCCAAAATATTGGAGAAGTTAGTAGTTACCACAAGAGTAGTCAAATCGAATGTTTACAACAGTCGCCAGATAACCGCTAAGAGCATCTTAATGGTTTCTTGCTTAAGAATTGTAGGGATTTGCTTGTAAATATAAAAAATGTTTAGCTAGTTGCTTAACCATTGTTTTGCATATTGGCTATTGATTTAGCCAAGCAAATCTAAGCAAATTAGCTAATTTAAGCTAGTTGCTTAACTATTTAGCTTTAGAAAAATCTATGTAACAAAAATACTATTTAGTTAAGCAATACATTTAGCTAAACCATTAAAGATGCTCTAAGAGCCCACTAAAGACCGAATAATTATCAAATAACCTCCTTGACAAAGCAAGATATGAAAGGTTAGCAAAATAATCATCCAAGATGTGAGAATTAGCCATCGATCTAACTTCATCCACACATGTAAAAAGCAAAGCATAAACAACAAAATTGGACTAGCTAGACATTCATACATAAGTAAAGGAGACCATTATTTTTAGCACCTTTGTTTAATTTCATTTAATTGAATTTCATGTATTGAAGTTCGTCTAATATAAGAATAATCAGACTTATATTATCGTTGTATCGACCGAGTCTATTCAGCTTACACTAATGTCCGTCGAGACAATTGTCATATATTTCTGACACCAACATTCTTGTTAGTTCAATACGTTAAGAAGGTAATAATAAACAAAAAAATGATACGGTCAATAAATGATAAATATAAATTAAAGAAGTTTTCAAATATATTATGTATACAGTCTAATTTTGTCTTTTTTGGAGATAGATTTAGTTAGATATTCAGTTATAAATCTTAGATATATGTGATAATATGCACTTGTAGTATCCTTGTAATTTAGCGATATTTACCAACGTATTAAAAACTTTCTTTTATGTACTCGTAAAACAATAATTCTTCCTAAATGCTTCCACAGCACTAATTAGATGTTATATTGTTATAATGTCATTGTCAACAATGACATTTTCTTTGGCAACAAAATATCAACAAAAGACAGTGACATGATCACAATGCAAGTGCTGCAGAGTATAGTAATAAGGATTATATATGCATGCCAGCTATATGTATAAGAGTTGTAACTTATAAGTGAACCTTTCTACACTCGAAGGTTTTTTTTTTTTTCCTACGTTCGGGAATACTTGTATCTCTATTCTCTACTCAAGCTCTGGAAACTTGAATGTGTTTTCTGCCAATCAAGGACGATGAAAACTTGATTGAAATAATAAATAATAATAAAAAAACATTTATTTCCGACAATGTTTTGTTCTCTGCACAATTTTTTTTTTTTTTAATTGTTCTAAAAATATTATTTTTAACTTTAAGCTAAAATGATATATTATTACACCTCATCTATTACTTGTTAAAAGCCAGAGATCAATCAAGACCGTCTATTTCGTAATAATAAACCATCTCATCTAGGTTTCACTTCATGTACGTTTAGTGTATGGTTAAGCCATATTTTCAACTAATCCATCTCTTTATTGTAAAAGTTGCATTTCAATGTGAAGAAAAAAACGAAAGAGTACAAGGAAGTGCACTTCTGATTTGTTGTCTTTGGAAAATTAGGTTAAAGTTACGATTCATTGGATTGAAGAAAGCTGACGTGTACTCCACGACAAATGCGAGGCGCGGTTGAAAATTTTGCACCAAGCCAACATATTCGCTGATCTCTTTTTGGAGTTCATCTGCCCCACCACACAAAACATATTAGAAATTTTACTGACTTTTAACATAAAAAGTTCCCTAATGGGCGGTCTAAATTAATTAATGTATGGTTAGTGGATTCCCTCACTCTTTTTTGTTTGTTTTTTTTTAATAGAAATATAATATAAATAAGGTGCTAATGATCAAAATGGCATCTCTGTGTCTGATAGGTACACCACACACACATATATAAGAGTGACAATTTAATCCGGACACGAAACACAAAATGATTACAACACTATTTAAAACGGATTTGGATCTTAATAAATGAGTCGGTTCTTAATTGGATCAAACACGCTAACACGATTACATAATGGTTCAAAACGACACGATTACGGTAACACGATAAAAAAAACCGATTAACACGATTATTAAATGGTCGACACGAAACACGATTATGACCAGCACGAATATGATCCAATTAACACGATTACGAGTAGTAGCACCATTACGATCCATTTAAACACGATTAATATTATATATGTAAAATTATAAATTTATAACTTTAAACAGAAAATTATAATTACAAACATAAAAATAATATTAGAAAATAAGATATAAAATAAAGTATATACGTATAAATATCAATTCACGTATGATAACATATAGTCAATACTATACCAATTGAATTAACGAGAGCAATAAGAATTACAATTCATATTGACCAATTTCAATTCACAGTCACAATGATCATCTCATAATAACATACCATATTCAATTTTATTGGATTTCGATTCAATTCATATTAAAAAAATCACAATTTAAAATTGACATTCACAATAACTGCAGTCTCATAATACCGTATCACATTCAATTTTGTTTAATTTCAATTCAATTCAATTCATATCGAAAACTACAATTCACAATCAAAATAACTATCATCTCATAATAACGTATCATATTCAATTTTATTTGATTTTAATTCAATTAACAATCACAATAACTATCATCTCATAATAACGTATCATATTCAATTTTAACTATCATCTCATAATAACGTATCATATTCAATTTTGTTTGATTTCAATTCAATTAAACTCATATTGAAAAATCATAATTTTAAAATCGACAGTCACAATAACTATAGTATCATTATAACGTATCGTATTCAGTTTTTATAAATCGTATGGGTATTGGTTAGAGAGTCACTCGTAGTGTATTTGTTGAATATGTAAATGTGAATTTGGGTATTGGTTATGTGCTTGTTGAACTTTTGATTTTTTCCGTATTATTGAACTCCTGGTTTTGGGTATTGTTGAACTTTCGATTTTGGCCAAAGTTTAAAGTGTGTTTGTTTTTTGTGTAAGTTTTTGTATTTTTTTTTACAAGGTATAGATAGATTGTGATTCTAAATCAGTTGAGCAAACAATGTAGATGTATAAGAAGTTAGAGAAAAAACAAAGAGGACAATTCTTATCTTATGACTGTTATGTTTTTTATAATTATATCGCAACTAATTGAGTCCGAATGTCTAAACACGGTTAAATACCCATTTAATAGGACTATTAAATGGTTTAATTTAAATGGTTATGGATCTGTAAAAAAAAGGTCGGATTTGGATCTAGATTTCAAACACGATTAATAAATGGTCGGATTTGGTTATAGCAATTATTTATTCAAATACGATTAACATGACACAATTATTTTGCGGGGACCAGACGGGAACCAATCCAAAACCTATTTTTTCAAAGTTTCGACACCGAAATGAACAAAACCGGAAGTTTCCGTTGATTCTGGGGAATCCAGACCGGGAACTAGACCAGAACTCGATATCAGGCTATAAAGCCGGAAACTAGCTCTAAATTTTCAGTTTGTCGGGATGCAACCCTAAAATTTTTGCTTCACCGAAGACAAATTCTCATGCAATTCTGGTCTTTTCCGAGGTTCTCGTCCATTTTACGACGCTCCAAAGGTAAAATCTCACGTCATCCCGGGGGAAGCACTCGTGGGCTGAGGTATTTGCCCAGATCCCGCACATTGTCTAGATCTGATCTTTGAAGAATTAGAAAGAAAGATAATGTTAAGGGGACTATCAAAGCAGCGAGAGATGCAACGAAGTTCATCTACAATCACAATATTATGTTGTCTAAGTTATGAGACACATACCCATGTGAAATTTTCCTTCCCGGGGCAGCAAGATTTGCCACAAACTATCTCGTTCTCAGAAGTCTCCGAGAGAAAAGAGCTGCGTGAGGACGATGTTCACCAGTCAATGGTGGGACGACTGAAAACTGAACTCAACAGCTACAAGTAGATCCATCACCGAGATTTTTCTGAACCCCAAGTTTTGGCAATCTATCGATGAGGTGTTTGCCATATTGGAGTCTATGTACACCACTCTTCGATTAATGAACATCGAGGTGCATCCGACGATGGGATTACTGTACTATGTCTTCCATGAGATGAATAAAAAGTTGGAAGCGATGAATGGGAAAAAATTGGTCGTCGATATCGTGGAGCATAGTTGGAGTAGTCAAATTTATCATCCATAACACATTGTAGCTTTCTTCCTAAATCCAAAGTTGCAGTTTTACCCGAATATAACCATGGACATTACTCACATGGCCATTGTCACAGAGTTGTTCGATACCTTGCATCCGGAGTCAAATAGGGCCACTGTGGGAAAACAGGTCTAATTTCTTACTATGTAGTACATATTTTCTACTATGTATGTGAATGTAGTAGTCTCATTTGATTCTGTAATTACAATGGATCGTATTTCAATAAGCTGGTTGGGGACTTTTCACAAAAAAAATCTATTTTGGCACGTTGTGTGCAAGTAAGCGTTTTGTAAAGTGTTATATACAGACTATGTCATGGAATGTTATGAAATGAAATTATATGATTTATGTAACATGATTGCAGGTGAGTGGTGGGAGTGTTACGAAAATTGGACTCCGACTTTACATGCGTTGGCCATTCGAATTTTATCACAAACTTGATCTGCGCCCGCTTGTGAGAGGAATTGGACTACATTCGCCCTCGTCCACACAAAGCAAAGGAAACGCCTAGCGTACAAAAGACTCGATAAGCTTATTTTCTGCTCATACAACATGAAGTTGTAGCTCCGAGAAATAACTCGGATCCACGACAACACGATGGCCGCGATGGATTCTTTGGATATCATCGAAAGAGCTTTAGAACGTTCGGGGAATGATAATGAGGGAGACGATGAAATGCTTCGCTGGATTGACTGGGTTCACTTGGACGACCATGGCCAGAACCCGGATTCTACCGTAGCTCAAGACGCTTAAGAGCATGGAGTTGATCCGGGGCGAGTGCTTACCGAGGAAGTCATTCCTCAACGCGGATCTGGTGGCAGTTCGGATTCAGATGGCGGAGAAGATAGAGGTAGATCAGGTGGATGAGGTGGAGTTGGTTCAGGCAGAGGTGGACGTTCCTATGGTGGTGGAGGTTCCTATGGTGGTGGAGGTTCATGTGGTGGTGATCGAGGTTCCTTTGGTGGTGGTGGAGATGGAGGTTTCCTATGGTGATGGCGGAGGTGTTCAAGTTGGATATGTACCATCATCGGATAAGGATTATGACCGTCTTCATCACCCTACCTTTTTTTTTCAGGATGCGGAGGTATGAATGATGCGATGTCATTTACGTCTAGTAATGACGTTGATTACTTGTCCTACAACTTTGGATCGGTAACACTTGCTCCTCAAGGCACAGAGTCCTCGTATGATGAAGGGTCTTTCACTTACAACAACGACTACTATCCACTAGTGAATTTCGTCAACACAATCCGACAGTTTACAGGTTATCCCCTCCACCCAATGTCTATTGCTGCAACTCAATATGAGTACGACCATCACTTGGATAGGTACTTTCGTGCACGTTCTCATTACATGAGTTGGTATGATTATTGTATGACCGTTGCCCATGGGCGCCCATAGTAGTCCTTTTATTTCGTTTATGTTGAAGTTGAACTATGGTATTTTGTGTATTGTGTGGAACCTTTTCATTTTAGTTTGTACTTTGTATTGTACTTAGTTTGTGTTTTGTTTGTACTTTGGTAATATATTGAAAATATTGTAGACTATTTTCAATTTTATGATTTTATCGCATGCACTTTGTCTATTTTTTCACTGGATTTCTCTTGGTAAATAAGGTATTTGACGTTATTCCTCAACGATAACGGTAAGTTCAACGGTATAATTTACATTTTTTTTTTCCTGTTTTCCTTGGTATTCCTCTGATCACGTACAAGTGATTACCAGCAAATTCTGAACCCCAGAACGATAACGGTAACGGTATTTTGATAATTTGTTTTGGATGACTAAGATGATTAAATTTAATAAATTAGGAGCTGTTAAATAATGATTTACTCCAAGGTGTGTCCATTGGAATTGCAAAACTTTAGCGTTGGAATGTAGTTTACAAGTTGCTAATAATTTTATATCAAGGCTTTTAACCATGACACGTGAATCCATGTGAAGAGGGTCCTTCTTGCTGTTATATACACTTGAAATTTGAAGAACATCGTTTAAAAATTAAAGCTAAAATCCATTGATATGTAAATGATCACTTAAAATATATTATAGCTTCTTAACTTTACTATAACACATCATGGAAGGCAGTGGAAATTACCAAATTAATCTGACGTCATGTCACTGTTTCTCTAATTCCATCAATGGAGTTCAGTCTTGTGTTTTTGTGCATTTCTTGTTTATCTAATTTGATGCATGTATCATATTTAATAGGGTCTAGCTCAAGAAAAAAGCAACACAACTCTGAACTCTCTCTCGCCTCTAGCTGGAAAGCTTTAACGTCGGAACTTAGTGGTACTCCAACGATCATAATTATCGAACACATAAGCTAAACATTTGTCTCGATCGATTTTCACAAGAACTTTTGTTTTGTTTTAAAAAGAGGTATGATGATGTGAAGGAAAAGAAAAACTTAATTTGAAATGATTGACGTGACGATAATCCTTGACGTCTAATTGATGGATGAGTCTAAAGAAATATAATGCAGATTATATATTTATCAACAAAGCATGACTTCTTGGACATTTGTGCAATATACATATAAAAGATATTTAGGAGAAGTGAGGTGAGATATAAGCGAATATGATAGAGAATATAATACGAGTCAAAGAGACAATAAGATAAAAAAAACAACTCGTTCATAAGATAAAAACGAACTATACCGAACATAATTAACTTCCAAATGAAGAGAAGCTAGTAGATAAAATATTAGTCAAATATATATAACATGTGGAAAAAGATAAAAATTAAAGCAAAACACACGCTTTAATGGTTATTTTGAACACTCGGACGAGATAACCACCCATCATACTGATGAGGAACCCTCTCACCCCTCAGGAAAGGAGCTATTCGACTCAGAGCCCAGGATTAAGAAATCGGAAGACATGTTAGAGATCAGTATGAGAGAGAGGAAGCCAGTTGAGAGGCAGAAGGAAACCATCAAGCAAGTCACTCACTCTCGGACGTAGCTCATTGAGCAATGAACGAAGCAAAAACGCCTTAGAGTACTCCCATTTAAGAGAGCGCCACAAGAGCGGCTCTTAGTCCCACGTTAATTGCCTCTTTCATTAGTGTTGGAGATCATGGGTTACAAACAACAAGTATAACCCTCCCACTTAGTTTTTGGAGTTGGTACATCGACTCTTATAAGTTCGGAAATGGTTTTCCTAGTTATCGAGCGATAGAGCGGACAGCTAGAAAAGAATCCTAGATCTTCATGTTCAGAATAGTGTTAGTGCATAAAGGCACAAAGGACATACTTGGATCTTTTCCTATTTTCTATTTCGGGAAAGTGCATGAGGGAAGTGTGAACTTCAACTCACTCGAACACTTGAAAGTTTGAGATTACACATCTTTTTATTTTTCGGCTTGTATACAAGGAGACCTCCCACTTAAATTTTCAAGAGCATATAGATTTTGAACATATGTGATATAGATATAGTTTTGAAAACATTTTGAAAACTTATTTGATTTGGATGACAACATATTTTTCAAGTTTGAAAGCGAAAACGGTTTTTCAAAATTCAAACTAGTTTTGTAAAAATTCAATTTCAATTAAATTTTAAAAAATCAAAATATTTTAATCTTTCACATCATGTTTATAATCTTAAAAAAAAAAACATTTTTTCTGAAGAAAATTTTCTCATTAGAGTTCTATAATCCATGGTAGTGGGGCTGAGTTTCGGAACAGCCGCGCACCTCGGAGTAAAATCGCCCTAACTAGCGGCTCCAATGTCCTTTTGACCCAAAACAGGTGGCATTGGAAAGAAGACAGACAGACCTTTAATTTGTTCGAGAATCATTAAATTTCGATTTCTGAACAGAGAGTTATGCAACTTTTACTGTGGGTTTTACCCCAGCTCGAAGAAAAAGATAAAATAATTAAAGTTTGGTCTTTTTAGGTGCGAAAAAGAATCGAGTGTAACGGAACGTTTTAGAAAGTTGTTAAACCTTTTATTTGTGTTTTATTAGCAAGGTAATAACATGGTATAAAAGAAATAACAACAAGCATAAAACGATTCAATTAAATAAAAGAAACTAGCAAGACAATATAACTAGTCACAAAAGTTAGTCGAAATTTTCTCAAACTTAAAAACACGTGTTTTAATATAAAAAAAAAAAAACTTTTAGAACTGATTCTAATGTGTTTTAATAACATCCCAAACTCATAGAAAATCAACATGATTTTTAATTTAAAGGCAAGAGCAATAAATTAAAAAAAAATCTAAGAAAACAATTCTAACTTGTCACAAAATTAGTAAACTTTCGAAAACGATTTTCAAGCTCATAATTTTAAATACATGTACATACATATCTTTGACCATAGCTCTGATACATTTTGTTGGAATTGATCTAGGGTTTAAGAAAAAGTTTAACGCTTCGATAAGCGGCGGAATTTTAGAAATTTTCTTTTAACAAGTAAAACCATTTTACTAACCTAGACAAAGAGCAATCACATGTAAATAAAAACTAATATGAGCATTAAAGATTACTAACCTTTTAGAAGATTGAACGTTGATAAGCTTGTGGAAAAGGTTGCAACGTTCGTCTCCCCTCGCAGCACGTCTCTCTTCCTTCCTCGGCAACTCGAGCAACCATGAAAGTTTCTATCACTAAATCACTCGAGAGAAAAAGGAATTAGTGTGTGGGCACTTTTAAATACTACGAATTAAGAACAAGTCTTAAAGTCAAAGAGCTAAAACACTAGGTCAAATGAGGACCTAGGTGCCAAAACCAAAAACGAATTGAATAGAAAGAGAGAGAGAGAGGAGTCGGACAAGTCTAGAGAGAGAAGCTCTCAAATCTCTAAAATTTGGATGAATGAAATGTGTGGAATGAGGCTCCTATTTATAGGAGAGGTCTCACCTTCAATAAGGTAGTTTCCTCTTCTATAGAATATCACATATTCATGAGCCAATTTCCATTATCCTTCATAGAGTCACACGGCCAAGACTTGCCAAGCAAGTCCTTGGATTTGTTTCCTCTTTTATTTGTTTCTCCCTTGACCCTTATGGCCGAATTTCCCTTATGCCATGCATAGGAAATTTGTTTCCTCTTTTTCTTATGGCAAGTATCTTGATACATTTATGCACAAAATATTCTCTCTTTCCCTTGGGTAGTTGGCGCCCATATTCACTCTAGAAGGGGCTTCTAGAAGCTCCTTCATTTGTTCATGACAACATGAAAAAGGCCCATTAAGAATTTTCAATAAAATTCTTATGAAATGAAATTAATCCACAAGGCCCAATAACACTAATATTGGCCGAGTGATGTATGTCATCAAATGACCATGTCAAAAAATTTATTGACATTCATTTCATCCTATGTCTCAAAAGACAAAAATACCCTTCTGACAATTTTCGTAAAACTTGTCTCGTTTTTGTTTTGACTTAGCTTCTCGTTTAAGTATTCCTACTCGATGTGATTCGTGACAGTGACCTTATGGACCCAAATGAACAAAGCTTGAGCTAAACACTTGGACTCAAAAGTTCACAAACCTTTTCCAAGTTTAGCTTAATGTCAACTGACTCCACTAAAGAGTTGACACTGAAAATCTCTCGGTTCAAATGAATTTATTTTCTACTCAAGAATTCAACCAAATTATAATGAGCGGATCCACTGAATATTATCTATGTTTACCCTTCATGAATATCATCAGCTAGTCGGGATTTACAAAATTACCATTTTACCCTTCTAGCTGTTATTTCCTCAACTCCTTTGTCGCTTGTGAATAAGTTAGAAACAATGTATTGACGAGGAGCTAACAAGTCACATTGTTTCATCCAAAAGAGTTAGGACTCAATTTGGACACTAGGCAGTTCATTTATTCACAGTCCAAGGAACAAAGCATGAGGTGATATACATTGCATTTCAGCAATCTTGTACATGAATTCCATATCCATGAGAACTTCACAAAGTTACTCATGACATCTTCACAACTTAGTACTTCACCAATAGATCCTGTTCGGAATCACATAGTGAGTCCGAACTCTGACTTTCTCAAATGAGAATACGCAAGTTGTGAAATGGCATGTCTCATTTCACGATTATGGTAAGCACGATGCAATTCATACGTAGTGACTTCGAGACATAAGAAGTTAAATGGTTTATTCTTATTTTGTTTCTAGAAGTGCACTGGTCAATTCAGTACCTTCGGAAAATACCTAGAAGAACTATAGAGTCTCCAACTCTCAATGCCCCATAACCAGACATCATAGATTCTCCTAACAATCGTACTGAGGTCAATAGTCCTTTGACCCTTAGATTGCGAATATATCGTTTTAAGCAAACTACGAAGAGTTTGTTCATGCAAATCTACATTTGTCTCTTCGTAAGTTGTTAAGTTTGTTTATGGACTAAAGACTAATGTTTTATCATAAAGCTTCAAACAGACGAGGAAGAATGAATGAACGTTTCAACTTTTTATTAATGAATAAGCAATTACAAGCAAGACACTTCGTGAGACTTTATTACATCAAATGTACAAAATAAAGACTACAACTCTTCTTGTGGGCACCATTGACAACACAACTACCACTCATTCAAGAAAACTGGCTTAATCTTACTAAAGATTTACGACAAAAAGACCTTAGTTTACAGTTCATATCCTTAGGTATAGAGTTTAGTTTCATGAAAGAAAAAAAGAAGAAATATACGAGAATGTGGATGTGTGTTATCTCTAATTAGCGTAGCTAACTAATTAATGAATCTCTAGGCAAGTTTTGAAATCGAGAGGTAATAAACATGCAAGATCTATCTTTTCCATGAAAAATCTACCTAGATATGTAGAAAGACTGTGGGGTAGGTGTATTCATTTATAATCTAAGGCGCATTGCGTTGTTTTGCTTTCATAGGACCTAAGCCTAGATGTGTAAGTTTTTCAACAAACTAGATCCCTAAAGACTCGAGAGAGATTAGTGGATGTATTAAACAGATGAGACTAAGTTCTTTGAGTATTTTATACATTTTTGTATTCTTTGAGCCCAATAACCAACAACATCATCGAACCAACAAAGTCATGTTCTTTGAGTATTTTATACATTTTTGTATTATTTACTGGACTGTCTGTTTCTTAAGTTTCCACACTGTTATAGGGTGAAAATCCTCTACTCAAATTGAACAGTGACAAAAGTCAAATCAAGCGCACCAAAGAAATGCCGACTCTCAGCAAAGACTCAAAGCCCGTAATCGAGGTCGGACATGCCATAGTCGAGGCCTCAGCTTGTTTGAGTGCGCGTGCAAGCCGAAATCTCCCACACGCGAGCCTCGCCAAAGACCGAAGCGAACCCCGCGAGCCACAAGCGAGACCCAACCTAAGAGAGTAGGCCTCGCGAGCTTCTAGTGGGGCCCAAAGCCCCGACAAGGGGATGCGTGGAGCCAATGACTCAAGGAGCTGGCTCCGCAGACTACAAACGCGAAGCTTGAACATCGTGAAGCCCTCAACAAGGACCACCCATCATCAGGCTGGCCTCGCAAACAAGAGTGGCAACCCCACGCGGGGGGCTGCTCGAAGCCCTTAGGCCCCGTCTAGGAGCACGAGGCTTCACCCAAGCCTCGCCACGACCCCGTAGGCCTCGCCTTTGGTCCCACATGCATCATCATGACCCCAAATGCCTCGCGCGATGCCCTCCTAACAAGGATCCGTGGGATTTCTCCTCACGGCCCAGCACGTGCATTCATACTAATGCTGAACGTCGGAGTGCCCGTTGAAGAGAAACCTTTGGGGTTCCGCTAGTTCACGTTTTCTTCCTCTCACAAGTGACAAACTGGATTGACTTTTGACCATCCCTTGGAGATCGGCGATATTTTGCGTTTGGTGACACCCAGCCTACGTGCAACCTCAAGCTCCGGCCACGGGCTGCATGGCCGACGGCTCTTCAATGTTGATCCAATTCAGAGTGTTGTATTTTGGCGCTAGAAGAAGGGGGCACGAAAACATTCGCGTGCTCTCACCAAAACCACATACGGGCGGCCTCCCACTAAGACCGCACTATTTTCAATGGTGCCCACAAGAAGAGTAGTAGTCTTTACTTATGTACATTTGATGTAATAAAGTTTCACGACGACTTTTGAGTCCAAAAATGTTAGCTCAAGCTTTGTTCATTTAGATCCATGAGGTCACTATCACAAATCATATCGAGTAGGAATAGTTAAACTAGAAGTTAAGTCGAAACAAGAACGAGAGAAGTTTTACGAAAATTGTCAAAGGGGTAATTTTATCTTTTTGGACATAGGATGAAATGAATGTCAATAAATTTTTTGACATGGTCATTTGATGACTCATATCCACTCGTCCAAATTAAGTTGTTTGGGCCTTATGGATTAATTTCATTTCACAAGAGTTTTATTGAAAATTCTTAATGGGCCTTTCTCATGTTGTCATGAACAAATGAAGAAGCTTCTAGAAGCTCCTTCTAGAGAGCCTTGGGCGCCCAACCCAAAGAACGAAATGGAGATTATTTTGTGCATAAATGTATCAAGATACTTGCCAAAAGAAAAAGAGGAAAAAAATTTCCTCAAAGAGGAAGGAGGATTTTCGGCCAAGCAAATCAAGGGAGAAGCAAATAAAAGAGGAAAAAAATTCAAGGATCTGCTTGGATCCTCTTGGCCGTGTGAAATAAAAGGAAGAAGATGAAATTTGGTTCATGAATATGTGATATTCTATAGAAGAGGAAACTACCTTATTAAAGGTGAGACCTCTCCAAGAAATATAGCCCTTATTCTTCACATTTCATTCATCCCAAGTTTTAGAGATTGAGAGCTTCTCTCTCTACCTTCGCCGAACTCCTCTCTATCTCTCTCTCTAGTTTTCTTTCATTTTTGTTTTGGCACCTAGGCCCTCATTTGACCTAGCGTTTTTAGCTCTTCGACTTTGAGAATTGTTCTCGAGTCTTCGTGTTTAAAAGTGCCCACTCACTAATTCCTTTTCTCTCGAGTGATTCTTGTGATAGAAACTGTCGTGGTTGCTCGAGTTGCCGAGGAAAGAAGAAAGACGTACTGCGAGGGGAGACGAACGTTTCAACCTTCCGAAGGCTCATCAACGTTTAAGCTTCTCAAAGGTTAGTAAATTATTTTATGCTGATAATAGTTTTTATTTATATGCACTTGCTCTTTGTCTAAGGTAGTAAAATCGTTTTACTAGTCAAAAAGAAAATTTTTAAATTCCGCCGCTTGCTCGAAGCGTTAAACTTTTTCTTCACCCTAGATCAATTCCAACATCTTTCACACCAAAAAAGAATGCAAGTGCACGGTATACGTAAGAAATACTCGAGAGGCGCATGCAACCAAAGCGCAAATGCCTAATGCATCACGTCTCTACGAGGTGACTCTTAACTCTTCGTGGCGACTCCAAATAGGATTCCTCAAGTTGAATTTGAAATCCTCGATCTGAATCTCAAATCGTCGTCTATATCGACTCCAAGAAAGATCGTTCAAGTCGACTGACGAGTCCTAGAGTCTAATCTCCGAAGTTCACAAGTCAACTATCGAGACCTTGTGTTGAATAAGTCAATTCCACAAAGTCAACTCTTTAGTCCTCCCAGCGACACCAAAATAAGGTTCAAATAGCAAAACGCCAAGAACAACTCAGTTATCATAGACCCCTTCCACCATTAGATGAGAAAAGGCCGACATTGACTACATCAACGACAAAACAAGACCGAGAGACTAAATCTCCGCGCTCAAACGAACCAAAACTTTTTGAGTGACAAAATCTTATGGACAATGTTGAAAACTCACCATCCAGAAACCTTCAAGTTCCAAGATGATAAAGGTACGCAATGCGCCAAAAGTGCAAAAAGACCAAAACATCCTAGGTGTAGCAGGTTTTTGCAACCTATGCAAACCGGGCTGATCACAAAAGTCACCAAAACGTCATAAGCACAAATAAGGTTCACAAGGTACGTGCACCGGGCGGTCATTGAAAGCCACCGAAATGTCCTAAGCGCAAACAGGGCTAGCAACCTACGTGTACTAGACTAGATCGCCATGGGTCAACTAACAAACGTTGGACGGATAGCATCAAAAGACTACGTCTTAAAAGACTCGTAACCCACCATAGTTCAAGCAAAGGCATTGTCAAAAGACTATGCCCTTTGGACGAGTAAACATATAGGAACCAACAGAATACCACGGCGCTCGATAAACCTCAGAGTTTCGGGTGACAAGATCCTAAACATGAAAATCTGAAGTGCCACTCATGAGAAATTCACGGATAGCAAGTTCTATTCAACAACATGTGCAAAGAAATCTCTCACGACACATAAAAGCCGCCCATGAGGCGCACATAAGCCTTCTCCATAAGCTGTTCCTAACAACGCAATAGAGCCATCCATGAGCCACACCTAAGACATCTTTCATGATGCAACTAGAGTCGTTTCTCACATCGCAACTAAAGCCGTCACTCACGATGTAACTAAAGTTGTCTGTCACAAAGAAGACATGATCACATGACTCGAAAAAGGCATGGTCAACAAACAAAGATCACGGATACCAAATCCAACCAAAAAGATATTATCGCTCCACGTAATATCCTGAAGATGTATCGCTGACTATCACAAGTCACTGACGCACGTCAAAAGCCTTACTATCGCGATAATCTGCAAAGTGACTTGGGGGTAGAATGCCAAAGAAAGATAATGGTTAAAGGTACTTTTAACAAGACTCTAAGACCTTCACACGATGATCACGTCTTCGCAGAAAGATGAGTCACTTAAAGGGCCGATGCTTAGTCCGGAGAAGCAATAATTCTCTGCCAGTAACAGGGAAGTGCTCTTAACTTGCATGCGCCCAGCTCAAAGGTAGCTACGTCAAAAGTCATAGTTTCTCTTACAACAAGTCATAAAAGAAATTGAGGGGTTAATGTTATAGGGTGAAAATACTCCCCTTAGAATTGAACGCTAACAACAGTCAAATCAAATCCGCCAAGGAAATTTTGACTCTCAACAATGACTCATCTATTGACTGTTCAAAACGGAAGCAACTCACAAACCTTGGTCTCTTGACCTTCTTCCATGAAACCGTCTGGTTGAGTCATATAAATGCGCTCGCCAAGATTGCCATTCAGAAACGCGGTCTTAACATTCATTTTCTAGATCTCATAGTCGAGAGTTGCAGCTATGGATAGAAGTATGTGGATGGATTTAAGCATCACGACTGGCGAGAAGATATCCTCAGAGTCAATACCTTCCTTTTGGGTATAACCCTTAGCCACTAGTTGTGCTTTGAACGTCTCGACATTCCCATCCGGACCCCTTTTCTTCTTGTATATCCACTTACACCCTACGGGTTTAATGCCTTCGGGAAGGTCTACAAGTTACCAGACTTTGTTGACATACATCGAGTGCATTTCAACTTTCATGGCGTCAAGTTAGAGGCTTGATTCAGAACCAGCCATTGCATGGTTGTCAGGTTTATAAGAAACCCTCCCACTACGTCGAAGTACTACTTGACGTGATTCTGATAAGTTATGTTGTGTTTTAGTGGGGGTAAGAACAGTTCTTACATATGAGGTAGAAGCTTCCTCACCCAACTTTTCTTCATGCACAATTTTGCTTCTAGGTTTTACATATTTCAAAAAGTCCTCCTCAAGGAAACGAGCGTTCACGTTAATGAACGTTTTGTAGTCCTCGGGACTATAGAATGTGAAACCTTTGGTTTCCTTCGGATATCCAACAAACATACACAATTCTTACCTACTAGCTAATTTGCTAGTCCTTTTTTCTTAGCACATGTGCACGGCAACCCCAAATTCTGATGTGGCCCAGATTTACTTTATGGCCAGTACATCGTTCATAAGGAGTACCAAGAACCGTTATAGACAGGACATGGTTCAGAATATAAGCTCCTGTGTCGAGGGCATATCCCCAAAAGGAAAGAATGAGTGACGAGTAACTCGTCATTGATCTAAGCATCTCCATTAGAGTTCGGTTCCTTCCCACTGACACTCCGTTTTGCTGAGGTGTGCTAGGTGTTGTAAGCTGAGAAGCGATACCTTCTTCTTTAAGCAAGTCATCGAACTCTCCAGACATATACTCACCACATCGATTGGATCAAAGGGTTTTGATCTGTTTGCTAGTTTGCTTTTCCACTAAAGCTCGAAAGACCTAAAATACGTCAAAGGTCTCGGATTTGTGTTTGAGCAAATAGACAAAACCGCATCTTGAGTAATCATCGGTGAAGGTAATGAAGTATTCATACCCTCCCAATGCATTTATACTAAGTTGACCATATACATCAGAATGTACGAGTTCCAACAACTTAGTGGCTCTTCGACCCTTGGCAGAGAAAGGTCGTTTAGTCATTTTTCCTTCTATACAAGACTCACAAGTAGGCAATGAACCTATTGCAGAGGCTTGGAATAGATGGTCCCTCACAAGTCTCTTAATCCTGTCTAGACTGAGATGACCAAGTCTTCAGTGCCAGAGATATGTTGATTTTATTAGATCGGAGGAATCAGAAATTTTGATCCTCTTTGGCTCCCTAACAAGATCATTATCTATTTCAGTGTCTAAAAGCGAAGGTTGCATGGGATAAATGTAAAAGAGAGCATTTTTCATATATGAATCAGTGACGAAAGAATTATTGGAAAGAGAAATTCGAATTCCATTCTTAATAAACTTTAAACAATAATCTTGCTCATAACGACGAGCAACGGATATCAAGTTATTCCCAAAGGAAGGAACAAAATAAACATTATTCAAATATAAAGTTCGATCTTAAAAAGATAGAATCACTGATCCCATGGCCGTTGCTGACACCGAGCTACCATCACCCCATCTGAAGGAGTAGTCAGCTTCCTCTAAGCTTTTGGTTTTCTTGAAACCAGTCAAGAAACAACAAATTTGGTTAGTAGTAGCGGAGTCAAGAATCCCTTTGATACATTATCAACTACTAAGCATACTTCGGTAACAAGTACATTACTATTTTCCTTTGCTTTGAGGTAGGCAGGACAGTTCTTCTTCTCGACCTTGCGAGGCTTTATGCTTAGTAGCATGTGCCTCTCCTTGATTCCTCTTTTTCTTAGTGAGACCTTCAGCAGTGTGAAGCTCCTTCATTAGCTCGGTAACAGTGTACTCTAGCTTGTTCATGGAGTAGTTCAGCTTGAAGGTATCAAAAGACTCATGGAGAGTTTCCAAGATCATATCTATTTTAGTCTCCCCGTCAATCTCAGATCCTAGGATTTTCATTTCATTCAGGTAAATGTTGTCGCATGAAAATGGACAACGATTAAATACCTTGGGCGGTTCGATCCAAGGCCGGACCAAGTGATCGCACCCAGACCAAAAATGTGAACTCGTAGGCCGAGTTCCACCCTCCAGACCCTGAGGTATGTTTTGGAGGGTGTGACCGTGCCAAAGGAGGGCTGCCCACGTACCCGTTTGTCGGGATCCACTCAGAACGTAGTTCAATATGAATGTGGGAGGCTATCTTGGGCTCGGAGGTTGAGAATCCAAGGCTTTAGAGAGGGACCCGACTCTTAGCTTCTAGTGAAGACTTTAAAGGGGTCGCTTGACTCGTAGTTCAGAGTTCTGACTCAAGGGCCAAGAAGTGGGAGCGCAGCTTGTGCACTGTGGAGACTCGGATCGCAGAAGGGGAACGCGCTCCCTCTCATGGAGGGGGGTCCTCGAGTTTCGGAGCCGAGAGAGGAGGAGAGCGTGCTCTTGGAATGTCACAAGAGCGCGGTCGGAGAGGAGAGCTCTTCAGAGGACACAATTTCGAAGTCCAAGTGAAGGAGATAGTGAAGTTCAAGGTCCCCATCAAGTGAAGATGAGGGGGTATTTATAGATTTGGAGGAGGCCTTGGGCCAGCCCCATGAGGCCCGTCGGATGGCCGGGCACGGGGCGCGCGGGGCGTGATGCCCGAATGGGAACGGGGCACACGGGCGTTACGCCCGGACAGGTGCGGGGCGCGCGGGGCGTGACGCCTGGACGGGCGCAAGGTGCGACGTCCGGATGGGCGCGGCGATTGATTGACGTCTCGGCAGGGATGCTTGGACGAGGCGGCAAGGCACTCGACCGAGGCAACAAGGACGCTCGCCCGAGGCAGCAGGGGCGCCCGGCCTGGGGGTCGGGGGCGCAGGTGCACGCGGGAGCCGGGTTAGGCTGGCGACTTGGGGTTTGTGCCATAGGCGACTGAACGTATGTATTGCGCTGGGTTAGGCCAGCAACTTTGGGTTCGTGCTATAGGCGACCGAACGTATGTATTGCGCCGGGTTAGGCCGGCGACCGAACGTATGTATTACGCCGGGTTAGGCCGGCGACTTTCAGTTCCTGCCATAGGCGACCGAACGTGTGTATTGTGCCGGGTTAGACCAGCGACTTTGGGTTCGTGCCATAGGCGACCGAACGTATGTATTGCGTCGGGTTAGGCCGACGACATTGGGTTCATGCCATAGGCGATCGAACGTATGTACTGCACCGGTTAGGCTGGCGACTTTGAGTTCGTGCCATAGGCGACCGAATGTATGTGGGTGGCGGAGGGAGTAGCCATGCCGCCTTTACTTGCGCCTTTACGCGACATTGTCGCACCTAATACTCTTCCCGCCACTATATTCGGTGCGACATGCCGCACCGAATATGTTATTTTAATTAAAAAAAAATTTACAAAATTAGAAATTAGAAAATTAAATCAAAATTCATCTAGAATTAAATAAAAATTAATGAACAAAAGTCTAAATTGGAAATAATATTCTGAAAATAGAATTCTTAATTAAAAATACAAATTCATTCTAACAAAAACGAAAAAATAATTCCTAATTTTTTTTTCTATACAACTTATCGATAGTAGAATTCCCTCTACCGAATAAGTTACCAGAACTTCGAGAACCACTTATGTGTCCTCGTCCACCGCTGCCTGACGTGCTACCGCTCGTTCCGCCGCTTCCGTAAGGACGGTCTCGCAAGAAATCCATAGAACCAGAAGTAGAACCCGGCGTGGAACCTGGCATCTGCTGATCATTGCCACTTAGTTGCGGTGCAGGCAGAGGTTGGGGAGTCGTGGCAGGCTGGTTTTGCATCTGGGTGAGGAAGGCAATCTGTTGCCACATCTCCTGCAGCTCGACTTGTTGGGTATCCATCTGAGCTCGCATCTCGGCAACCAATGGATCGGTCTAAGATGACGAACTTGACGAGCCTCTATCTAGAGCTTGGGCAACACCCAACGATGACCTTGGGATCGAAGGGCCTAAACCGACTTCCCTGTCTCTGCGTACTCCCAAAACGTCGCGCATCGCGTACATCTTTGCATCTTCTTGGGAGATCACGGTGTTTCTCTCCTCTGCTTGTCGCAAAATATATATCGTCTGGGCGGTGATTTGATCCTTCAAAAACAAAAAACCACAAAAACTTATCAGATAAAAATAATTTAAGTAATTAAATATAGTAAATAAAACAAATAACTTACAAATTGCAACTTCGCGAAGTCTGTCGTCCACGATCCCTTAGCGTCATGGTGTTTTTCTGACCATATCGCCAAAGCCGAGCCCATACTCACATCTTCCTTTCGCTGTAATTTTTCACCATTAAAATATGAATCACATATATATTGCATATTAATATTAAGCGACTTACGTTCCTCGAGCGATGACAAAAAAAACTAAGCGACCTTTGTCTCGCCTTCGTCTTCTTCTTCTTCGAATTTTCCCGGTTGCGGACAGACTTTGGCTGCGAGACATAAATTTGTTAAGTTCAATATTAAGAAATTCAAATACCCATCGGAAGTTCAACTCATACCTTATGCTCCGACGAGTCGAACGTCTCTATTGCCTTCAACCAGGCTTCCTGGTTATAGCCTTCAGGAGTTTCGTTTTTAGCGAGATCCTTACTCCCGCCAAACACCTTAAAGAAGAGATGCGACAACCTCGACTTCTGGCCACGACGCATCCTCTTCGCATCGCGCATGATAGCCATATCAATCTCGTTACGAATAGGATCTGTAGACACAAGCTCGCCAGTGTCGGGATGAGCGTAAACGAAACGGTACTCGTTATGAATCGAGTTCATAAGAGCCGCCACACACTGCGCAGGCACATGATTCCAGTCTGGGAGGTCGACTGGAATGGTACTCTTGATTAGGTTTCCTAATCGGTTTTAGAACGTCCCGATCAACGGATTTTGCTCCTTGACGTCTTGGTAGAACGCCTGTTGTGTCTGATCGTAGCGAACTATGTTCGCTCCAGGGGTCCCAACACCAGCTCTCGCAGAAACGAGGCCAGTCGTTGGTCCCCGCTTCTTCCTCGGCATCTGCGGGGGATCACGCTCTCCTCCTGATAGGTCATGACCTGAAGTAGACATCTTGCAAAATACATTTTATACTACCAGAAATTCGGCAGAGTTTACCCTATAATATTGACTAACCAAAATCTACAATTTAAAAACAAACAACATATATAACCAACCAAGACTATCTTATTCACATATATTACTAATTACTCTATCTAAACATTTCAATTTCAATTTCAATTCAAATAATTACGATAATCTAAAACTAAACTAAATTTTATATTTCAATTCAACATAACTAGCTAAACTACTAATTAACAATCACATAAACATTTCAATTTCAATTTCAATTAAAATAATTACGATAATCTAAAACTAAACTAAATTAAACAATTTAACTTAACTAACGAAATTACTAAGTAACAATCACATAAACATTTTAATACAAATAATTACAATAATATAAAACTAAAGTAAATTAAACATTCCAATTCAACTTCACATAAACTTAACGAATTAACCTCACCAATCCAAAATCTCACCAATCCAAAATCTCTAACCAATCTAATCAAAACATGATTTTTAATCCTTACCCAAGCATTAAGAACCTCACGTTCCAAAAAAAAATTCAAATCCAAAATCAATTCCTAAACCACATGGCCAACAAAACAAATTCCGAGACCAAAACATCAACGAGGGGAACCCATACCTCGTTGGGGGGGTTGGTGCAGACGGTGGGCGGGTGGCTGATGCAGGCGGTGGGGCGGGGGGCTGGTGCATGCGGTGTCTTAGGGGGCTGATGCAGGCCGCGGGGCGGGGGAGGCTGGCACGGCCGGCGGGGCGCGGGGCTGGTCCAAGCGGCGGGCGGGGGAGTCTGGTCACGGGCGGGCGTGGGGGCTCGGGTTGAGAGAGACGAGTCGTGGTCGAGTTGCAGAGAGGCTCGGATTGAGAGAGAAGTGAATAAGTGAAAGAGAAGAAGAGGCTCGGGCTTAAAACCCCTAGGACTATTGGGTGTGACATTGTCGCACCTAATAACAATATTGGGAGCGATATTTTCGCACCCAATATGAAATCAAAATTTCGGAGGGATTCGGCGAAAACTTTAAATTTAAAAACCATTGGGTGCGAGATTTGTCGCACCTAAAGGTATTAGGTGCGACAGTTGTCGCACCTAAAGGTTTTAGGTGCGACAAATTCATATTCGGTGCGACACTGTCGCACCGAATAACACTAAACATTAGCGAAATTTTTAGTCATCCGGATGAGTATCCGGTGCAACATGTCGCACCTAATATGGGCTTAGGTTCGACTATTAGGTACGACATGTCACACCTAATACCCTTCCGCACCCAATATGTTAATTTGTAGTAGTGACGAAGAGCCGTCGGGGTCCGAGCTTCTTAAGTTTGTATCCTCGTGGGGGACTTAAGCCTGGATGAAAGGGGTACGCCGAGAAGGCAGACAGTTTCACTCGAACCCGTATGCTAGAAAGGCCTTCGGGGTTCGAGCTTCTTAAGCATGTATCCCCGTGTGTGTACGGGGGACTTAAGCCTGTATTTGGCGATTCTCGCTTCGTGCCAATTGGCGACCGAAGGGGCGTCGAGTTAGGTCGACGACTTTACTCAGACCCGTATGCTCGAAGGGCCGTCGGGGTCTGGAGCTTCCTAAGGCCGTGTTCCCGTGTGTGTGCGGGGGGCTTGAGGTTTTGTTTCTTGGGCCGTGTATTTTCGAGTGTACGTCGCGTGACTCACTAGCCCCCCCAGTTTTTAGTGTACAGGTCATGCCGTAATGACTAAAAACTTAATAAAGCGGATTTTTGAAAAGAAAAAACCTCAGACTTTATTATTTTTTGTGAATAGATTACATCCTCAAACACTAGCACATGGGCCTTATTGAATTGGGGAGATCAAAGCAATAAATGGGGGAGCCGTTGTCACTGGTAGTACTGGCTCAAGTCTTCGGCGTTCCAAAGGTGTCGGATCGGGGTCCCGTCCGTATGATCGATGTAATAGGTTCTGTCATGTATGACTTGACGAACTCTATATGGTCCTTCCCAGTTCGGGCCCAGGACTCCGGCGCCTTGTACTTAGGTGTTTTGGAACACACGCCTGAGTACGAGGCTGTCGACGGTGAAGATTCGCCTCTTGACTTTGTCGTTGTAGTATTTCTCGACCTTTCGCTTTTGTGCGGCGAGTCGGGTGAGAGCCTCGGATCTTTTCTCGTCGATTAGATCCAGTTCGAGGCACATGGCCTCGTCGTTTTCTTTCTCGTCGAAAGTGTCGACTCGGTAAGTTGGGACCTCAGTTTCCACAGAGACCATTGCCTCAACCCCAAAGGCTAGGGAAAAGGGGGTCTCTCCGGTGGCGTTTCGAACAGTCGTTCGTTAGGCCCATAAGATGAATCGCAACACCTCAGCCCCGGCGCCCTTTTTGGCCTCGAGCTTTTTCTTGAGGTTGGTTTTTATCGTCTTGTTGACGGCTTCCACTTGGCCATTAGCCTGTGGGTGTCGCGGGGATGAGAATGTCTTGCTGATCCGTAGTTGGGTGCAGATTTCTCTAACCCGGGCATTGTCCAATTTTGCGCCGTTGTCGGTCACAATTGACGGAGGGATGCCATGGCAGCATATGATGGACTTCCAGATGAAGTTCGTGGTGTTGGCCTCGGTGATTCTGGCTAGAGGCTCAGCTTCGATCCACTTAGTGAAGTAGTCGATAGCGAGGATGGCGTATTCGTACTGTCTCGGAGCGCTTTTGGAGGCTTGCCGATGATGTCCACGCCCCATTTTGCAAAGGGATGTGGTACGACGATGCTACCCAGGGGAGATGGCGGTTGCCGTGGAATGTTAGAGAAACGTTGACACTTGTTGCACTTTCTCGCCCACTTGTAGGCATCTTTCTTCATCGTGGGCCAGAAATAGCCCTATCGGAGCGCTTTGAGCATGAGGGATCTCCAAGCGGAGTGGTTCCCACAGATGCCCTCGTAAATTTCATGGAGGACCTTGGTCGACTCGACGCTATCGAGGCATCGAAGCAGCGGGGTAGAGTACCCGCGCTTGTATAGGGCTTTGCCTCTCAACACATATTTAGATGCAAGGGCTTTCAACCTTTCGGCTTCTTTACGGTCTTCGGGAAGTGCCCCTCTTCGCAAGAATTCAGTAAGCGGAGTCATCCAAGTTGGATGAACAATGCTCTCAATCGTTCCAACCTCGTCATGTGAGACGGATGGTCACGAGAGAGACTCGACCGGGATAGTTCTTAACCCATCTTCGGTGATACCAGAGCCGAGGCGAGCGAGAGCATCATCCTCGGCGTTCTCTTCTCTAGGGATCTGTATGATCTCAAACTAAGAGAAGGAATCTAGCTTGGCGTTTGTTTTTGCCAGGTAGGCAATCATGTTAGGTTCTTTGGCGATGTAGTCGCCCTTAACCTGATTTACAATCAACTGCGAGTCGCAGTGTATTCGTAAGTTCTATACGTTGAGCTTTTGAGCGAGCTCTAGCCCCACGATGAGGGCTTCGTACTCGTCCTCGTTGTTGGAGGCTTGGAATCCGTAGTGGAGTGCATAGCGTAACTTCTCCCGGTTGGGATTGGTTAAAATTACGCCGACGCCAGCTCCTTGGGCATTGGATGCTCCGTCTACATGTAATTCCCAGCTGGGATCCGTAGGGTCGACCTTTCTCGTACGAGCCGACAAGTCGTCGATCGAGTCATCTTCTGTTTTTCCCATGTCGAGAGTATAGGAGAATTTTGCCACAAAATCGGCTAGGGCTTGAGCCTTTATTGCCGGTCTCGGGTGGAACTCAATTCCGTAGTCGCTGAATTCTTGGGATCAGATCGCCATGCAAGTCGATGTTCCCGTTTGAAGAGCTTTACCGATGGGGTGCCCTGTTCGGACAGTGATAGGGTGAGGCTGGAAGTAGGGACGTAGCTTCTTGGCTGCTACGAGGAGAGCGAGAGAGAGTTTCTCTATCTCTGTGTAACGCATTTCGGCGTCGAGTAAGGCTTTGCTTGTTGGAATTGATCTAGGGTTTAAGAAAAAGTTTAACCCTTCGGGTAAGCGGCGGAATTTTGAGAATTTTCTTTTAACAAGTAAAACGATTTTACTAACCTAAACAAAGAGCAAGTACACGTAAATAAAAACTATTATGAGCATTATAAATTTACTGACCTTTTTAGAAGCTTGAACGTTGAGAAGCTTTTGGAAGGTTGCAACGTTCGTCTCCCCTCGCAGCACGTCTCTCTTCTTTCCTCGGGAACTCGAGCAACCACGAAAGTTTCTATCACAAGAATCACTCGAGAGAAAAAGAATTAGTGAGTGGGCACTTTTAAACACGACGACTCGAGAACAAGTCTCATAGTCGAAGAGCTAAAACACTAGGTCAAATGTGGACCTAGGTGCCAAAAGAAAAACGAAAAGAACTTAGAGAGAGAGAGAGAGAGAGAGAGAGAGGATGGGCGGCCAAGTTAGAGAGAGAAGCTCTCAATCTCTAAAACTTGGGATGAATGAACAATGAGAATGAGGCCTCTATTTATAGGGGAGGGATTACCTTCATAAAGGTAGTTTCCTCTTTTGTAGAATATCACATATTCATGAGCAAATATTGCCCCTATCCCCTTTAATTCACACGGCCATCTCTATGTTTCTAGAAGCAAATTTGTTTCCTCTTTTTGCTTGCCTTGGCCTCCCAAATACATTCCTTAATTAGAAAATTTGTTTCCTCTTTTTCTTTTGGCAAGTATCTACATACTTTAATGCGCAAAATAAACTCTCTTTCACACCATGGCATGAACGAAATTCAGCCTCCTTTTCCTAGGGTTGGACGTGCAAGGCTTCTAGAATAGGTTTCTAGATTTTTCTTCACATGTTCATGACAACATAAGAAAAGCCCATTAAGAATTTTCCAAGTAAAATTCCATGAAATGAAATTAATCTTCAAGGCCCAATAAACTCTTCATGGCCGAGTGTTTTAAGTTTCATTTGTCATCATATGACAATGTCAAAAAATTTATTGACATTCATTTCGTCCTATGTCTAAAAAGACAAAAATACCCTTTAGACAATTTTCGTAAAACTTGTCTCGTTCTTGGTTTGACTTAGCTTCTAGTTTAACTATTCCTACTCGATATAATTTGTGACCGTGACCTCATGGATCCAAATGAACAGAGCTTGAGCTAAAAGCTTGGAATCAAAAGTTCACAAACCTTTTCCAATTTTAGCTTAATGACAACTGACTCCACTAAAGAGTTGACACTGAAAATCTCTCGGTTCAAATGAATTTATTTTCTACTCAAGAATTCAACCTAATTGTAATGAGTGGATCCACTTAATATTATCTATGTTTACCATTCATGAATATCATCACCTAGTCGGGATTTATAAAATTACCATTTTACCCTTCTAGCTGCTATTTCCTCAACTCCTTTGTCGCTTGTGAATAAGTTAGAAACAATGTATTGAAGATGAGCTAACAAGTCACATTGTTTCATCCAAAAGAGTCAAGACTCAATTTGGACACTAGCCAGTTCATTTATTCACACTCCAAGGAACAAAGCATGAGGTGATATACATTGCATTTCAACAATCTTCTACATGAATTCCATATCTATGAGAACTTCACAAAGTTACTCATGACATCTTCACAACTTAGTACTTCACCAATAGGTCATGTTCAGAATCACATAGTGAGTCCGAACTCTGACTTTCTCAAATGAGAATACATAAGCTGTGAAATGTAATGTCTCATTTCAGGATTAAGGTAAGCACGATGCAATTCATACGTAGTGACTTCGAGACATAAGAGGTTAAATGGTTTGTTCTTATTTTGTCACTAGAAGTGCACTGGTCAATTCAGTACATTCGGAAGATACCTAGAAGAGCTATAGAGTCTCCAACTCTCAATGCCCCATAACCAGACATCATAGATTCTCATAATAATCGTACTGAGGTCAATAGTCCTTTGACCCTTAGATTGCGAATATATCGTTTTAAGCAAACTACGAAGAGTTTATTCATGCAAATCTACATTTGTCTCTTCGTAAGTTGTTAAGTTTGTTTATGGACTAAAGACTAATGTTTTATCATAAAGCTTCAAACAGACAAGGAAGAATGAATGAACGTTTCAACTTTTTAATAATGAATAAGCAATTACAAGCACGAGTCTTCGTGAGACTTTATTACATCAAATGTACAAAATAAAGACTACAACTCTTCTTTTGGGCACCATTGACAACATTTCTCACGTAGAAGATAGGCGATTGGACCTTATCCTCCTCGCGGACTAATACAGCGCTTATGGCGCGTTTGGAGACGGGGAGACGTAGAGCGTCTCGCCTTCCTTCAGTTTGGAGTGGAACGGAGGTGTCCCAAAGTAGGCCTTCATTTCTTAAAAAGTCTTCTCCAACTCGTCCGTCCATACAAAGCCGCCCGTCTTCTTTGTAGCTTTGAAGAACGGTTGACACTTGTAGGTTGCTTTAGCCATAAAATGCGAGAGGGCGGCAATCCGACCGGTCAGACTTTGTACTTCCTTGACAAGTAGTGGAGATCTCATGTCAAGGAGTCCCTTAATTTTTTCGGGGTTCGCTTCTATTCCTCGCTGGCTAATGATGTAGCCTAGGAACTTCCCGGACTCAACCCCGAACACGCATTTGTTGGGGTTGAGCTTCATTTTGTACCGGCAAGGATTAAGAACATCTCCCTTAGGTTGTCTACGTGATTAGTAGCCAGTAGGCTTTTAACGAGCATTTAGTCCACGTATACTTCCATAGTCTTGCCGATTAGGTCGGCGAAGATCCGGTTTACCAATCGTTGGTAAGTAGCTCCTGCGTTTTTAAGGCCAAAAAGCATGACCTTGTAGCAGTAGAGGCATCGATCAGTGATGAAGGTCGTCTTGACCTGATCAGGCTCGTGCATTCGTATCTGGTTATAGCCCGAATAGGCGTCCATGAAACTTAGTAGCTCATGTCCTGCGGTGGTGTCGACCAGTTGTTCGATGCATGGGAGCGGAAAACAATCTTTTGGGTAGGTTTTGTTAAGATCTTTTTAGTCTATACAAATGCGCCACTTCCCATTAGGCTTTTTAACCATGACCACGTTGGACACCCATTTGGGGTACATGGCTTCTCGGATGAAGCCGGCGAAGAGAAGCTTTTCGACTTCTTCATTTATCGCTAGGTATCGTTCAGGGTTGAACGCGCGTTTAGCTTGTACTTTCTTGACGATGTTTTTGTCGTTGTTCAACCGGTGCACAATCACACAATCACATCGGGGTCTATCCCAGGCATGTTTGCATGTGTCCACATAAAGACATCCTTAAACTCCCGAAGGAAGGACGCGAGTTCAGTTTTGATAGCGAGAGGGAATTGTGCACCGATCTTCACCAACTAGTCATGCTTAGCTTCGTCGAGAACGATCGAAGTGAGATCATCGGGGGTGTCAACTTTCAACCTCTCGATTTCATCACGGGGTTCTAGTTCCCCGAGCTGCCGTGCATTTTTTTGATCACACGGGTAGTCGTCTTCTAGCTGGTAGATCGTGTTAACCCTTTTTTCAGCGGACTTGCCATCCACGCCTTGGACGTAGCATATCCTCGCTTGGGTTTGATCACCAGCCATGATGCCAATTCCCTCCTCGGTGGGGAATCTCACCAGTAGGTGATTTACGGATGTGATGGCCCTTAGTCTGTTCAACGTGGGTCGCCCAATGATAATATTGTAGGGCGACTCCTAGTCAACCACAAGAAAGGGGACCATGTGAATAACTTCGATACTTCCGGTAGTTTCGAAGGTGACCGTAAATCAATGATTCCTTCGGTCATGACCTTTTCTCTCATGAACCCAAACAAAGATGGGTCGGGACGGGGCAGAGCCCCCCGAGCTTCATGCGCTCTAGGGTGGTCTTAAAGATTATATCGGCTGCGCTGCCGTTATCAATAAGGACCCTCTTCACCAGATTATTAGCCACTTAGGCTTTGAGGACTATTGCGTCATTGTGTGGATGCACAACTCGCTTGGCCTCCTCATTGGTGAATTGTATCGTCTCGTGTGGTACGGACGGAGGTTCCTCATAGTGAGGTTGACTTGCCCGGCAAGGCCTTCTTAAGAGGCGGCCCTGAGGAGCTTTTTTCTTTGCTAGGCCGAGTCCCCGTCTTGCAACCTAGTATGGTGGTGAGGACATGGAGTTGCGCATCGCCGTAGCCGCGACCGTGGGGCGTTCAGTGTTAGTGTTGGTTCCTTCACCCTTTTCAGGCTGTGGCCTGTTGTTGGCGGGGACCACATCACCTATCACTCGGAGAACGAACTCCTTGAGCTCGCCTTTTTGGATTAATGTCTCAATCTGCCGCTTGAGTTGGAAGCATTGAGCGGTCATGTGACCATAATCCTGGTGGAACTCACAATAACGGGACCGGTCGCGAGATACGGGATCGCCTTTCATTGGAGTCGGAGTGGTGAACTTGTCACACGCCACAACGTAGATTTGTTCTACCGGGGCGTTCAAAGGTGTGTAATGTGAATAGTCTCTGAAGTTGTTCGCAAGACGCGGCTTTTGAGACGTAGGGGGTCGGCTATCGGATGCTTGACCTCCCTTATTCACTTTCTTGCGGGGGTTGCTTGGCTCGTTGCCGGACTCGTCTCGACGGCGGGAGCTTTTGTTATTGCTCCTGCGGCCGTCTAGGTAATCTTAAACCCCCATGAAGGTCTTGGCTCTGTTAATTAACTCGGCCATCATAGAAGGGACCTTGCAACAACGGACTTTAAGAAGTCCCCAGTGCGCAAGCCCTCAATGATGGCTATAACTGCGTCGATGTCGTCGAAGCGGTCGACCTTATTCGATTCTGTGGTGAACCGTGTGAGATACTATCTCAAGGGCTCGTTACTCTTTTGCCTGATTGACCATAAGTAAATCTTGGAATTCTTTTGAACCATCGATGTAGCAAATCCTATTAGGAACATGTCCTTCAGGTCTTTGAACGATTGGACGCTCCCTGGTCTTAAATTCTTAAACCACTCGAAACCGGGGCCAGTGAGGGTAAGACTAAAAGCCTGGCATAGAGCTCCAGGTGAGACTCCTTGCATCGTCGTCCAAGTTTCGTAATGTTGTATGTGATAAGTATGATCAGTTTTCCCATTGTATGGGGGGAGATTCGGGTATTTGATGTTTCCCGTGCACACCTCAGCAAGGATTTGGGCCGGGGGCGCAGTTGTGCGCGGGAACCGGGCGGTCGGGAAAGCAGGTTCGCGTGGTTGTGCGTGCGGGCCGGGCGGCCGGGAGCGCGGGTGTGCGGGCGGGCCAGAGGGCCGGGGCGCGGGAGTACGCGCGGGCCCTAAGGGCCGGGGCGCGGGAGAGTGCGCGGGCCGGAGGGTCGGGGCGCGAGGGCGCGCGCGGGCTGGAAGGCCGGGGCACTGGTGGGCCGGGGCGCTGGTGCGCGCACGGGCGCGGCGGGCCAGGGCGCTGGTGCGCACGCGGGCCCGGTGGGCCGAGGCGCTGGTGTGTGCACGGGCCCGGTGGGTCGGGGCCCGTCGGACGGTCCGGCCGGCGAAGTCCGGCCGGCGTGGAATGCTTTTGTTTTTCCGGTTTCCCAAAAACGACCGGTAACAGTAACTAATGATCAGCATCATATGGTCCCTGACAGGAGTCCCAGCCTTCATGCGATAGTTCATAAACTGTCTGACTGCTTGTTGTTTGGCATGACGCCCTTGCCCTCCAAATATCTCATGGAGATTATAGAGCATGTAGGCGGCCATCTCTATGTCACGATGTTGCTGTTGCTGCACATTGTTCATCGATGCTAAGATATAGCACCTCGCAATCTCATCGGAGCGGAGCCAGGACACCAAGGCATCTTTGTCCTCTTGAGTCGAATCATCATTCGTTTGAAGAGAACACGGGGTGCTGAGTACCCATTTGTGCTTGTCAACGGTAAGGACGATGTCGAGGTTACGTTTCCAAACAACGTAGTTTTCACCTTTAAGTTTGTTTGGGGAAAAGATGGTTGAGAGAGGGTTGAGAGACATCTTGCTGAAGTTCAGTTGAAACAAGTTTATGATTAGTCTTTTGGTTTAGGATTTAAGTTTGTTTAAGTTTTTAGATGACCAAGACAGGAAAAATCCAAAGGTGTTATGAACGAAATGACACTTTACTCCTTCGAGGGAATGCCGCAAAGAGTCTCCTTTCATAAGTAAATGACTCATCATTAATGCATAGCCAAGATGTCAATACATCAAATTTGACTAGCCACCTTGTAAAAAATTTTGATCACTCAGATCCTTTCGCAGGGCCTCGATGGAGGATTACTGTAATTGAGTCTAAGTGTGTACCCAACCACTTAGTCCAGGAGATTGACTTTGAAAAAACAATCCACCGAGGGGAGGTCTTGTCTCATCGTCTCACTCTCGGACGTAGCTCTTTGAGCAATGATCAGAGCAAGGCGCCATTGAGTACTCTCATTTTAGATAGGGCCACGAGGGTGACTCTTCGTCTGGCGACAATTGCACTTTTCATTAGTGTTGGAGATCTTGGATTGCAAACAACAAATATAACATTCCCACTTAGTTTTTAGAGTTGACACATCGTCTCTTATAAGTTCGGAAATACATTTCCAAGAGTATAGAGAGATAGAGTGGAATTCTAGAAATTGAATCTTAGATCATCATATGTTTCTAGGAAGAGCACAGTGCATAAAGGCACAAGGTACATACTGAGACATTTTCCTATATTTTCTATTAGGGAAAGTGTATGAGGGAAGTGTGAACACTTGAAGTTTGAGATCATACATCTTGTTGCAGTTTTTCGACTAGTCTACGAGGAGACCTCCCACTTAAATTTTCAAGAGTAAATAGATTTTGGACATAAGTTATATAGATATAGTTTTGAAAACATAATTGATTTGGATGACAAAACATTTTCAAGTTTGAAAGTGAAAACGGGTTTTCAAAATTCAAACTAGTTTTTGTAAAACTCAATTTCAAGTAAATATTCAAAAATCAGAACTTTTCAATCTTATACATTATGTTTATAACATTTAGCAAAACATTTTTTCTCAAGGAAATATTTCCATTTGACTTCTAGAATTCTTGGAGTGGGAGCCGGGATTCGGAATTCAATATTAAATTTTCAAGAAATCCTGGAATCTCGGGCAGTGAACACCTCGGAGTAAAAATGTCATAGACGGCGACTCCGATATCCAATTGAGCTAATTCCAACTGTTTTGGAAAGCAGACTTACAGGCCTTTAATTTGGTTCAAGAACCATTCAAATCCAAGTTTCGAGCAGAGAGATACGTCCCTTTTACTGTAGGTATTCTTAACCTCAAGAAAATCTGGACAGAAATTCGGGGGACTTAAGTGCAAAAGATTTAAGTGTAACGGAACGTTTTATTGATTTTTTAAGTCCTTTAGATGTGTCTTATTAACAAGGTAATAATATAGTATAAGAGAAAATAACAACAAAAATAAAACGAGCGAGTAAATAAGCAAAGCAAGCAAGACTATATTACTTGTCATGAAATTACCCGAAATTTCTCAAACTCATCAAAACGTGATTTTGATTATGAAAAAATTAAAAACTTTTAGAACTGATTCTAATGTGTTTTAATATCATCCCAAAGGTGTAGAAAATCAACATGCTTTTTAATTTAAAGGCACGAGCAATAAATTAAAAAAAAAACTAAAAAACAATCTAGCAAATTCATTACTCGAGTAAAATTAAATAAACGATTTTCAAACTCATACTTCAAATTATATGCACATGCTTAAACTTTAACCATAGCTCTGATACCATTTGTTGGAATAGATCTAGGGTTTAAGAAAGATTTATCGCTTCTAGCAAGCGGCGAAATATAAATATTTCTTTAAAAACTCGTAAAACGTTTTTACAACCAAGACAAAGTGCATGAGCGTGTAATTTAAAATTTTAAAACTACTTTGAGTTTTCACTCGGTGCCAACCTTGAATGGAGCTTGAACGTTGAGAAGCCTTAAGAAGGTTAAAACGCTCATCTCCCCACTCAGCTGGCCTCTCGCACTAGTCTTCTTGAACCTTTGAGCAACCACGAAAGTTTCTACCACTATAATCTTTAGAGTTTAGGTTGGATTTAGTGTGTGGGCACTTTTAAACACTATGACTCAAGAACTAGTCTTTGAGCCAAAGAGCTAAAACTAAATGCTAGGTCTAATGAGGACCTAGGTGCCAAAACAAAAGAACAAGAAGAGAGAGAGAGAGAGAGAGAGGGGGGCGGCTACAATCTAGAGAGAGAAGCTCTCAATCTCTAAAATTTTGTGCTCTGAATTGTGAATGAGGTGGGGTATTTATAGGAGGAGCTTTTTCCTTGAAAAAGTAGTTTCCACTTTTCCGTTGAATATCACATATTCATGAGCGAATCCTAGTTTCCTCTTTTCTATCCTTGGACGTGCAACACAGGGCATTCAAGTCCTCTGGATTTGTTTCCTCATTTGCTTTCTCCCTCTTTGGCTGCCCATCCTATTGCTTCTAGAAACAAATTTGTTTACTCTTTTTCTTTTGGCAAGTATCTTCATACAATAATGCACAAAATAAACTCTCTTCCTCTATCGGTATGGACGGTTTTTGGCCTTCTCGAACAAGCTTCTAGATGCTTCTTTATTTGTTCATGACAACATAAGAAAAGCCCATTTAGAATTTTCACAAAAAATTCCATGAAATGAAATTCAATCCTCAAGGCACAATATACTAGTATGGCCGTGTGGTTAAATTTATTGTTATCATACGACAATGTCAAAAAAATTATTTATTGACATTCATACCATCCTATGTCCAAAAGGACAAAATTACCCTTTAGACAATTTTCGTAAAACTTGTCTAGTTCAACATTTGAACTTTTTTTACTTAGATTTCTTGTTTAACTAATCCTACTCTAATGACTTGTGGTAGTGACCTCATGGATCCAAATGACCAAAGCTTGAGCTAGCATACTTGGACTCAAAATTTCACAAACCTCTTCTAAGTTCTAGCTTAATGTGAACTGACTCCACTAAAGAGTTGACACTGAAATCTCTCGGTTCAAATGAATATATTTTCTACTCGAGAATTCTACTTATTGTAATGAGTGGATCCATTGAATATTATCTATGTTTACCCTTCATGAATATCATCAACTAGATGGAATTTACAAAATTACAATTTTACCCTTCTAGCTGTTATTTTCCCAACTCCTTTGTCGCTTGTGAATAAGTTAGAAACAATGTATTGCGAGGAGCTAACAAGTCACATTGATTCATCCAAAAGAGTCATGACTCAATTTAGATACTAGCCAGTTCATTTATTCACATTCCAAGAAACAAAGCATGAGGTGATATACATTGCATTTCAGCAATCTTGTACATGAATTCCATATCTATGAGATCTTCACAAAGTTGTTCATGACATCTTCATAACTTAGTACCTTACCAATAGGTCTTTTCTATATCACATAGTGAATTTAGAACTCTAACTTTCTCAAATGAGAATACGTAAGCTGTGAAATGACATGTCTCATTTCAAGATTAAGGTAAGCATGATGCAATTCATACATAGTGACTTCGAGACATAAGAGGTTAAATGGTTTGTTCTTATTCTGTCTCTAGAAGTACACTGGTCAATTTAGTACCTTCAAAAGATACATAGGATGAACTATAGAGTCTCCAACTCTCTATGTCCCATAACCAGACATCATAGATTGTCCTAACAATCATACTGAGATCCATAGCCCTTTGATCCTTAGATTGTGAATACGCTGTTTTAAGCAAACCATGAAGAGTTTGTTCATGCAAATTTATATTTGACTCTTCATTTGTTGTTAGGTTTGTTTAAGGACGAAATACTATAGTGTATCATAAAGCTTCAAACAGACAAGGAAGAATGAATGAACGTTTCAACTTTAATTAATTATTCAGCAGTTACAAGCAAGAGTCTTCGTGAGACTTTATTGCATCAAATGTACATAAGTAATGACTACTACTCTTCTTGTGGGCACCATTGACAACAGTTCTGACACTCATGTCGCGAATGGTGACACGGTATCATAATTACAGCAAGGTGGCCTACTTAGGCCTTGAGCGACTTCTTTTATTTAGTGCTCAAGCATTTGATCTTTGGTTCGTTCTAAATAAGACTTCCTTTCGTATTGGACTCTTGATTAGCAGTTTTGATCAACTCACTACCAGAAAACAGTTTAGCAACTACGACATAAGGTTATAGCAATTATACTACGACTACGGTTTCGCGATTGACATCTTTCACACCGGAGTCTTTTCACTTTCAATATGACTCTAGTTTCTTTACGTAGTTTGAAACTTATAAAGTTGTAGTGAAAACATGTTACTGCAATTTATACATGTAGTTTTTACTGATTTCATCAGTTTCATTAGTTATAACTACAGTGTTAAAAAGTAGTTTTATCTAATTCGGTTATTATATATTACATATTGTATATTATATAGACTATTGACTCATGCTATATTCTTAGGTTGTAGACTATAATGGAAGTCTGGTGTTTTTAGATAGAGTTATTGAAGACTGTTTTTTAAATTTTAGAATTAAAATGGTTGTTAACTTAAAGCAGATTATAGTTTGATTTGGTAGTCTTCCGATGTGTTTTAGCTTAGACTACTTTTATTATATTGTAGTCTTGACGCTGATTTTTAACTACATCTCAATTTTGAAGTGAATTTTTGTGACCGTAAATTTTATAATAAAAGTATATATATACACGGTCTAATACGGAACCGTCCTGATTGCCTTCGTGAGAAAATAATCCCGCAACTAAATAAATTTTCCAATACAATATATATATATATATATATATATATATATTGATATCCATATAATGTATAATAACATAAAAAAAAGTGCATACTATCATCAAAGGGATCATGTCTACTAATACATGCCACTCCAAAACAATTCATCAAAATAGTCTAAATCACAAGTTTCTAATATCATACAAATAAGTACATCCAGGTGATCCCCTACTAAGATGCAACTCCAAAATAATACTTCATCAACATAATCTAAATCACAAGTTCACATGGATCGCCCAAAACATTATTTAATACAAACTTTGAAGGTAACCTGCCATTCTTGGCGCATCACATCAACCTTGTCTTGAGTGTAGGTATCTTTCCCATCGAACTATTAACGAAGAAAAAAATAACATGTACTCAACCACATCAAGTAAAGAAACAAATATATAACTATATTAAAGATATTAAGGCTAAGCACTTACTTTAGCTTTGGTAGAGATGGTGTTGATTGTCAATGATATCGTCCATGTAGGTCATCACATAATTACCATACTCAGTGCCGCACGATTGTCAAGGAGACTACAATACTAGGAAATAGTAAGTTTTTAATCCTAAATAAAATCTACAAAAATGACTGACAAATCAATGTATCAAACCAACCAACCCATCAATCTGAAAATAAGCTTGGCATACAACAAAATTCAAACATACCTTAACAGTTTCCCAGGTTGCTTGTTTTTCATAATTTTGTTGGATTTCAAGTTGAATAATTTTATTCCACTACATACAGGAATATACATGTCATGATATATATGTAATGTATAACTACGTAATAACCATCAATGAAGAAGTCAATGTGAACTCACGTAGTAACGATAGCTAGCTTTGATGTCATTTTCAAGTTTACGAGCAAGTGAATCAAAATAATAAACACGATCATTATGAAGTTCGAGTGTAAGCAACATCCAATGATTTATGCAACCCATGTAAATAATGTCATAACCATCTAAGCAACGTCCAACGACAAATGCAATCATAAAAATACTCCAAAAAAATAAAAATAAAATAAAAAAATACTCATAACTAACCAGGGATTGAAAGGAGCTAAGAATAGTTTACCAACACCATAACCCTACATTTTGTTAGTAATAAATTTAGATCTATTCCAAGGGTACCCATATGCAAAAACACTAGATCTATGAATTTGTACATAGACTGCATTTCCAAATTCTCGATTTTCTAATACAAGTAACTAATTCACATAAAAGCAAAGACTCATTATGATGTGGCTAAAATACACAACTATTTTTGTAATTGTATGATTATGTTGAAAAGATTACCTAATGTAGAGAACAATGTAGTTACATGTGATTGACTTCCTTAGAGTGTTGTTGTGGTGATCGATCACTCGTCAACAATTGCCTCAGCGAAAATAAGATCTCGGTTTAATGATCAAACTGTCACAAATCAATTATTTAGGAAAAGTTCTCATTTATATAAGACGAATCTTAAATACAATGAGTAAAATGAACATATTGGAAAAATGAGTTGTTGTGTGTGTGCTTGCGTGCGTGCGTGCGTGTGTGTCCGTGTGAGTGTTTTTTCATCTTCCTCGGTATCATTTGCATGTTATAGTCGTTGATAATTGTGAAAGTGGATTAATTATTAGACCCATGTTTAAGCGGTTATCTTGCTAGTCATTCATCCACATTCTCTTCCTTTTATTGGGGGTGGTAACTGCTATTTTTGTAGAATTTTCTTATCATAATTGCATTGCCTCGTGGCATAGGCGGTTATGTGGTGGGACGTGGTCTTTATCGTAAAAATTACGTGTTTGACTAGTCTTGGAATCTATCAACTTATCTGATTTCGTCAACTCTGTTCAATGGACTTTGACCCTTATCTTATTATTATGTTCGTTTTTCGTTTTGTCATCGACTCTCTTCTGAGCCTGACTTCTTTGGTTATGGGTATCGATCAAGTATCTTATATTGGTGTTCGGTGTTATAAAAAAATCTCTATATAACACTTACACAATACGTTTTCTAAGTACGATTGGTCGAAATATAAATTTTTTTTTATGAAATTTATCGGTCAAGATTTGAGTATTTTGGTTTGTGATAAATTTATTTTAGGCACAAACTTAAAAGGAAATTTAAAGTCGTTAGTTATTATTAATTTAAGAAAATGTACAAAAAGTTGTTATCGAGTAAAGTCCACTCACTTATCACATTATATGATAAGCATAATTTGTTGGTGATCTCTTACCCCTTAACAAATTATAGAATTAAAAAATGACGCCCTTAAGTTAATATTAAAACCGATGCCTTATTATATTTACAGTTATTTTAATTACTATTTTATTGGAGCATAAGGGAGAAAAAAAAGCTATAGACTTTTAGAACTCCATAAATCTTTGAGATGAAAAAAAGTGGTGCTTTAGGTATTGTATAATATGGGATGGATGTTTGTCTCGCCTTTTTATTATATATATTTTTTTGTAGCCGAAGCCCCTGACCGCTAAACGAGGATAAGCAAGTTTATTACTATCTATATCGAAAGAATATTATATCACTCCTAATAATAATTTATATACTTGTAAGCAAATCAGCGTCTAAGAACAATTATATGTTTTTAATGAGTGGTACTTTAGCCAAAAACTTAATCTTCTTCATTCGATCTAACGAAAATGGTAAATAAATAAGGGTCCATATTTAATAGTCATATTTACAGTTTATTGTTATATATATAAATATATAATGAATACGGATCGGATATATATATATATAATCATTATATATAAATATATAAATATATGCATGTTTATCTGTATTATATATATATATATATATATATATATATATATATATATATATATATAATACAGATAAACATGCATATACAATCCCAAATATTAATGCCGCTTGTTTAAAAATAAAATATTAAGAGGTGTTAGTCTTTAATGATTAGTCTGTGTGCTTAATCTTGTTTATCCACTTCTCAAGATATGGGATTTGACCAATATACTAGGCTTTCTTTTGTGCGAAATTATATACTCAAACAACTACGGGCCACGTGAATCTAGGTACATATAATTAATAATTAAGTCCTATTAATTACTAATACATATGATATATATCCTTGTTATATATCATAAACTCTTTTTTTTTTTAGGAAGGGCTAGGTATTTAGCCTAAATAGTCCCCCTATTTTAAAATTATAGCTCAACTATTAACATTTTTAGGAAAGTAACCAATTTGTTATAATAACATCCCAATATTCCAATAATACCCTTAAGAATTGTTATTATTAACTGTCAGAGATAGTAAATCTCAGTACCTGTAATAAGAACAATAGTAAATCTTATTAACTAGTAACAAAAACAATAATAAATTTTATTAACTTTCATCAAAGTTTCAAAATACGAAATCTCAACTCTACCTTCAAACGGTCGGATCTGTGCAGCCGCAGGACTTGCTGATGTTCGAGATCGTTTCCGGAGGAGGATCGTCACGATTAATCGAATTAACCTTCACAGTAAATATGATTAACTATCACAGTTAATATGCAGAACTGAACTTGCGACCTTCGAACGGCCGGATCGGCGCGATCGCGAGACTCGCCGATGTTCGAAATCAATTTCGGAAGAAGTTCGTCACAGATAATCAGATTAACTGTGACAGTTAATCATATTAACTCTGACAGACAGTTAATTAGATTAACTGTGGAATGAAAAACCCTAGAATCTGAAATCGAACCTCCACCGCCGCATGCGTTGGCCCTGTCTCTGCCGCCTTCGAGTTCGACACACGATTTAACTCCGAATTCGGTGACCCGAGCAATAACTACGTCGGAATCAACTTCGAAACCACCAGTAAGGAGAACCGGTGCGAGCTTCTCCGGAAGGGACACGAGGCGGTGGCGATCGAGTCCGAAGCTCCTTCTTCGGCGCCGGCGCCGGCAAGTCTCAGGTGAAGATCAGGTGGATCGCAGAGGGAGATTGTAGTGCGGTGTTTGGGGCGGATGTGGTGTTTGGGTGGTTGGGTGTGGGAGAGAAGAGTATTTTTGAGACTTTAATCAATGTTGGCTATCTTTTAAAATAAAATGATAGTTTTGCTATTGTTTTAATCTCCCCTCTTAATAAAGGTTAGATACTAATAAATCTCTTTTTTTTGACATTTTTTATAATTTCACGATCCTACCGAAATTCCGGCAGAACCTCCCCTATAAACTTAACAACCCGGCATAAAGCCTTTAACTTTAAAACCTGCATAGAAACATCCTAAAACTAACAATAAATCCAACCTCAATAGTTTGATTATTAAAATACATAATCCATACCAACTAATTAATTTCACATTTTTAATCATTTGTAACAAAAATTAAATACAATTCCATTTAATTCACTACTACAAATTAACATATTGAGTGCGGAAGGGTATTAGGTGCGACATGTCACACCTAATAGTCGCACCTAAGCCCATATTAGGTGCGACATGTCGCACCGGATACTATCCGGATGAATAAAAATTTCGCTAATGTTTAGTGTTATTCGGTGCGACAATGTCGCACCCAATAGGGTTTCAAATTTAAACTTCCCTGCCGAATCCCTCCGAAATTTTTCGGATCTGGGATTTCATATTGGGTGCGACTTAGTTGCACCCAATATGATTGAGTTTCAAATTTAAACATCCCTGCCGAATCCCTCCAAAAAATTTCGGATCTAGGATTTCATATTGGGTGCGACTTAGTCGCACCCAATATGATTATTAGGTGCGACAATGTCGCACCCAATAGTTTTAGGAGTTTTAACCCCGAGCCTCTTCTTCTCTTTCACTCATTCGTTCTATCTCTCTCAGCCAGCCACGCCCCGCGCTCTCTCTCTCTCTCAGCCAGCCCCCCGCCCTGCGTCCCGCCGGCCATGACCAGCCTCCCCCGCCCCGCCGCCTGGACCAGCCTGCCGCCCGCTCCGGTACGTCCCCCTCTCTCTCTCTCTCTCTCCGTCTCACCGTCTCTCAATCTCACTCTCTCTCTCTCTCTCTCATCCAGCCCCCCGCCCCGCGCCCCGCCGGTCGTGACCAGTCTCCCCCACCCCGCGCTCTCTCCCTCAGCCAGCCCCCCGCCCCGCGCCCCGCCGGCCGTGACTAGCCTCGACCAGCCCGCGCCAGTACATCCCTCTCTCTCTCTCTCTCTCTCTCTCTCTCTCTCTCTCTCTCTCTCTCCGTCTCACCGTCTCTCAATCTCTCTCTCTCTCTCTCTCTCTCAGCCAGCCCACCGCCCCACGCCCCGCCGGCCGTGACCAACCTCCCCCGCCCCGCCGCCTTCATCAGCCCCCCGCCGTCGCCTACATCTCACTTTCTCCCTCTTTATCTTTCAAATTTTTTTAATTAAAATAACCTATTAGGTTTGTCGCACCTGATATGAAATGATCCACTTGGGCATTAGGTGCGACATGTTGCACCTAAAAGTGTCGCATCTAAAGGTATACATATTAGGTGCGACATGTCGCACATAATACCTTTAGCAACGGACTTTTAGGTGCAACTTTTGTGGTATTTGGTGCGACAATCGTCGCACCGGATGACTATATTTGTCCTAGTGATTTCACATAAACTACCTAATTATTTTTACATAATTTTACCTAATATAAATATTTATAATTAATTTAAATATTTATACCTAATATAAAAATTTATAACTAATTTAAATATTTATGTAAACAAAACTAATTTAAATATTCATACCTAATATATAAATATGTATACCTAATATTTAAATATTTATACCTAATATATAAATATTTATAACTAATATATAACTAATTATGTAAATATAAATATTTATACTAAATTATGTAAAAAAAACTTACCGTGAGGGAAGAAGAGCCGGACCGGGGAGGACGAGGACGAGACGGCATCGGCAGCGGAGCGGTGGAGGAACGACGGAGATGCTGCAGGCAGGAGAGAGAGAAAAGTGAGGAGAGAGAGAGATGTGAGGAGAGAGAGACTAACCGGGGAGGACGAGGACGGCGTCGGCGGCACACGGCGGAGGACGGCACACGGCGGACGGGGGGAGAGGAGGAAATAGGCGAGAATTCGGCGGACGGCGGGAAAGGTTGAAATGGGGGAGATTTCGGCCGATTAGGTCGTGAAAATGAAAATGGGGGAAACTGATACGCGACCTGGTACTTAAAGACATTTACTGACGATAAAATTGTCGCTAAATGATTAAATTTCGTAGCTAAATGAACTTACCTTTTCAATTCATAACCAGGCATTTAGCGACGATTAATCGTTGCTAAATCATTTCGCTTTAATTAAATTGAATGGATTTTTCCCTCTTCAAAATTCGTCAAAATTTAAAATGATTTAGCGACGATATTATCGTCGCTAAATCATTTCGTTTTAATTAAATTGGAGGGATTTTTCCCTCTTTAAAATTCGTTAAAATTCTAAATTAATTCAAAATTATTAGCGACGATATTATCGTCGCTAAATATATTCATGCGAACTTAGCGACGACAAGAAATAATTAGCGACGATAATATCGTCGCTAATTATCTTTGCCGCCAAACTTTAAAAGTTTTCGCACCAAATAATTAGCGACGATAATATCGTCGCTAAAAGCATGTTTAGCGACGATATATTAGCGACGAATAAGTCGTCGCTAATAGTTTCGTGGCTAAATGTCGTATTTCTTGTAATGTTAGGCGGTCTAGACCATGTGGCTTTCACGTGTTGGGCTATATTTGTACTTTTGTATTAAATTCGGATAATGTTGAAATTTTTTCTCGAAGATGGCGCGAATTATTTGAGAGGGAAAACAAATGAAAAGCTTTGAAAATTGTTATCGATAGTGAGTTGAAACCCTAGAATGGCAAAGACGAAGAAAAAATCGTCGGTGAAGAAGTCGCCGGCGAGGAAGAAGCCTTCGTTGTCAAGTCATTCAGCGGGAGGAGCAAGCAAGAGTCCCTTGACATCTGTGTCGAAAAGAAATAGAACCCCAATGCAATCTGGGTGTTATGGTAAGTTGTTTTTTAATTGCTTAGTTTTACACAATAAAAGAATAGGATAAAAGATTGAAAATGGAGATTGGGACCACGGGGACCACTGGTGTTTATCTTCACTTTTTGTCGAGGACAGTGTTGTTTTTGTCTCATACGCATAAAGTATAGGGTCTCTATGTTTATTACTGAGATTTTGAGTTGGTGGGTGTTATTTAATTGAATGGGGTTTTGTCTTCTTTTTTTTTGTCGAGGACAGTGGAGTTTTTATCTCGTATGTAATGTGGTTTTTCCATTTTTTTTTGCAGAAGAATTGCTCAACAGCTTCACATTAAAAAGTTTACCATGGCGGGTCAATGGTATTTGAGAGCGGCGGAGCGAAATACGTTGGGGGTTCCATAAGTGCTATTGACTTAACAGATTTAGACAAGTTGTCTGTTATAGACTTAAATGGAATTTTGATGAAGGACCTGGGTTACTCATCCGGGGCTGTGTATGTTAGAATTGATCTAGGGTTAAGAAAAGATTTAACGCTTCGAGCAAGCAGCGAAAAATAAAAAAATTCTTTTAAACAAGTAAAACAATTTTACTAACCTAAACAAAGAGCAAGCACATGTTTATATTTAAATTAAAACTATTAAAGAGCATTACTTTTACTAACCTTTGTGAAGCTTGAACGTTGAGAAGCCTTAGGAAGGTTGAAACGTTCGTCTCCCCACGCAGCTCGTCGTTCTTCGTTCTTCGGGAACTCGAGCAACCACGAAAGTTTCTATCACATAAATCACTCGAGGTAAGAAGGAATTAGTGTGTGGGCACTTTTAAACACGATGACTCAAGAGCAAATCTAAGAGTCGAAGACCTAAAACACTAGGTCAAATGTGGACCTAGGTGCCAAAACAAAAACGAAAAGAACTAGAGAGAAAGAGGGAGAGGGGCGGCCACAATGTCTAGAGAGAGAAGCTCTCAATCTCTAACTTATGTCGGATGAGAAACAATGAGAATGAGGGCCCTATTTATAGGAGAGGAATTACCTTTAACAAGGTCGTTTCCTCTATTATAGAATATCACATATCCATGAGCAAATATTTTCCTCTCCTTCTCTTAGTTGTACGTCCAAGGCAAGCTTCTAAAAGCCCTTGCATTTGTTTCATCTTTTGCTCTCTCTTGGTTGGCCGCCCATTATAGTTTCCTCATAGAGGAAATTTGTTTCCTCTTTTTCTTTTGGCAAGTATCTTCATACATCAATGTACAAAATAAACACTTATTCTCTCTTAGGTTGGACGAAATTTGAGGCTTCTAGAAGGACCTTCTAGATGTTTCTTCATTTGTTCATGACAACATTAAAAAAGCCAATTAAGAATTTTCAAGTAAAATTCCATGAAATGAAATTCAATACTCAAGGCCCAATTCCTTAATGTGGCCGAGTGACATATAATTTATTGTCATCATGTGACAGTGTCAAAAAACTTATTTATTGACATTCATTTCGTCCTATGTCCAAAAAGACAAAATTATCCTTTAGACAATTTTCGTAAAAGTTGTCTAGTTCTTGTTTTGACTTAGCTTCTAGTTTAACTAATCCTAATCGATATGATTTGTGACAGTGACCTCATGGATCCAAATGAACAAAGCTTGAGCTGACATTCTTGGACTTAAAAGTTCACAAACTTTTCCAAGTTTAGATTAATGTCAACTTACTCCACTAAAGAGTTGACATTGAGAATCTGTCGGTTCAAATGACTTTATTTTCTTCTCAAGAATTCAACTTAATTGTGATGAGTGGATCCACTGAATGTTATCTATGTTTACCCTTCATGAATATCACCAGCTACACAGGATTTACAAAATTACGATTTTACCCTGGTCAAATATAGATTTGCATGAACAAACTCTTCATGGTTTGCTTAAAATAGCAAATTCACAATCTAAGGATCAAAGGGCTATTGATCTCAGTATGATTGTTAGGAGGACCTATGACGTCTGGTTATGAGACATAGAGAGTTGGAGACTCTATAGCTCTTCCAGAGTACCTTCTGAAGGTACTGAATTTACCAGTACAGTTCTAGAGACATTGTAAGAACAAACATGTTGTCGATCGTTTTCGGAAAACCCAAGATACCAAGAAGACACGCCGTTCAAAGGGCCGATGGTCAGGACGGAGGTCCTGAAGAGTAGCAAGGCCTCCGTCACTAGACGACAGGCGAGTCCTTGTGCGAAACTTTCAGCTCCTCGAGTCGAGTCACTCTCCTCGAGTCGAGCCTTGCTCCTCGAGTCGAGTTATCCTCCTCGAGTCGAGACGTCTTCTCCCTAGAGTCAAGCCTCACTCCTCAAGTCGAGTCATGCATCCACGAGTTGATTAGCAAATCCTCGTGTCGACCTTAATTCCTTGAGTAAAGACTTTCATTCTTCACGCGATTTGCGTGACATCCCAAATCCAGAAGGCCCAACGGGCCTTGTCCTCAAAGATCTCTAACGGCCCAAAAAAGGTCCAAGAGGTGAGCTACACGAAGAAAACGCGCACGACGCGCGTGGAGCGAGCCGTGCACCAGGCTAAGGAGGTGCGCGCCGTGCCAGACAAGCCGCGTGCCGCACAGCCCTTTGGCGAGTCTGCGGGCGTCCAAAAACTTCCCCCGTGCGCACGCGCCTCGCGGGGCACCCTACGTGCCGTGCTAGGAAGGCCGCGCGCCGCGCGGGGCATTTTACGCGCCGCGCACGTGCTGCGCTCCTCTTCTCAGCGGAGCGCGCTCTCCAGTCCCACTTGGACGAAATACAAGCCTCCTAGGCCCCTCCAACTGCTATAAATAGCCCCTCTCATTGAGGGGAAAGCCATCCCATTCCTTCTCAAGAAACTTGAGACTTCTCTCTACTTCTCTGGATGCCATCCTTGGCCTGAAGCGGATTGTCCTCGATTTATCGTCTCAGAGATTCCAAAGCGGTCCCGGGGACTCCCGAGCGCCGCCTCTCTCGATCGAATGACTAATCCCGAGCCCACGAGTGCTCCTGCGGTTTTCGACTGAAAATCGCTTATGCATCTAGCACACTAGACGCGTCCCCCATTTCTGATAAGAAATCGCCTATGCTTCCAACATTTCCAACTGGAAATCGCCTACGCATCCGGAAGCTTTGCAACGACAAGGAACTCTTGACTTATAGTCTCCCACATCTCCAAAAGAGAGAAAACACACATTCTGCCCTTGAGTTAGAACTCCGAGCTATGAGACAAGCGACCCTTCTAAAGTCTTCACTAGAAGCTACGAACCGGGTCCCTCTCTAAAGCCTTTGATTCTCAACCTCCGAGCCCAAGATAGCCCCCCACTTTCACATTGAACTACGTTCTGACCTGATCCCGACAAACGGGTACGTAGGCAGCCAACCTTTGGCGCGGTCACACCCTCCAAAACACACCTCATGGTTTGGAGGGTGTAACTCGGTCCACGAGTTCACATTTTTGTCCCGGGTGCGATCACTTGGTCCGGCCTTGGATCGAACCGTGCGAGGTAATTAATCGTTGTTCATTTTCGTGCGACAACAGAGCTTTTAGAAGAAAAGACGAAGATGGACAGAAGGGATTTCGAGCTGAACAAGTCAGGAATTCCCTTCCTTCTAGCGCCAAAATGTTGTCGCACGAAAATGAACAACAATTGAAAGCTTCGGGCGGTTCGACCCAAGGCCGGACCAAGTGGCCGCACCCGAGGCAATGGCGTGAACTCGAAAGTCTCGAGCTGGGTTTTCCCCGGTCAATACGCTTCTCAGAGGAGTGAATGGGTGAGGAGGAGGAGTGACCGTGCCTTTTTGGTGTAGGCTGCCTACTTACCCGTGTGTGGGATCAGGTTAGAACGTAGTTCAGGGCGTATGTAACGCAGTATGAGGCGCGGAGCCTGGTGGGTGTGCACGACAGAGGAGACGGAGCACGGAGGAGTCCTTGGCGACGTCTCAGAACTCTGGGATCAAGCTGTTATTTCCTCAACTCCTTTGTCGCTTGTGAATAAGTTAGAAACAATGTATTGACGAGGAGCTAACAAGTCACATTGATTCATCCAAAAGAGTCATGACTCAATTTGGACACTGGCCAGTTCATTTAGTCACATTCCAAGGAACAAAGCATGAGCTGATATACATTGCATTTCATCAATCTTGTACATGAATTCCATATCGATGAGATCTTCACAAAGTTACTCATAACATCTTCATAACTTAGTACTTCACCAATATGTCTTGTCTATATCTCATAACAATCATACTGGGATCAATAGTCCTTTGATCCTTAGATTGTGAATATGCGGTTTTAAGTAAACCATGAATATGTTGTTCAGTTTGTTTAAGGACTAAAGACTATAGATTATCATAAAGCTTCAAACAGACAAGGAAGAATGAATGAACGTTTCAACTTTTATTAATGATTTAGCATTTACAAGCAAGAGTCTTCGTGAGACTATATTACATCAAATCTACATAAATAGACACTACTACTCTTCTTGTGGGCACCATTGACAACAATATACTTCTTGAAGTCGGCTACGTGCGATCAGATGTTATTTGTTGAAAGTGATGACTTTTTTTATTCAAGCCATGGCTGAGATATTGAAGACAAAGTGGGAGGTAGAAATGTTATGTGATCACCCAGTTGAGCGAATAGAGTATGAAGTTGAGGATGATGCAGCACATCGTGACGGTGACAATGAGCAGCCAATTCCTGCCGGTGACAACCAATCCCCAAGTTCAGGTGGAGCAAGAAGATCAACATGGTGAAACACTGCAAGCAAAGCGTGATGAACCTGGCAATCAGCAAGAAAACCCTGATCATAATGACCTTGATGATGAGCAGAATAGTGAGGAAACTGTTGGAATTGATCTAGGGTTTAAGAAAAAGTTTAACGCTTCGGTAAGCGGCGGAATTTTTAAAATTTTCTTTTGATAAGTAAAACATTTTTACTAACCTAGACAAAGAGCAAGCACATGTAAATAAAAACTAATATGAGCATTAAAGATTACTAACCTTTTTATAAGCTTGAACGTTGAGAAGCTTTTGGAAAAGGTTGCAACGTTCGTCTCCCCTCGCAGCACGTCTCTCTTCCTTCCTCGGCAACTTGAGCAACCACGAAAGTTTCTATCACTAAATCACTCGAGAGAAAAAGGAATTAGTGTGTGGGCACTTTTAAACACTACGACTTAAGAACAAGTCTTAAAGTCGAAGAGCTAAAAACGCTAGGTCAAATGAGGACCTAGGTGCCAAAACCAAAAACGAAATTGAATAGAGAGAGAGAGAGGAGTCGGTCAAGCTAGAGAGAGAATCTCTCAAATCTCTAAAACTTGGATGAATGAAATGTGAAGAATAAGGCTCCTATTTATAGGAGAGGTCTCACCTTCAATAAGGTAGTTTCCTCTTCTATAGAATATCACATATTCATGAGCAAATATTGCCTTATTCTTCTTAGAGTCGCACGGCCAAGACTTGTCAAGCAAGTCCTTGGATTTGTTTCCTCTTTTATTTGCTTCTCCCTTAACCATATGGCCGAAATCCCTCTTGCCTCTTTGAGGAAATTTGTTTCCTCTTTTTCTTTTGGCAAGTATCTTCATACATTCATGACAACACTTTTATTCTTTTATTCTCTATATTCCTTTGGGTAGTGGGCGCCTAAAGCACTCTAGAAATGGCTTCTAGAAGCTTTTCCATTTGTTCATGACAACATGAATAAGGCCCATTAAGAATTTTCAATAAAATTCTAATGAAATGAAATTAATCCACAAGGCCCAATAAAACTAATATTGGCCGAGTGATGCATGTCATCAAATGACCATGTCAAAAAATTTATTGACATTCATTTTATCCTATGTCTCAAATGACAAAAATAACCTTTTGACAATTTTCACAAAACTTGTCTCGTTCTTGTTTTGACTTAGCTTCTAGTTTAACTATTTCTACTCGATGTGATTTGTGACAGTGACCTCATGGATCCAAATGAACAAAGCTTGAGCTAAACACTTGGACTCAAAAGTTCACAAACCTTTTCCAAGTTTAGCTTAATGTCAACTGACTCCACTAAATAGTTGACACTGAAAATATCTCGGTTCAAATGAATTTATTTTCTACTCAAGAATTCAACCAAATTATGATGAGCGGATGCACTGAATATTATCTATGTTTACCCTTCATGAATATCATCAGCTAGTCTGGATTTATGAAATTACCATTTTACCCTTCTAGCTGTTATTTCCTCAACTCCTTTGTCGCTTGTGAATAAGTTAGAAACAATGTATTGACGAGGAGCTAACAAGTCACATTGTTTCATCCAAAAGAGTCAGGTCTCAATTTAGACATTGGCCAGTTCATTTATTCGCATTCCAAGGAACAAAGAATGAGGTGATATACATTGCATTTCAGCAATCTTGTACACGAATTCCATATCTATGAGAACTTCACAAAGTTACTCATGACATCTTCACAACTTAGTACTTCACCAAAAGGCCCTGTTTAGAATCACATAGTGAGTCCGAACTCTGACTTTCTCAAATGAGAATACGTAAGCTGTGAAATGGCATGTCTCATTTCAGGATTAAGGTAAGCGCACGATGCAATTCATACGTAGTGACTTCGAGACATAAGAGGTTAAATGGTTTGTTTTTATTTTGTCTCTAGAAGTGCACTGGTCAATTCAGTACCTTCGGAAGATACCTAGAAGAACTATAGAGTCTCCAACTCTCAATGTCCCATAACCAAACATCATAGATTCTCCTAACAATCGTACAGAGGTCAGTAGTCTTTTGACCCTTAGATTGCGAATATATCGTTTTAAGAAAACTACGAAGAGTTTGTTTATGCAAATCTACATTTGTCTCTTCGTAAGTTGTTAAGTTTGTTTATGGACTAAAGACTAATGTTTTATCATAAAGCTTCAAACAGACAAGGAAGAATGAATGAACGTTTCAACTTTTTATTAATGAATAAGCAATTACAAGCAAGAGTCTTCGTGAGACTTTATTACATCAAATGTAGAAAATAAAGACTACAACTCTTCTTGTGGGCACCATTGACAACAGAAACAAATGAAGAGACATATGAAGCAAGACAACCAGGTGAAGTGGAATTCGGGTTTGAGTTGAGTGAAGAGGACATTCATGTTGATGGGGCGGTTGTGGATCTTGGGCTTGCTGGGCTACGAGAGAAAGGAAAGCGTATTCTCATAGAAGAAAATTCTTATCTGGACAGTGAATACGAAATTGACGTTGACGTTGGAGGGGTCAACACAGATTCAGACGAAGGCATTGAAAAAGAAGATGACAAGCTTTGGAACAAGAGAAACCCCAAGAAAAAGTTGCCACGTTTTCAAGAGTTTAGAGAGGAAGCTGATATGGGTAATGTGAGCTTTAAATTAGGCTTATCGTTCCCAAACTCAAAAGTCTTCAAGCAGGCAGTGAGAGAATACGCAATCCGCGAGGGTAAGGACATTTATGTAAAAAAAAAAACAAGAGCACACGTGTACGAGCAGAGTGTAAGGACAAATACTGCAAATGGGTTTGTTACACATCGAATATGGGGACCACTGGTCTATTCATTATCAAAACGTACAATGGTGTCCCAGAGTCAGTCAAAACAAATTTGCTACCTTGGCATGGCTTGCGAGGACGTATATGCAAGCATTCAAAGACAGCGAATCCTGGTCCGCACCGGACTTCATGAATCGTGTACCAAAAGATTACGTCCTAGAATGTAACAAGATGAAGGCGTACAAAGCAAAATGGCTTGCGACAAAGGTGATTGAAGGCTCTAATAAAGAGCAATACGCAACATTGTAGGACTACGCAGCAGAACTGAAGCGGTCAAACGCTGGTTCAAACGTTGAAATTGAACCAGAAGCTGGCCCTGACGATAAGCCAGTGTTTAAAAGAATTTACATTTGTTTTCAAGCTTACAAGTTAGGAGTTTCTCATTGCTGACCTGTGATCAGTGTCTATGGCTGCCATATCAAAGGTCACCACACTGGTCAATTACTTTCAGCAATAGGGATTGATGCAAACAACTCAATGTTCCCTATTGCCTACGCGGTGGTCGAATCAGAAGGAAAATCATCTTGGAGTTGGTTTTTTAATTTATTAAAGGTAGACGTGAAAAGCAACAATGGACACCATTGGACTTTCATCTCGGATAATCAAAATGGATTACAAGAAGCTTTGACTGATCTATGGGAAGAGGGATCGGTTAAAGGTGAGCACCGACACTGTGCACGCCATCTTCAGGGAAATTTCACTAAGGTAGCACTGTTCATAATTCTTGTATTCTTTTTTTATGAAAATAAACCACTGCTGTATTGTTAATAAGAGAGTATTTTAATTACTTAATAAGAGTAGTTAATAAACCAATTCTTGAATTCAATTTATGAAGACCAAGATGATGGCCGTGGCTATGGCGTACTCAACGTCACGCTTTGAGGCAGAATTAGAGTTAATCAAGGCCGAAGACGAACATGCTTACAATTGGCTGATTGAAAAACGACCCCAACATTGGGCAAGGAGCCAATTCCGCCAGGTCCAAAGTACGATATCTTATTGAATAATCTATGCGAAAGTTTCAATGGGACTAAGTCAATGCTAATAGCCCGACAAAAATCGATTTTTTCAATGTTGGAGCGGATCCGAATGTATCTACTTCAAAGGTTCACCAAACAAAGATTGGCTGCAGATAAGTGGAGTGGAGAAATTGGGCCTCGAATTTAGAAGATTTTGGAAACCAACAAAGTCCTAAGTGCACAAAATTTACCATATTGGACCGGAGGATCCGATTACCAAGTCTCGAACATGTTCGGTTTAATGTACGTTGTTAATTTGTCACAAAACACATGCTCATGTAACAGATGGAATCTTTCAGGTGATATCATAGTCGTTCATGTAATAGTTATAATCTTTCATGTGTTTTTATCAGACTTTACTGAACATGTCATACTCTTTGCAAGAATACTGTGTTCTCATGCAATAAGTTGCATTTGGAACAAACACGACGATCCTTTGAAGTATGTCTCAATGTGGTACAAGAAGCCTTGTTACCAACAAATATATGTTCACGGGATAAGTCCTATTAATATGTTAGAACAATGACCACGAATAGAACTGACCCCTATGTCCATGCCACCAGACCGAGCCAAACCGGGAAGACCAAAGAAGCTCCGACGACTCGCTCATGACGACGTAGTTCCAAGGCGGGCTACAAAGATGACACGAAAATATGTCATGTCACGGTGCTCACAGTGTGGCAAAGTGGGCCACAACATCAAAACTTGTTTCAGGGGGGAACAAGAATCACGAGTAATGTTTAGAACTGCACTGCACCATTTTCAGTCTTTATTGAGTGTATATAACAAATATGACATTTATTGAGTGCCACAAAGGCATGGAAGAGCAAACACAAGGACTACACAGCCACCTCAACCATCACAGCCTCTGACTCAAGCTACGCAGCCACCTCAACTATGACAGCCTCCGACTTAAGACACAGCCACCTCAACCATCACAGCCTTCGACTCAAGCTATACAACCAACAACTCAAGACACACAGCCATTGAGGGTAAAAAATACTCATTCCTGTTTGAATTTTTTTCTTTTGTTCTCATTCCTTTGTACTTTGGATTGTACAGAGAAGCCCGAGATTCAGGAATCACAACACAAGACAAGATTTGATGCAACCACGAGGTTGATTCAAAGACACGTAGATGGTTTCGACGTGACTAAGATCAAGCCTGTCTTTTGTCCTCGTTTTGTCACTCTTTTGGTTTACGGATTTGTTTATGTACAAGTTTGTAATTTTGTAAAAAAAAAAAAAAGGCTAAAAAACTGTTCAAAGGTTTGGCTTATATGGTATATTAGGTGTTCAAATGTAGTGTCATGGAAAAAAACTAGACAAATTCTTGATGATATTTTGGTACATACATTATGTTATTTTGGTTTATTTGCTAAACTCGTGACATAAGATCAACACATCTCTTATTTTGACTATAAATTTGGACCATTTTATTTTCGGATTTTGTGAGCACAATGTGCAAATCTGTAACACACTTCAATCAGGTCTTTCCATGATATTTGATCAACTCATGTCATTTTCATACAACAACAACCACGGTTTGTTGGTTTTAGCCCTGAATCAAAACACCAAAACAGATACTAGATACTCGCACATAGTAATTACCTACAACGACATACCAAGTCTCAAATTACAAAACTAGCATCATCAATTACTTGAACAACAGTGCAAAAACAATAAATAATAAGCCATATCATCAACTTAATTTGTGTGAGATCTTTTGATTCCTTCACTGCAGTGGGTTAGTGGTCGTGTAATTCTTCGGTTACGGACTCCGACATCGTCCTCTCAAATGCGTTAATCCTCTTCAAAAGTCCGGGAATTATCATCGTTGATCTCAGACACATTGGGGGGTCAAGCCACTCATGAAATCCACATCCTGGCATCGCTTTATTCCGGTACATCTCAATACTGTTAAAACCCTATTTAAAAAATTAAAAAACTATAAATTGAAAACAAACACGCACCTTATACTCAGGGCATCCATAAAATCTTTGGCTCGGATTATCCGTCCTCCATGACATGCGTTCGACACCATTAAGCTTGCAGAAACATGTCGGAGCTCGTCGCCGCACGCTTGTCGATTCACCGATGTTGTTGACTTCTGCGCGAGATTTTCTTCGCGAAGAAGATGTATTACTAGATTCCATATAGCTTCTACTTGACACTCAAAATGCATAAAAATAAACTTCATATCGTCATCTTCTTTTTCAGCCCTAGCTCTTCGATTTTGGGATTTTCTCCAACAAACAATTAATTCATGATTTACTTTCTTTCGAATTTTTTTCTTTTCAGCCATACATATATACAACATATAACAAAATAAAGAAGGGCAAGACCATAATTTACCTGTCTGAGCTCAACATGTGAAAGCCACATGGTCTAAGACCGCCTATATTGACGCCAATGTTAAGAGAAGGGGTTAAAGCGAATCAGTGACAATCACGAGGGAGCAACGCTGCAGATTCTTTTGTTTGAGGACCAATTTGTTACAGGTACCAAAGTTGAGGGGCTAAATTTGTAATTAATTCTTAGTAAAAATCTGCAAGACAATTTTTTATTTATTGTAAATAGAATTATGGTAATTGCAGAATCTATTCATCGATCAGAGTGTTCTCTAATTTATATAGAATTCTTTCTTTAATATTTCCTCCTTGATTGTATAAGCTGCTCATCAGATAATTAAGACATTTATAAATGTTATTATTAATAGCAAAAATAACGTATTTTAGTGAAATGTCGAGTTTAACTTTTGGTTTTAAAAAATGTCGAGTTCATACGATCAACTAAAATGATGAAATTATACCTTGAAATGAAGATCAGTGTTACAAATCTCAGTTTCATTGATGTTAACTCTTATATGAGAAAAACCGAATCAAAATAAACCAGTACTCTTACTTCTAAATTTTCAATTTTGAATTAAAAAATAGCCTTGAATCGATATTAAATAATAAAATTCATATCTCTCAATAGATTATTTTATTCCATGTTCAAATTGCAACTCTGAATCCTTGATTTTTCGTCCGAATCTGTAATTTTGATAACTATCAACTGTCGATTTTACTCATTGTCTCTTTCTGTTTCTCCCTAATTCAGAGACTGTTGTTTGTTTTTTTTTCATTTTTAAATAAATTACACATAATAGTTCGAATGAATAAAGATAAATGGTGTTTACATATAAATATTATAATCAGGGTTAATGAAAAGTCAATAAAAAGAAGATTTATAGCATCGTAATTCATTTCAATATACAATTTCGTCATTTTAATTACATAGAGTATGAACTCGATATTCTTGAAAACCAAATAATAAACTTTACATTTTACTAAAACACATGATATGTATGTGTCATTTTCCCTTAAAAATGAATTACGATGGAAAGGACAAAGCAATAAATTCAACAAACAAAACATGTCTAAAATAGTGAGAATGACTAGTTGTTTAAAAATATTAAAACTATGGCTACTTATTAATGGGTCCATTAGGCAAATAGCCAATTTAAACGTTTGACACTGCTAAATAGCCAATATTTGGTAAATCTTAGGTAAATAACAATTTTCATGTATTTACATACATAAATCTTAGATAAATAGCCACCTCCATATATTAGGTCACTTCATTATTTACGATTCGACTATTTACCTAAGATTTACAAAACATTAGCTATTTAGCAAATATCAAACATTTAAGTTGATTATTTTCATAATTTTCTGTTTATTAATTATTATAGTTTCAAGTAATATAGTTCGTACAATTTATCATTTTATAATTGAGTCAAATTTGCACGTTTCATCTTACAAAGCATAATATTTGTTGTCGGCCCGTCCCGGACCGACGAGGACAAAAGCGTCGCTTCAACCCACACGACCGGCGCAAGGCTTCAAATGGCCACCGGACGGCAAAACCTTGCCTCGGCCATTGGCCGGCCCAAACAAAAGGCCGGCCCAAGATTGACTCGGCCATTGGCCGGCCCAAACCAATGGCCGGCCAAAGATTGACTCGGCTATTGGCCGGCCCAACCATTCCCCGGCCAATGGCCGACTCGAGTTCGCCCGGCCATTGGCCGACCCAACCATTCAGCCGGCCAATGGCCGACTCGAGTTCGCCCGGGCATTGGTCGGCCCAACCATTCAGCCGGCCAATGGCCGACTCAAGTTCCCCCGACCATTGGCCGGCCCAACCATTCAGCCGGCCAATGGCCGACTCAAGTTCGCCCGGCCATTTGCCGCCCCAACCATTCAGCCGGCCAATGGCCAACTCAAGATCGCCCGGTCATTGGCCGGCCCAACCATTCAGCCGACCAATGGCCGACTCAAGTTTCGCCCGGCCATTGGACGGCCTAACCATTCAGCCGGCCAATGGCCGACTCAAGTTCGCCCGGCCATTGGCCGGCCCAACCATTCAGCCGGCCAATGGCCGACTCAAGTTCACCCGGCCATTGGCCGGCCTAACCATTCAGCCGGCCAATAGCCGACTCAAGTTCGCCCGGCCATTGGCCGGCCCAACCATTCAGCCGGCCAATGGCCGACTCAAGTTCACCCGGCCATTGGCCAGCCCAACCATTCAGCCGGCCAATGGCCGACTCAAGTTCCCCCAGTCATTGGCCGGCCCAACCATTCAGCCGGCCAATGGCCGACTCGAGTTCGCCAGGCTATTGGCCGGCCCAACCATTCAGCCGCCCAATGGCCGACTCAAGTTCGCCCGGCCATTGGCCGGCCCAACATTCAGCCGGCCAATGGCCGACTCAAGTTCGCCCGGCCATTGGCCGGCCCAACCATTCAGCCGGCCAATGGCCGACCCAACATCATGCTCGGCCAAGGGGTTCCCCAAAACACCCATTGGTCGCCTATAAATACAGGGGTCCGCCCTCTCCAAAAAGGTAATCCATTTTTGAGTCCTGAAACACTGTCGAACTCATACTTCACTCGTTTCACTCATCTTTGGCCTCTAAACACCTAAACCCTCTTATCCACCTCAATCCCACTAATGTTGAGCGTCGGAGAGGTAAACAGAGGCACCCCCTCTGTTTTCCCTTCCTAGTTCACGGTTCTCTTATCCTTTTCAGGTATGCCGGCGAACTCAAGGACCATTAACAGCTAAGGGGAGACTTGGGACACCAAGTCCGACACGCTCGAGCCCGAACGCGATCACTTGGTCTGGCCTTGGGTCGAACCGTTTGGGGCTCCTAAATCGTTGTTCGAAAACAAGCGACAATATTTTGGCGCTAGAAGGAGGGGATCTCCCGACCTTGGCAACGCATTCCCTCTACTACTCTTCTTCTACCTTCGACGACAAAACTCTCGATAGATGAGTCAATTATCCGTCACCTCCGCGGCCGACCGAGCGACTAGCTCGAGATACGCCTTGGGAAGCTTGGCACGTCGGATTGGGAATCGAGGGCCTTGTGAGAGCGAGAGCCTACCCCTCGAACCAGCCATCCATGAACCGGTCGGCGACGCCAACGACGCTCTCCGTGAAGACACAGCCCAGAGACTCTGGCGCACTCATCGCCGACCTCCTCGGCTACAACATCGTCGATGACGTCAACCATGACGAGAAAGACCCTAACCATGTGGGAAAATCAAAGACCAACGAGACCAACCTCGACCACGTTATTCACGAAAGGGAACGCGCGTACACGCCTTAAAGGGGACACCCTCAGGCGACCGCGTCAAAGCGTCAACCGTCGAGTGAACGCACACGTGCGCCCTCGAGGGGACACCCTCGAGAAACCACATCAAGGCGTCAAAGACCGCGCAATACCCGAGGACGCTCAATCTCAAGGTCCCGAAAGGGATGCTCCGAGCTCACCATTTGCCTCGAAAACCCCCGGAGAGGTGACGACATCGATGGTCGCGGCGTCCGTCGGGGACGTCGCTTGAATGACATACCCTTGCCAAGGGTGATAGGAACGGCCAATGGAGACTTGAGAGACCACCTCAATTCCCAAAGGGATAATCATGGGTGCGACTTGAGAGAGAAACTCAACGCCCGACGCGAGATCGCAAGAGAGGTCGTCTTGGGACACCAACAACCCAACGTTGCTAATCGAGCATCCAACAAGAAGCGTGTTGCGACACTCGTGGCACTGGCCGTCGGCCCCGACTCACGAAGGAAGAGCCGTAGAAATGGTCAGGTCCCTAATGACCATCCTTCTCCGACTCCGAAGCAATCCTTCGTTCATCTCAACACGACACCCGACCGGATCCTGAGCTTACACAGAGAGAAGCTGGGATCTCCGCCTCCAATGAAGACGGACCCCGCAACGCGGGATAGAAGCAAACAGTACGAATGTCACCAAGACCACAGACACGTGATGACTGAATGCTACCAAGTTAGGAAGCAAATTGATTCCCTGATTCGAGGGGGGAATCTCAAGGAGTTCAGCGCATTCGCCAGCGAGGTGACAATCCCGACTGAGCGCCCGACTTCTCAAAGGGGAGAATCCTCGAGCATAAAGACAATGAGACGATGAGCACTGTCTATCAACTGAAGAGCAAGCTCCCACCACTTGTGGCCACAACTGGCATGGCTGTCGCCATTAAATTCATACCTGAACTTACCCGACTCTATGTTCGTTTCATTTCAAACGTGTAATTTTATTTTTCCTGAAAAGTCCAAATGTCAAGACAAGCTGTAAACAACCTTCTCATTGCAATAAAAAGTTGTTCTACCCGTTGTGACATATTATTGTATATCCCCTACACGAGAGTTTCCTGTTTTTCGCCTCACGAACACAAGAAACTCGGAGGGCTAATGGGGAGCAGTACTCAATGAGACTCTAAAAAACAAGTCCGACACGCTCGAGCCCGAACGCGATCACTTGGTCCGGCCTTGGGTCGAACCGTTTTGGGCTCCTAAATCGTTGTCCGAAAACAAGCGACAACAATATTAATTGGGAAAAATATCAATAGTATCCCTCGTGTTTAATCGAAATGTAAGATTTATCCGTTCGATTTCTTGAAACATCAGACATATCCCTTCAGTTCAATGTAAATGACATATACATTCCCTAAAAATGTTAAATTAAAAATATCACCATTTTCGATTATTTTTTACATTTCCCAAAATACCCTTAATGAAATAATTTTTTATTTTCTATTTTATATACAACAAAATTAAATTAAAAATTTATAAAAATTTTGATTTTTTTATAAAGAGAGATTTTGATATTTTTTAATAAAATAGTAAATAAATATTTATTTTATTAATAGTATTTTGGGGAGTTCAAATGATCTTTTTTAAAAAAAAAAAACGAAAAATGGTGATATTTGTAATATAACATTTTTTAGGGGAGGTATATCTTATTTATATCAAATTTAAGGAATATGTCTGATATTTTTATAAATCTAAAGGATAAATCTCGCATTTCGATTAAACATGAGAGATACTTTTGATATTTTCCCTATTAATTGTAAAGGTTTAGAAAAGTTACAATTGCGAAAGAGTGACATTAAATGTAAGTTGTTTTTTTTTCGGTTATTCAAATTTGATATTATTAGTGATATTAGATGTAAGTTGTTTTTTTTCGGTTGTTATTCAAATCTGATACAAAATAATATACAATCAAATTTAACGACTTCCATGTTAATTTATTTTTTCAGCTCCGCCCCTACATCTGCCAATCGACACATGAATATTAATATAAATCATTTGACCGCATATATAATTATTTCTTTATTTTGATCTATACATACATAACGTAAAAAGCATTGCGCGCGCGCATATATATATATATATATATATATATATATATATATATATATATATATTATATATATATATATATAAACAATACATAAGTCATAAGAATAAATGAAAAGGTCGAGAAAGAATCTACTCCGACTGATGATAATAAAAATTAAGGATCGAAATACTGTTACCGTTATCGTTCCAAGCTTTCGAATTTACTAGTAACCCCCGATACCGTAAACGAATACCGGGGAAAGCAGGAAAAAAAAAGAAAACCAGTATCGTTGAACTTACCGTTACCGTAGAGGAATACCGTCAAATACCGTATTTACCGAGGGGAATTTACAAAAGAAATATACAAAAAAACATACAAAGTACGTAGGATAAAATTCATAAAATTAAAAATAATGTAGAATGTTTCAACACAATACCAAATTACAAACACAACAAAAAGTAAGTTCAATAGTACAAACCAAAATGATAAAGTTCAACACAATCCATCAAATACTATAGTTCAACAAATTCAATATAACCTGGATATAAATGAAATGACTACTTATAGCGACCATATGCAGCGGTCATACAGTAATCATACCAAGTCATATAATGAGCACATGCACGAAAGTACATGTCCAAGTGATAGTCGTACTCATACTGAGATGAAGCAACATACATGGAGTGGAGGGGATAACATGGAACTAGTCGCACCGTTTCGGGAGCTTGACTTGATGCATAGTAGTTCTGGTTGTAACTGGAAGATCCGTCATCATAAGAGGACTCCGTGCCTTGAGGACCAATTGATACCGATCCAAAGTGTTAGGACAAGTCATCAACGCCATTTCTAGACGTAAATGACATGGCATCATTCATACCTCCGCCCTGACCTCTGTGCCCGTATCCTGAATAAAAAAAGACAGGGTGATGATGACGATCATAATCTTCTTCCGATGGTGCGTATCCAACTTGAGCACCACCGACATCACCAAATGAAGTGCCTCCAGCACTAAAGGAACCTCCAGCCCGATATGAACCTCCACCACCTCCCCCTGATACACCTTCTTCCCCACCTCCTTCGCTTGATCTACGACTTGAACCTCCACCATCTGAATCCGAACTATCTCTGGATCAGCGTTGAGGTTGGACGTCCTCCTTCAGCACTCGCTCCGGATCAACTCCATGCTCTCGAGCCGCTTCAGCTACTGTCGGATCCGGGTTCTGGTTGACGTCGTCCATGTGAACTTCGTCAATCCAGCAGAGCATTTCGTCGTCTCCCTCATTGTCATTCCCTGAGCATTCGAAAGCTCGTTCGATGATATCCAAAGGATCCATCGAGGTGAGGTTGTTGTCGTGAATCCGAGTTGCTTCTCGGAGCTGCAACTTCATGTTGTATAAGCAGAAAACAAGCTTCTCGAGTCTGCTGTACGCTAGACGGTTCCTTTGTTTTGTGTGGACGAAGGCAAATGTACTCCAATTCCTCTCACAAGCGGAGGCGGATGAAGTTTGTGACAAAATTCGAATGGCCAACGTCTGTAAAGTCAGGCTCCAATTTCTGTAAAGCTCCCACCACTCACCTGCAATCATGTGACATAAATCATATCATGTCATTTCATACTATTCCATGACATAGTTAATGCATACAATTCATCTCACAAGCTTACTTGCACAAATGGTGACTCGTGCCGAAACAACACTTCTTTGTGAGAAGTCCCCTCGAGGGTCTCAAAATGCGATTAACTGTAATTAGAAAATCAAATAAGACTCATATATTCATAATGTGATATACCTTGTAACAATTTATACCTCCCTCCCAAGAGTTGACCCATCAAGATCCGGATGCAAGAAGTCAAACACCTTTGTGACAGCGGCCATGTAAGTATTGTTCATGGTCATATCCGGGTTAAACAGCAACTTTGGATTTAGGAAGAAAGCTGCAATGTGTAGTGGATGTTCCATTTGAGTACTCCATCTGTGGTTCACGATGTCGACGACCCATTTCTTTCCACTCATCGCTTCCAACTTTTTTTTCAACTCGTGGAAGACGTAGTATAGTATTCCCATCGTGGGATGCACCTCAGTGTCCACTAATCGAAGAGTGGTGTACATCGGCTCGAATATGGCACACACTTCGTCCACCGAATGCCAAAACCTGGGGTTTAAACAAGTCTCGGATATGGATCTACATGTAGGTGTTGCACTCAATTTGGAATCATCCCACCATTGACTATTGAACATCGTCCTCAACGCAGCTCTCTTCTCTCAGAGACTTCTGAGAGCTAGATAGTTCGTGGCAAATCTTGTTGCACCGGGACGGATGATTTAACCTGGGGGTGTGTCTCGTAACTTGGACAGAACAGTGCTGTGGTTGTAGATGAACTTTGTCGCATCCCTCGCTGCTTTGATAGTCTGCTTAATACTATCTCTCTTCCCAATATCTTCAAACATCAAATCTAGAAAATGTGCGACGCAAGGTGTCCAGTACACATTGTACTTGCATTGTAATTTCAAACCGGCACTCTTGTAGTTCGAACCATTGTCGGTCACAACCTGGACGACATTGTGTTTTCCAATTTCTTTGACCACTGACCTCAATATTCCGTAGATGTACTCCCCTGTTTTCGTATGCTTTGATGCATCAATGGACTTTAAGAACACCGTTGCACCAGCACAATAAACCATAATGTTTATGATGCTCAATCTGGTCGGCCCCGTCCAACCATCAATGAGTATGGTGAATCCGTATTTTACCCACCGCTTCTTTTGTTCTTCAATGTAGTTCTCCGCGTCTGCAACCTCCATATCGAGGTACTTGTTATGAATTTCATACGGAGTTGGTATAGGAACTCCTGGACCTGCAATATGCCAATATACATCATGTTAACGTTTCAAGATTACATGCGATTCGACAATATGGAAATACAATTAGTTATCACGAATTGAGGATTACCTAGATCTTGAGCGATCGCTATCAAGTTTTTGAACTCATCCGAGGCTGCCTTACTCGCCGACACATGTTGATGAACAAAGAATTTTGTTATGTTTCTTCCGAGCCACGTTCTCTTCTTCGGCTCCACCATCTCATCATTTTTTTTTGCTTAGCACTCGCTGACTTATATAATGACGGAGCAGCTGGTGGAGAATTTACCGTAGAACCACTGCCGGGCCACGACATCATCCGAGCCTCTTGTCTTGTCTTGACCCCTTCATCACTGCTTGTAATTGCGCTTCGTAGTTTTCTCTCACGCCTCGAGAAAGGTGGGGTGTGATTATTGAATATAAAATAAACACTAATAAACTTTACATAACTAACCCACGGTGCATAACTATAGTAATGGTTTAATTTCTAAAAAGATTTTTGAAAATAATACTTACTGTATAATAATAATATTCTTGTCACGTGTAAATCACCATACACGTACAAGTATAATAATAGTCTTATACGTGTAAATCACCATACACGAACAAGTATAACTTGCAAGAATGTAAATTGCATGAATGTAAATGACAGAAATGTAAATGACGGAATGTTGATGCTAGAAATATAAATGCAAGAAATGCAATTGAATTTAAATGTGCATCTACGCCCATTTAAACGTATACTATTTCCTGAGCCCCTGTCAACATAACCCCTAACAGTCCCCTGATCAGAATTGTGCACTCTTCACACCTTTATATATACGATTGCACTCTCCGCTTCATATACATACGTTTCCGGCTCTATCAGGATATACAAAACATTTTATTTCGCAAATATGGGATATATGTATAATATCGAAAATATTCTCAACTTCATAATCGGATATCCCGAGTTGAAGTTTCGCCACATTTTGAAAACGATTCTAGGTTTCATGGCACGTTCACAATCATTTTCATTTCGAAAATAATATATACTTGAGGCTAAACCATAAAATCCGGAGAGAAGGGTTATAATAACCTACCTCGAGAGTAAGCGTCTATGTCGCTCTTCCACGAGACGTTCGCTCGTCCTGTGAACCTGAACGTTCACTAAAACCGAGAATCCAGACGTTCACTTACTCCGTGAACCCTCTAAACAACTTTCAATCTTGAGTCCTATCACAATAAATCAAACCGATCATGAATCAGAATCCTATGAGTAATCCACAATACTCAAACTCAAACGTACGATTTAAAAGAATCGTAGAAGCCAAAGACATATCCTTGGAACAAAACTTCAAACGATACGATCAATCTCAAAACCGAGAAATAATGTTAATAAGCAAGCTCGTTCTCCTTTGAACGAATCTAATCTCATTTCTATAACGAAATATGAGAATAACTCTAGCAAAACACGTTTCGTTTCTTCCTTTCTGAATTCCAAAAAACGTAATCAAACTTATTATCATTATTAAGCTTGAGTAACCGAGAACCCAGACGTTAAATCAAAATCGAATCTTAACTCTCGAAACCTGTAAACGAGCTTGAAGGTATTAACGAGATAACTTATATTATTTTTTTTCTTTACAACTCACATCGAGACGGTCCTTAAAATAAAACATATTAACGTACTAACTTGGCACGATTCGAATACAATAATCTTAAACGTCATAACTACATAAAAACGTCAAAATAATTTCATTAAATCTAGACGGACGTTCCGCGAGTCACTGAGCCGAAACTGAACGCCGTTATTCACCCGGTCTCTTGGTTCTACCCAGCCTCGCCTTGCCGACGCTCGTGCGGCAGCTCCGTCATGTCTCAGGCCGTGTCCTCGTCGACCCGAACCGCCGCTGTGGGCTCTGCGTAGCCCGCCCTAATCAAGCCTAGACCTCGACCAATACACTCGCAAACAAAACGAAGCTTAATAATTATAACAATAGAGCTGAAAATAAAACCTAATTCTCATATTCATTGCTTTAACACTCACAATATCAACAATTCTCAAGATTATCAAAACCCCCAATTTCTAATTAACATACCCTGATTTTCGGCTAAAATAATCAAGAGAAAATCCAAACAATAATCTTAATCCATGAATCCGAGTAACAACATCACAACGGAGCTCAAATCACGTCCAGAGTACATCAATTTCACGAAATAAACCAGAAAATCAAAAAAAATCCCAATCTCATGAACAAACCCTAATCTAAAAATCCATTTTCGGGTTTGATTTTTCTTACCCAATTTCTGTGAAATTCACTCTCCTCTGTGGGTTCTCTTCATTTCTAGGCGTTCGCTTCCCGGTCGATGTCCACGGCGGCGCGCGGCGTTCTCGTCTCCTCGGCCAAGGCGCGCACGGTGGAGAACTGGTGGCTTGAGTTGTCGGCCGAGCTTCCTCTTCCTCCGCGAGCTCAACTCCATCTCACTCTCTATCTCTCTCTTTCTCTCTCTCACACTCTCTCTCTCTCGGTCTCTCTCTCGCTCTCTCCCCCGAATTCTCTTTCTTCTTCTTCTTCGTTCTTTTCTTTCTTTCTTTCTTCTCTTCCTTTCCTTTTTTTCCTGGTTTGCATTTTGCCTTAGTCGGCCAAGTGATATACATCACATACAAAAAGTTTCCAAACTCTTGATGACGTGGCAATGCTATACTTATCCTTTTATTTACAATCCAGCCTATTTTTCATTGTTTTCTTTCAAACGAGCTCGAAAACATGACAACCACGTCCTTGTCCCTTAATTTATGACTAAACCCGTAACTGATCGAACTTTTAATTAAATGATTCAAACCGAGAATTTTCTTGTTCATTCTCGATTAACTCAAATATATTCAAGGTTCCTCGGAAATAATTCTCATCCTTGAGAATTTATCTTCTTAAATTAATTTTCGGAACATTTCCTCGGAAAATAATTATTACTCGAGACGAACTCGATAAATCCTTCCTTTCATTCAGAGATTTCTTCTTACCTTAATATATTTAAACTAATTCAATAAACTCATTATTCCAAACCCAAGATGATGAGAATAATTCTTAGAAAATTAATTTACATAATCACTAGGACAAAAGACGTTATCCGGTGCGACGGATGTCGCACCCAATGCCTCAAATGTCGCACCTAATGGTTTATTAGGTGCGACAATAGGTGCGACACTGTCGCACCTGATAACCCGTCGCAGAAGGTATTGGGTGCGACATGTTGCACCTAATAGGTACCCCATTAGGTGCGACATTTTCAGGTGCGACTAATCGCACCTAATGCCCAAGTTATTTTCCTGCCAAATTTTGTAGAATTGGCGGGTAATGGCATATCGGGTGCGACATGTCGCACCTGAAAGTTTTCGCGCCATGGTATTCGGTGCGACAATGTCGCACCCAATACGTTTGTTTAATTAAAAAAAAATACAAAATTAAAAAAAGTAAATTAACAAAATAATATTAATTAAACAAAATTCTAAATGAATTAGAAATAATATTATAAAAATAGAATTCTTAATTAAAAATACAAATTCTTTACAAAAAACGAAAAAAATGAATTCCTATTTTTTTTTCTTATAAAACTTATCGATAGTAGAATTTCCTCTGCCGAATAAGTTGCCAGAACTTCGAGAACCGCTTCCTCGTCCTCGTCCACCGCTGCCTGACGCGCTGCCGCTCGTTCCGCCGCTTCCGTAAGGACGATCTCGCAAGTAATCCATAGAACCTGGCGTGGAACCTGGCGTCTGCTGATCCGTCCCACCTGGTTGCGATGCAGGCGGAGGTTGAGGAGTCGTGGGAGGCTGGTTGTGCTGCTGGCTGAGGAAGGCGATCTGTTGCCGCATCAGTTGCAGCTCGGCTTGTTGGGCATCCATCTGAGCTCGCATCTCGGCAACCAATGGATCGGTCTGAGATGACGAACTTGACGAGCCTCCATCTAGCGTTTGGGCAACACCCAACGATGACCTTGGGATCGAAGGCCCTAAACCGACTTCCCAGTCTCGTTAACCCCTGTTTTATATTGCAAACTCAACCGATTGTTCTCGGTAATCCAGTCCCTACTTGGATTTGACATTCTTCTGAATGAGACAGGAAATTGGGGGATAAAACTGAATCGTTAGAATTCATTTTGTAGGATTGAATTATTAGGAAATTGAGAGGTAAAATTGAGAGTGAATCGTTAATATTTGAAATTTAGAGTGAATTATTATGAAATTGAGAGTGATGAATTGTTAGGAAATTGATAGTGGATCGTTAATATTTGAAAGATTCGAGAGCGAATTTGTAAGAATGAAAGAGAAATTGTGATTGACATGTATTAATTTTGAAAAGTGGTTAGAATTCGTTAATATATACAAATTCACTACTGATTTCATTAACGAGTTAACCAATTTCGACAAATTAGTTAATTCGTTAAAATATATTATCAAAAGAGTTAATTTTCTTGAGATATACGTTTTATTCTACCGAAAATTCGGCAGAGTTTCCCCTAAAATATTGACTAACCAAAATCTGCAATTAAAACAAAAACACATATATAACCAACCAAGACTATCTTATTAACATACTAAATACTAAATTGAACCAAGACTATCTTATTAACATACTAAATACTTAAACAAATCATGTTACAATTACATTAAATTACACTAAACACGTTACTAATTAATTTAATATATTAACTTAATTAATCTAATCTATCATATTACACATTATTAAAAAAAATTGACTATTACTATATGCTACTATTTTCATCAAAGTTCTATTATCATTTAATCTAACATGTTACTATTTTCATATATATTACTAATTAATCTATACGAAATAATCTAAAAATATTAAATAATCTATAAATATTAATAATTACAAATACCTAACGTTTTTCCGAGGCGACGACGAGGCACTGAGACGACGGGGCTACGAGTGACCAAGCTGCGGCGATGACTGGGCCGAGGGTGGGCCGGGAGCTGGTCTATAGCCCTTCAAGAAGTTCTCTGCAAAAAAAGAAAAGAAGAAAAGGAAAAAAAAAAGATTAGTTGTGTGACCGATTGACAAGGCATTGAAATATCTAACGTGTTTTACGTACGTCCGATAATTCCGATCTCTTCTTCACCTGGTTGCACTGCCAAACAGAATCCCACTTGTACTCCCTGCACCGAAGAGAGAGTGAGACAGAGAGAGAGAGAGAGTGAGACAGAGAGAGAGAGAGACAGAGAGAGAGAGAGAGTGTGAGGCTTACCTGGAGGACGGCGCCGGGAATGGAGGCGGGGCTGGTCCGCCGGAGACGAGCGTCGGGCTGGAGGCGGGGCTGGTGGCGCCGGGGACGAGCGTCGGGCGCTGGAGGCGGGGCTGGTGGCGCCGGGGACGAGCGTCGGGCTGGAGGCGGGGCTGGTGGCGCCAGGGACGAGCGTCGGAGAGAGAGAGAGAGAAGAGAGAGTTAGAGAGAGAGAGAGAGAGAGTGTGAGGCTTACCTGGAGGACGGCGCCGGGAATGGAGGCGGGGCTGGTCCGCCGGAGACGAGCGTCGGGCTGAAGGCGGGGCTGGTGGCGCCGGGGACGAGCGTCGGGCGCTGGAGGCGGGGCTGGTGGCGCCGGGGACGAGCGTCGGTCGGGCTGGAGGCGGGGCTGGTGGCGCCGGGGACGAGCGTCGGAGAGAGAGAGAGAGAAGAGAGAGTTAGAGAGTGAGAGAGTGAGGTTGGGCGAAGAAGAAGACGCTCGGGTATATAAATACCCTAAAACTATTAGGTGCGACATTGTCGCACCTAATAGTCATAAGTGTCGCACCTAATATGACTTTTAGGTGCGACACTCTCGCACCCAATGTGAAATTCCAGAACCCAAAACATTCGGGGGGAACTTCTGACCGTTTTAAATTTTTTAACCCATTAGGTGCGACACCTGTCGCACCCAATGATATTAGGTGCGACATATGTCGCACCTAATAGTATCCGGTGCGACAATTTCATATCAGGTGCGACAAAGTCGCACCGGATTTTGTCGCACCGGATAGCCATAAACATCAGCGAAATTTTTAGGCGCATGGATGACTATTAGGTGCGACATGTCGCACCTAATATGTTCTTAGGTGCGACATTTAGGTGCGACATGTCGCACCTAATACCCTTCCGCACCCAATATGTTAATTTGTAGTAGTGAATTTTCTCGTCCTTTTGATGATCTTAATTTACAACATTAAGTTTAAATTTCGAGTCTCTACATTTTCTTCGTCTGATTCTTCCACGCCAACATTTTTATTCAATGTCTTGTGAAGCGTAGAATCCAACAACTGTTTCTTCTTCTTTTTTACGACATTGCCTTGAAGTAAAGCTTGCATCTCTGCTTTTAGTTCAGGAGGGACTTTTTCACAAAATCTGACACTCTTGGTTGGGTCTACATGGGCTAGGTGGTTTTTCACTCTCGTGATGCCGCCACCTCCCATAATGTGCTCGCAAAATATACACTGGTGGCCGCTATTTTTCCCGGGAATGGGTGTACAATACCTCCTAGCTGGGTCGGGGGCCGATATTCTTGCAACTTGTAACTTACAAATTAACAAATCACCTTTACAACATAATTCGGATTAATTATAAAAAAATTATAAACATGAGCACATACTCTAAAATTAAAAACAATTCATAACAATATACCATAATAAACAAGTTCAACATAACCTTAATCATCAATAACTAATAAAAAAATTACAAAATAATTCTGATTAATTACAAAAAAATTATAAACATGAACACAAACTCTAAAATTAAAAACAATTCATAACAATATACCATAAATCAATAAACAAGTTCAACATAACCTTAATCATCACTAATTAATCACAAAATTACCAAATAATTCGGATTAATTACAAAAAAATTATAAACATGAACACAAACCCTAAAATTAAAAACAATTCATAACAATTTCTTCATAAATCAATAAACAAGTTCAACATAACCTTAATCATTACTAACTAATCACAAGATTACCAAATAATTCGGATTAATTACAAAAAAATTAGAAACATGAACACAAACCCTAAATAAACACTACATTTAAGTTCACAACTATCAATTTATACTTAATCTTCAAAAATTATCAAGAAATTTTAAAAATTAAACTCAAAATCATTTTAAAAAAAAAACATAATTGCATCGGGAAGCTCACTGGAAAAGGAGGATTGCGGCGGGATCTGGGAAGAACGCACCTACGTCGCGTCGGGAACCAGGCAGCTCGGCGGGATCCGCACTAGGACAATATGGAGCTTTAGACGCGACAAAAATTGTGTCTAAAGCTCCCAGAGTCGGGTCTATTTACCTAATAGACGCGACATCAGACGCGACAATGGTCGTGTCTGTATGTGCGTGTCTGTTGGTAAACAGACGCGAGAAGTCGTGTCTAATGCTAGACACGACTTTTAGACGCGACAACTCGCGTCTAAATGTCGATTTTGTTGTCGGCTAAACAGACGCGATAAGTCACGTCTAATGCTAGACACGACTTTCAGACGCGACAACTCGCGTCTAAATGTCAATTTTGTTCTTAGCTCAAAATGCTTCTCGCCTTTTGGCGGGAGAGAAACAGACGCGTCTTCCTGCGTCTGAATAGTTTTGTGAAATTTCTACAGACGCGATAAGTCGTGTCTTAATATGTTCCCGCCAAAAAGCGGGAAATACTTTAGATGCGAGAACTCGCGTCAAAAGTTTTGTTTTTTTTTTTATTAATTTGTATAAATTTTATTTTGAATTAATTTAAATTAATAAAAAATGCATATAAATTAATAAATATGATATCATAAAAGTCATAAATATTTCATAAAATCTAATATAAACGTCATACGATATTTATCTGATATACATAACAAAATAGTGCAAAATATCAAAGTCTATAAGATGCACATCTACGTCTCGGATCCTCCCGGCCGCCCTCCTCCAGGTCCCGCTACTCTCCGTGCTCCCGATCCTTTGCCCTTTGAGCTCACTTTTATTGTTGTTTTCTCTTTTCCCTTCTGAGCGGAACGTGTCACTGATGGTGGATCAAGAGTAGTCTGAGTCGGACGTGTCACTGATGGTGGCTCAAGAATCATCTGAGAAGATGTCTGCGGTGAATGCATCCTTGCCTGCGCAGGAGTCTGCTGTGAGGCAACGCTACTCCCTGGCTGAGACGACGGACAAAACTGTGATACCATCTGCGCTACGTCGGGAGGTAAGACTGGAATATGCATACCAGGAATGCTTGCAGCTTGAAGGTTTTCGAGGAGCTCTCCTAACAAACTCGACATCGATATCAATACTCATGGCGATTCTTGTGAAGCAGAAGAAGAAGCTCGACTATCGTCGATTAGTTGCGCATTGATAGCCGATCCTCTCGGGACAACCGAGCCAATCCCCGGAAGATGATCAGACCTGGCCCCGAGAACCTCACGCATGGCATTTCTCTCTCATGCCTCCAAGTCTTCTGGTAAACCTTGGTCAGTTGCCTGCCGCCTTTGCTCGTCGACGAGCGCTTGCATCCTACCTTGTATGCATTAAAAATATAAATTTAAATTTGTTAAATAAATATTATTAAGTAAACAAGTTATTTTAAAACTTAAATATGCCCTTTCGTTCTCCGCCGAGGTCCACGCACCCTTCTTGGTATAGACCTTCTGATAGTTTCCAAGCAAGGTGTCCGGATTGCCGTCCTCGCCTTTCTGAAAATTTACAAGGATATAAATCAAATATTGAAAATGATTTTAAAGTCAAGTAAAGCAACTTACGTTCTTATGGCGAAGGGCATTGAAAGACACCGTCCCTTGCATGCTGACACTTTTTTTCTTTGCTCGATTCGCAGAGTTTCGAGCACTCTTTGCCTGCATAAACACAAACAAATCGCACAATTTGGATTTTTGGGAATCGCCGCACCTGGGTTTTGTTGGAATCGATCTAGGGTTTGAGAAAATAATTAACGCTTCGGTAAGCGGCGGAATTTTAAAAAATTTCTTTTACAAGTAAAAACGGTTTTTACTAACCTAGACAAGTGCGAGTACATGTAATTAAAAACCAATATGAGCTAGAAGTTTACTAACCTTTCTTGAAGCTTGAACTTTGAAGAAGCTTGTGGAAAGTTTGCAACGCTCGTCTCCCCTTGCAGCACGTCTCTCTTTCTTTCCTCGGCACCTCGAGCAACCACGAAAGTTTCTATCACTAAATCACTCGAAAAGAAGGAATCAGTGAGTGGGCACTTTTAAACACTACGACTTAAGAACGAGTCTCGAAGTCGCAGAGCTAAACACTAGGTCGAGTGAGGACCTAGGTACCAAGACAAGAAAAAATCGAAAATAAACTAGAGAGAGAGAGAGAGGATTTCGGCCACAAGTTCTAGAGAGAGAGTCTCTCAAATCTCTTAAACTTGGATGAATGAAATGTGAGGAAATGAGGCTCCTATTTATAGGAGAGGTCTCACCTTCAATAAGGTAGTTTCCTCTTCTATAGAATATCACATATTCATGAGCCAATTTCCTCTTTTCCTCTATGATATACTCGGCCAAGGTAGGCTTCATTAAGCCTTGGATTTGTTTCCCATTTTGTTCCATGCCTTGCCTTTTATCTCATGTGGCCGAAATTCCTACAAGCATGTGTGGGAAATTTGTTTCCTCTTTTTCTTTTGGCAAGTATCTAAATACATTTATTCACAAAATAAACTCTCCTATTTCTCTATTAGGGTAGGCGCCCAAGTCTCTCTAGAAGGAGCTTCTAGAAGCTTCTTCATTTGTTCATGACAACATGAGAAAGGCCCATTAAGAATTTTCAATAAAATTCTCATGAAATGAAATTAATTCACAAGGCCCAGTTAATCATATTATGGCCGAGTGACATTAAGTCATCAAATGAACTTGTCAAAATTTATTGACATCCATTTCATCCTTATGTCTCAAAAGACAAAAATACCCTTTCGACAATTTTCGTTCTTGTTTTGACTTAGCTTCCAGTTTAACTATTCCTATCGATGTGATTCGTGACAGTGACCTCATGGACCCAAATGAACAAAGCTTGAGCTAAACACTTGGACTCAAAAGTTCACAAACCTTTTCCAAGTTTAGCTTAATGCCAACTGACTCCACTAAAGAGCTGACACTGAAAATCTCTCGGTTCAAATGAATTTATTTTCTACTCAAGAATTCACCTAATTGTAATGAGCGGATCCACTGAATATTATCTATGTTTACCCTTCATGAATGTCATCAGCTAGTCGGGATTTACTAAATTACCATTTTACCCTTCTAGCTGTTATTTCCTCAACTCCTTTGTCGCTTGTGAATAAGTTAGAAACAATGTATTGACGAGGAGCTAACAAGTCACATTGTTTCATCCAAAAGAGTCAGGACTCAATTTGGACACTGGCCAGTTCATTTATTCACACTCCAAGGAACAAAGCATGAGGTGACATACATTGCATTTCAGCAATCTTGTACATGAATTCCATATCTATGAGAACTTCACAAAGTTACTCATGACAGACTCACAACTTAGTACTTCACCAATAGGCCTTGTTCGGAATCACATAGTGAGTCCGAACTTTGACTTTCTCAAATGAGAATACTAAGGTGTGAAATGGCATGTCTCATTTCAGGATTAAGGTAAGCATGATGCAATTCATACATAGTGACTTCGAGACATAAGAGGTTAAATGGTTTGTTCTTATATTGTCTCTAAAAGTGCACTGGTCAATTCAGTACCTTCGGAAGATACCTAGAAGAACTATAGAGTCCCCAACTCTCAATGCCTCATAACCAGACATCATAGATTCTTCTAACAATCATACTGAGGTCAATAGTCCTTTGACCCTAAGATTGCGAATATATCGTTTTAAGCAAACTACGAAGAGTTTGTTCATGCAAATCTACATTTGTCTCTTCGTAAGTTGTTAAGTTTGTTTATGGACTAAAAGACTAAGGTTTTATCATAAAGCTTCAAACAAAGAAAGAATGAATGAACGTTTCAACTTTATTAATGAATAAGCAATTACAAGCAAGAGTCTTCGTAAGACTATATGACATCAAATGTACATAAATACACACTACAACTCTTCTTGTGGCCACCATTGACAACAGGTTTGGGAGTAAAACCTGGGTTCGGAACCAAGGAGTGAGAGAGTGTCAGAGGAAGAGAGAAAGGACGAGAGATCACTCACCAAAATCCAGGGCGGCGGGGAGCGGCTGTCAATTTCTGGGAGAATAGACGGGGAAACTTGGGAGATTGGAAATTAACGCGGGGAGGTTATACTACTGTGTTTTTTCTTTTTAATAGAGAAAAGAGGATATAAAATTTTCAGCCGATACTTTAGTAATCAGCTGTGATTGCTTTTTTACATACAGACGCGAGAACTCGAGTCTGAATCTTGAGTAAAAATTTTTTTGGCGCAACTACTTTCCTTTTTATTTCCCCAATTCACTATAGACGCGACTTTAAGTTTTTGACGCGATAAGTCGCGTTTGTTGCCAAACGAAATTAATAAAAAAGCGGGATAAATGTCTCGGTCAAAATTTTGCTGAAATTTTGTATCAGACGCGACTTTTCGCGACTGAAACACAGTCACGTCTAAATAGACACGACTTCTCGCGTCTAAATAGACACGACTTCTCGCGTCTGAAACCTTTCGTGTCTGAAGCCTCAGTTTGTGGTAGTGCCGGACGGGATCTTGGAAGATCTGACCTAGCTCACGGCGGAATTTTGGAGAGAGGATACCGGCTTGAATAATTTTTTTTGGGGGAAACCGGATATTTATACTCGGTTTTTAATTTTTTTTTAAGTGAACCGGACCGGGAAGTGAGAACCGGGTTCCTTTCCGGTTCCATGTACGGTTCCCCCGGAATCATCGGAAACTTCCGGTTTTGGTGGTTCCGGTGCCGGGGAGTTCAAAAAAGGGGGATCCCGGCCGGTTCCCGTCCATTTCTCCCGGGAATTCATTCCTTGTATTTTTTCGGGGAGATATATGTTATTTATATCAAATTTAAAGAATATGTCTGATATTTTTAGAAATCTAAGGGATAAATCTCGCATTTCAATTAAACACGAGAGATACTTTTGATATTTTCCCTATTAATTGTAAAGGTTTAGAAAAGTTACAATTGCGAAAGAGTGACATTAAATGTAAGTTGTTTTTTTTCGGTTATTCAAATCTGATAACAAAATAATATACAATCAAATTTAACGACTACCATGTTAATTTAAATTTTCAGCTCTGCCCCTGCATCTGCCAATCGACACATGAATATTAATATAAATCATTTGACCGCATATAATTATTTATTTATTTTGATCTATACATACATTAACGCAAAAAGCATTGCGCGCGCGCGCGCGCGCACACACATATATATATATATATAAACAATACATAATTCATAAGAATAAATGAAAATGTCGAGAAAGAATCTACTCCGACTGATGATAATACCCACTAGGAAATATGGTATGAAATAGTCAATTCAAATTATGACTTTTGCAAAATAGCCATAGTTTCATTAGGTATAGCAAAATAGCCAATTGAGAGTACTACGACTTTTAATCCTGCATCGATTAATTTTAATCCAACCGTCATAAACTTTACATTCTGTCTTTATAGTTCGTTGGTATTAAATTTAATCTAACCTAGATTAATCTTACTTTGGCTAGTTTGCTTATAGTTGATAAACTATGACTATTTTACAAGAGTTTAAGTTCTATTTGGCTATATAGCCGCTTGACCCTAAAAACTAACAATGATAACATAATTAATTGACACTCTTCAATACTATATATGCGTCGCTCACTCGTTTATCAAAATATAATAAATACTATATACGCGTCGGAGCTATTTTTCGGGGACGAGATACATTATTATCCATTGTTTTCATACTTTAATATAAATTTTAAAGTAGCTTTGGCTTATAAATATCATGTATATGTACATACAAAATATATGAAGTAGAAAGAGATATAATACGGATTAAACAAAACCCTAAAAGAAATCTCCATTCTCTTAAAAAGTATCGCCGGGCAACTAAAATAAGAAGAAATCAACTGTAATCTGTAAATGAAAAAGTATCTCTATAGAAATCAACTAAAATAGCTCCAATTGATAATACATTAAGACACCAGAAAAGATTAAATTGCGCTAGCCTCAATAATAAATTAAAAAATTTCAAAAAAAATTAATAAATAAAAAAAACTGGACCCTCTTTCTGATCTGCAGAAATAAGGCGATTGAATTATTTATTTAATTTTTTGGAGTACAGTGTCATTGGATGTAAACTATAATGGTTATATACCCAGCTTCTCAAGACTTAAAAGGCCATTTAAACTTTCTGTTGATCAAGATTTTCTTGGATTTGCAACACCATTTTGTTCCAAATGTTTACGTGTCATTTGACGGAACACCATTCTATGACAACTTTAGCAATGTAAATTTTATATTAATAATATTCATAGCGAAATACTAGAAGTTTTTAAATCCAGGCACCAATAAAAGAAACTAATGACGACAAACAAAAACAAATAAAAAAAACTATCAAAGCTGTTAACAAATTTGGTGGAAGTTGAAGAAGGAAAAACGATGACAAACAAAATACCTTTATTTTATCTTTATTTTTTATATTACACCCTCCAAAGAGATTACATATATTCAATATAATCTTCCAATTAAGTCTAATCCATCATATCATATAAAAAAAAAAAACTTACAAATCCAATCTAAACACCAGAGATTAGACAGCGTTCGATTCCCCAAGAAAATTGGAACGCAAAATAAAATTAAGAACACGATGAAAACATACCAACACACAAACTACACCAATTATAGGCCAAACTCAAGTTCCGCTACATTGATAAGATTTACCTGTAGTCATTCTCTTTTATTCCAGGGAAAAAAAAAAAAAAAAACAACCAAGCAAGATCTCTCTCTGTAATTTACAATGCACAATCTATATTGCAGCTGAAAAAAAAAAAAAAAAAAAAAAAAAAAAAACTACTCACTTCCACTCCTACATAATCTTACATGTGTGCTCTCAGTTCTTTAAGCAACAAAATACAACACCAAAATAAAATAACAAAGAACACACAACACTAAAAAGAAATTTAATTAAAACAATAAACCAAATAAAACCCTATTCATCACATAAACATTACCTTTTTTTAAATTTTTTTTCTTGGCAAAAATTACCATTAGTAAGGCTGCCTTTCATGTTGCCAAGTATTATTATAGGGCTGCTCATGATGGTGATGCTGATTTCCGGGCATCCCATTCTGCTGCTGCTGCGGCGGCGGGAGATTGAAGACGGCGGCGGGGTCAGGCAAATTGGCCATGTCGGGGGCGGGGGCGTCGTCGTCGTTTTCCTCGAGCGGGAGGCGCTCGTAGGTGGCGTTGGCGAAGGTGGCGGAGATGACCATGACGGGGCCCGCTGCGACGAGGGGCCCGACGACGGAGCCGCCGACGACCTGGCCCTGGCCGCCGGAGAGGTAGACGGTGAGGCCGGTGGCGCCGGGCGGGGCGGGGCCCGGAAGGAAGGCCCCCGTGAGGGAGAGGATCTCGAAGCGGCCGTGGAGCGCCACCACAGCCCCAGGGGCGGCCGGCTGCCGGAGCGTGACGTTGGCCACGCAGCCGCTGCCGCTGAGCACGCACACGCCGCGCTGCCGCCGCCGCGCGAACTGCGCCACGCTCTCCGCCACGTCGGCGCCGCCCGACACCTCCATCACGTGGCTGCGCAGCGCGTTGGGGCTGTCGCGCGTCACGAAGATCGGCGGCTTCGGCTTGTTCTTCGATCCGGGGGGCCGTCCACGCGGCCGCCGGTTGCCGATCTCCACGGCGCCCTCGCGCGGCTCCTCGTCGCCCTCCCCGCTGCTCTCGTTTACCGCCGATGGATCGTGGCCCTCCGATCGGTGCTGCTTCGTCTGGAGGAGCTGGTGCTGGTGCTGGTGAGGGTTTTGGTTATTCGGCGAGTTCGTTCCGGCCATGTCCATGACCGGTAGCCCCGCCTGATTCGCCCACCACGGATTAGCCAGCCTTGCCGTATCTATATCTATATCTCTATAGATTTAGGGTTTGTTTTTAAGTGGGATTGGAGTTTAAGGGAAGAATTTATTTGGTTGAGAGAGAGGGAATTCGATTAGAGAGTTTGAGTGAGTGAGTGAATTGTGAGCCTTGATGAGGATCAGAGATCAGGAGAGAGTGAGATTGATTATCAAGGAAGTGATTTTTTTTAAAGAAGAAGAAGAAGAAGAAGAAGAAGGAGGGCGTTTAATATTTAGAATGGAGTTGAAAGCTAGAAATGAAAGAAGGAATATTTTATAATAATCATAAGTGTTGAGAGAGAAAATCAATAGTATTCTTTATGAGAGAGAGAGAGAGAGAGAGAGAGAGATTGGGGCTGAAAACGCAAGACAAGAGAGAACAAGAAAACAAATGTCTTTTTTTTTTTCTTATTTCTTGAGTTTGTGGTTATTTTAAGCTGTGCTGTGATCAGGGGAGCTATATCAACTTGTGGTGAGGCTTTCCTCTTCAATTTTAATTTTTTTTTTCCCCTTTCTATGTTGTTTCAAGGGTCTCTTTCTATATGTAAACTATATAGTAATCACAGTCTCAATATATTTTTTTTTTTGGGTTCTTTGGAAATTAGGGTTTCGTGGGGTCGCGTGCGAGTGGGCAGGTGGGAAGCACGTACTTTTCTCGGGCCCCAACAGCCAATATTATATATATGTACACGCATATATATTGATTGCAACATTTGTTTGTGTTTGCTTCCTTGTGTTTTTTGTCCAAGCCTGTACAAAACAGCGAGCTAAATTTAAGAATAATGTGTATGTAGTATTAGTACTTATTTCTCCTTCATATTTGTCACAGGCACAAATGATTTTTATAGCGCAACCTTTATGCAACTTGCTAAATCTTGTCATTTTAATTTGACTTCTCTTGCACCCAAATATATTTTTTTAGGTGGTTCATGAGTCTGCAGTGATTAATAATTGAATATACACTTATATTTATATTTGTCTAAATAACTGTTAATAATTTGCTCTAAATAAGTAATTGTCATTGCGCTAAACTTAATATCTTTTTGGTAGTTGCACTCCGGTAAATAAATTAATATAAAATAATTAAAAAAAAATAAAACTGATATACATTTCTATTTATTTAAATCATAATATTTTTGAAATATTCACTTTTATTGTTTTTTAACGAAAATAATAAAATTAAGAGGGGTTTTATATGTCTACTTATTTTAATCATAACTTTTTGTGAGATAATTATTTTACGCTTATTAGATAAATCATAATTACTCCCCCAAAAAAAGTCACTGTATTCAATTATAAAATGCAATTATCACATACGTATGTATAAAATGCAATTTTTAAACAGAAAATTAGGAAAATAACTAACTTAAACGTTTGACATTGTTAAATAGCCAGCGTTTGATAAATCTTAGATAAATAGACGTAAATAATGACGTGACCTAACATATGAAGGTAACTATTTATCTAAAATTTACATCTGTAAATACATAAAAATGTTTATTTACCTAATTTTTATCAAACGTTGGTTATTTAGCAATATCAAACTTTTAAATTAGCTATTTTTTAGTTGGTTCAATAGAAAATAGAATATCATTCTATAAAGTTTGTCCTTCATAGTTATTATTTTTCATATATATGTGTAATATATATTTATATGTGTATTATGTATATACATATATGTATATCAAACCATATTATTGAGTGTTGACTAAACTTTGTTTGAAATTAGCTAGTCCTATACTATACAATATTAACTGTAAGTACACTTTTGTTGTGTGTTAACATAATGATTTTCTGAATATATAGATCTGAACCATGTAAAATGAACCTCAAAAAATGCGATCAATCATGTAAATGAACCTCAAAAAATGTGCTCAGACTGAAACATTTAGATGCTATGTTTGCCATTCAGTTGGTAATTTTTTTTTTTTAAAAAAAAAGCTATACAGCATCCATGCGGTAATTTCTGGTGGAATTATGGAATAGAGTGTTCTTTACAAGGTTTCTACAATATTAATCGTAATAAGACGCTTTTCAATAGCCACGGATTAAATAGGGCCATTTGTGCGCATTTGTCTAAATAAGGGTTTTAAATATTACAAAAAATTAGGTAAATAACCAATTAAAACTTTTGAAATTGTTATATAGTCAATGTTTCGTAAATCTTAAATAAATAACTATAAAGATAATGTGGTCTAATAAATGAAAGTGACTATTTATCTAAGATTTACATATGTAAACATATAAAAGTGGTTACTTATCTAAAATTTACAAAACGTTGGCTATTTAGCAATGTTAATATGATTATTTACATAATGGACTTTAAATATAAATATAATTATAGGCAATATTTAGTGTAAATCTAAATTTTGGAAGACTCTTAGTACGACATTATAAATATATAATATAATTTATATATAATCACCGTATACGATTAAAATCTCGATTAAATATAGACTATTTTTTTTTTAAGAAAATTGTGAGCTAAGTGGTTGGAATTTAATAAAATCTCGTTTCAATTTAAAAATCTTGTTTTTTTTAAAAGAATCATTGCAAAATCTAACTATTTATGAAGAGCGATAGTGCACATTTCAATTATTCCAGAGGAAATTAACATATTAGAGTTGAAAGAGCAAGTCCTGTAAAGAAGAAAAAAAAACCATAGAAATCATGAACTCAAATATGAAAAACATTCATCTCATTTGAACAAGACTCCGATTTATATGTAGACTAATGGAGGAATTTCGACAATAGGGAATTCACTACAAGAAAACAGGTATGATTAGAGACTAATTATTTAGTCTCCGATACCTGACAAACAGTCTCGGATGAGTATCCGAGACTGGTTTTCAGTCTCCTAGGCTAATCTCGGATACCTAGTGGCGGATTCTACTATCAAGGACTAAAAGTCAGTCTCGGATACGCCGCAATATTCATGACAAAGAACTAGTCTCAGATATTACATTTTTCAGTCCTTAATAAGGTCAGCCGAGAACTCGTATTTAGTCACAAATAAGACTTTTTAAGACTGACTGTTAGTCCCGGATAACATGATTATTAGTCTCGGATAACGTGACTGATTGTTAGTCTCGAATAACGTGACTGATTGTTAGCCTTTTAAAACGGATTTTTAGTATCGGATAAACTGATTTACAGACTGATTATTAGTCTCAGATAACGTAATTTAGGGACCGATGTTTAGTCACTGTCTATTTCTTACTTTGTCTTTGATGTAGAGCTTTCGATATTGATTTTCAGTCTCCAACACAGTGGCATCTGTGACTGTTTATTTAGTCTCGTCATGGTGCTTTGGAGAGTAATTTTTAGTTCTAAATATAATGCTTCTAAGACGAGCATTTATGTATACCAGACTAATTTTTCAGTTTCTAAAAAAATCAGAGTACATAAGAATCTAAAATAAGCTTCCTCGAAATAGCTTTCGTAGCTACAAATTCGTAAATAAATTTATTATAAAATTATGCACAATTGTCAAAACAATATTCATGAAAAACTAAGAATAAAAGAAATCCAAATATATCTAAATCTCTACTGAAAAAAAAAATATAAGATAAATGAAATATTAAAGTTGAATTCGACATCCGTGATTTACTAACGCTCTTGACCTGGTATGCCGTTGGAGTTCTCATTTCTATGATCTCCACTTCCTTCATTGCTCGTAGATGAAACCATGGTCGAGTCAAAATCATCAAACTTAGTAGCTAGATATTCTTGTAGTCTGTTCAACTTCTCTTGATTTTGTTCCTTTTCCTCCCTAAGTTTATTATGAAGATCGTCAATTTTACTCTTTAGCTCCTGATTCTCATTAGAAGCTCGTGGAGATGGTTCGACCGCCGAAATGATTAACATATTTTTTTTTCAAAAAATCGGTCCATTCATTACCTTATATCCAGATTTTCTTGTTTTTTCTCTGCCACAAACGCTTTTGATTGCTTCTTCTTCAAACTCATGATCTAATGCTGGAGTAATTATCGTGTTTTCCTCTAGTAATTTGTCCATGGCATCTTCCTTGTGTTGAAGAATTTTTTCCTATCATAAAATAAGTGTATTAGAATAATTTTAAGTTTAATAGAAAGTACAACGTCCAAAAATAAATATAAATCAAATGTCATTCTTACATATTGGTTGAATTCTTCATCATTCCTCCATCCACCTTTATGTGAATTATTATTTTTTTTTAAAACAAGAATCATTATATTAACAGGCTGAAAGCCACTTTACAAAAAGGGAGTGCAACATCTGTGGTTTATTATGCAAAACATTATAGACTTGGAATGGACTAGGCAACATCTGGGTCTCGGGATTATTCTGTCCTTGGAAAATAAGATAATGAATTCCAAATAAGTATGTGAAAACAAGTTGTATAAAAACTTAATAGAATCAACTAAACTGACATCTTACCATTTCATTTTTGTGATTAGAAATGGTTTTAGAGCCTCCACAACTGCGTGTCACTTGCTTACTTCGATTAACTTTCATTTGAGCACATCTTACACAGAGACACACACACATATACAAATACACACACATAACACTCACACGTATAATACTCACACACAAAACACACACACACACACAAGACTATCTCACACACACAGACACACAACTTCACACTCCCTCTCATATACACATAAAACTCACACAAAACACAAATTAATTAACTACCAAAAAGTACAAAAAGGTAAGGATCAATATTCAACACAAGACATCATTAATGTCGAATATTGCCGATAAATATGATTGTCAAAATGAAAAAATAAATTAGTGCTTGAAAATGGTTACCTCTCTCTACATTGTTTCCCTATGCAACCAGGTAACGACTTGGCTTTGCTCCGATGAAATTGTGAGGTGCTATATCTTAGCATCTATGACCAATGTGCTCCAACAGCAATATCGTGACATTGAAACATCCGCCGACATGCTCTACAATCTCCATGAGATGTTTGGAGGGCAAGGGCGTTAGGCCAGACAGCGAGCAGTCAGACAGTTTATGAACTATCACATGAAGGCTGAGACTTCTATCAGGGACCATATGATGCTGATCATTAGTTACCTGAATGAGATGGAAATCCTAGGACCTGAGATTGACAAGGAGACTAAAATAGATATGATCTTGGAAACTCTCCCTGAATCTTATGATGCCTTCAAGTTGAACTACTCCATGAACAAGCTAGAGTACACTGTTACCAAGCTAATGAAGGAGCTTCACACTACTGAAGGTCTCACTAAGAGAAAGAGTAATCAAAGAGAGGCACATGCTACAGAGCACAAAGCCTCTACCTCTGGATCTAAGAAGAGACCATACAAGGCCGAGAAGAAGAACTATCCTGCCTATCTCAAAGCAAAGGAACCCATTTGTAACTCGCTGCCTTTCGGCTCACGAGCTGGGCGGCAAGCGCGGTGCCACATTTGTGTGGTCAGGTTTCCCGTGGACGCTGGCTAGACCAGATACGTCCGGCGGACGCAAGCCTTTGAAACCCATTTGTAACTCGCTGCCTTTCCGCTCACGAGCTGGGCGGCGAGCGCGGTGCCACATTTGCGTGGCCAGGTTTCCCGTGGACGCTGGCTAGACCAGATACGTCCGGCGGACGCAAGCCTTTGAAACCCATTTGTAACTCGCCGCCTTTCGGCTCACGAGCTGGGCGGCGAGCGCGGTGCCACATTTGCGTGGCCAGGTTTCCCATGGACGCTGGCTAGACCAGATACGTCCGGCGGACGCAAGCCTTTGAAACCCATTTGTAACTCGCTGCCTTTCGGCTCACGAGCTGGGCGGTGAGCGCGGTGCCACGTTTGTGTGGCCAGGTTTCCCGTGGACACTGGCTAGACCAGATACGTCCGGCGGACGCAAGCCTTTGGAACCCATTTGTAACTCGCTGCCTTTCGGCTCACGAGCTGGGCGGCGAGCGAGGTACCACATTTCTGTGGCCAGGTTTCCCGTGGACGCTGGCTAGACCAGATACGTCCGACGGACGCAAGCCTTTGAAACCCATTTGTAACTCGCTACCTTTCAACTTACGAGCTGGGCGGCGAGCGCGATGCCACATTTGTGTCGCCAGGTTTCCCGTGGACGCTCGCTAGACCAGATACGTCCGGCGGACGCAAGCCTTTGAAACCCATTTGTAACTCGCTGCCTTTCGGCTCACGAGCTGGGCGTTGAGCGCGGTGCCACATTTGTGTGGCCATACCGTCTCATGAACATGGCACCATTGGGCGCGTACGTCACGTGACAGGCAAGGTTAGGTGCAGACTTGATCCCCCGGCGAGTGTGGCACCTTAGTGCGCTGGTCGCATTTCCGGGTTGGGTCTCTTGGGTCGAGCCTTGTGCCTTTGTGAGTGCGGCGCCCTGGTGCGTGTTTCACGTTTGGGTACTCAGGTGGCCCATTCTTACTCGGTACTCAACTCGACGAGTGAACTCGACTCGAGGAGATATGTAGAGTCGACACGAGGAGTAGCCAGTCGACTCGCGGATCCAGTACTTGACTCGAGGAATGGACTCAACTCGAGGCGACATGTAGAGTCGGCACGAGGAGTAGCTTGTCGACTCGTGGACTCGGTACCCAACTCGAGGAGTGAACTCAACTCGAGGAGAAACGTAGAGTCGGTACGAGGAGTAGTTTGTCGACTCGTGGACTCGGTACTCGACTCGAGGAGTGAACTCAACTCGAGGAGAAACGTAGAGTCGACACGAGGAGTAGTTTGTCGACTCGTGGACTCGGTACTCGACTCGAGGAGTAAACTCAACTCGAGGAGAAACGTAGAGTCGGCATGAGGAGTAGCTTGTCGACTCGTGGACTCGGTGCTAGACTCGAGGAGTGAACTCGACTCGAGGAGAAACGTAGAGTCGGCACGAGGAGTAGCTTGTCGACTCGTGGACTCGGTACTCGACTCGAGGAGTGAACTCAACTCGAGGAGAAACGTAGAGTCGGCACGAGGAGTAGCTTGTCGACTCGTGGACTCGGTACGCGACTCGAGGAGTGAACTCAACTCGAGGAGAAACGTAGAGTCGGCACGAGGAGTAGCTTGTCGACTCGTGGACTCGGTACTCGACTCGAGGAGTGAACTCAACTCGAGGAGAAACGTAGAGTCAGCACGAGGAGTAGCTTGTCGACTCGTGGACTCGGTACTCGACTCGAGGATTGAACTCAACTCGAGGAGAATTGTAGAGTCGGCACGAGGAGTAGCTTGTCGACTCATGGACTCGGTGCTCGAGTCGAGGAGTGAACTCAACTCGAGGAGAAACGTAGAGTCGGCACGAGGAGTAGCTTGTCGACTCGTGGACTCGGTACTCGACTCGAGGAGTGAACTCAACTCGAGGAGAAACGTAGAGTCGGCACGAGGAGTAGCTTGTCGACTCGTGGACTCGGTACTCGACTCGAGGAGTGAACTCAACTCGAGGAGAAACGTAGAGTCGGCACGAGGAGTAGCTTGTCGACTCGTGGACTCGGTACTCGACTCGAGGAGTGAACTCAACTCGAGGAGAAACGTAGAGTCGGCACGAGGAGTAGCTTGTCGACTCGTGGACTCGGTGCTCGATTCGAGGAGTGAACTCAACTCGAGGAGAAACGTAGAGTCGGCACGAGGAGTAGCTTGTCGACTCGTTTACTCGGTACTCGACTCGAGGAGTGAACTCAACTCGAGGAGAAACGTAGAGTCGGCACGAGGAGTAGCTTGTCGACTCGTGGACTCGGTACGCGACTCGAGGAGTGAACTCAACTCGAGGAGAAACGTAGAGTCGGCACGAGGAGTAGCTTGTCGACTCGTGGACTCGGTACTCGACTCGAGGAGTGAACTCAACTCGAGGAGAAACGTAGAGTCGGAACGAGGAGTAGCTTGTCGACTCGTGGACTCGGTACTCGACTCGAGGAGTGAACTCAACTCGAGGAGAAATGTAGAGTCGGCACGAGGAGTAGCTTGTCGACTCATGGACTCGGTGCTCGAGTCGAGGAGTGAACTCAACTCGAGGAGAAATGTAGAGTCGGCACGAGGAGTAGCTTGTCGACTCATGGACTCGGTACTCGACTCGAGGAGTGAACTCAACTCGAGGAGAAACGTAGAGTCGGCACGAGGAGTAGCTTGTCGACTCGTGGACTCGGTACTCGACTCGAGGAGTGAACTCATCTCAAGGAGAAATGTAGAGTCGGCACGAGGAGTAGCTTGTCGACTCGTGGACTCGGTACTCGACTCGAGGAGTGAACTCTTCAAGAGGAGAAATGTAGAGTCGGCACGAGGAGTTGTCGATCGACTCGTGGACTCGAAACTCAACTGGAGGAGTGAACTCAACTCGAGGAGTAATGTGCAGACCGCCTCTCTCCGGGACCTCCGGCCTAACCATCGGCCCCTTGAGACTTTGTTATGCTTCTATTTTTTTTTTTTAGTTGTTTAGTTGATTGGGTACTGATCCCTGTTAGCCCCCCGAGTTTCTTGCGTTTATGAGACGAAGACCAAGAAACTCTCGAGTGGGAGATATACAATAGGATGTCACAACTTGTAGAACAACTTTTTATTGGAATGAAAATGTTGTTACAGCTTGTCTTGGCACATGGCCTCTTTAGGATAAGGGAAATTACATGTCTTACATAAAATGACAATAAGTTCAAGCGCGAATTCAATGACGAAAGTTGTGTCGGTCGTGGCCGTGAATGCTGGGCGCGTGTTAGACAGTGCTCATCATCTCATTGTTTTTGTGCTAGAGGATTCTTCCCTTACGACAAGTCGATTGCTCGATCAGGGTCACCTCGCTAGTGAATGTGTCGAACTCTTTGAGATGCCCACCTCGGATCAGGGAATCAATTTGCTTCCTAAGCTGGTAGCATTCGATTGTCACGTGTCCGTGATCCCGGTGATATCCGCATTGCTTGCTTCTATCCCTCATCGCGGGGTCCGTCTTAAGCGGGGGCGGAGATCCTAGCCTCTCCCTGTGTAAGCTCAGGATCCGGTCGGGCGTTGTGTTGAGTGGGACGAAGGATTGCTTCGGGGCCGGAGAAGGGTGGTCATTAGAGACTCGACCATTTCTACGCCTCTTCCTTCGCGAGCCGAGACCGGTGGCCGGTGCCATGAGTGTGGCGGCTCGCTTCTTGTTGGATGCACAGTCAGCCACGTTGGGTGGTTGATGTCCCAAGATGACTTCTCTCTCGATCCCGCGTTGGGCGTTGAGTTTTTCTCTCAAGTCGCTCCCATGAGATTCCCTTTGGGAGTTGAGGCGATCTCTCAAGTCTCCGGTGGCCGTCCCTATCACTTTAGGCGAGGATACGTCATTCGAGTGACGTCTTCGACAGACGCCATGGCCATTGACGTCGTCATCTCCCCGGGGGTTTTGGACGCGGATGGTGAGCTAGGAGCATCCCTTTCGGGACCTAGAGGTCGAGCGTCCACGAGCATTACTCGACACTCGACGCCCTGACGTGGTCGCCCGAGGGTGTCCCCTCAAGGGCGCGTGCGCGTGCTCATTAGAAAGTTGACGTCTCGACGCGGTCGCCCGAGGGTGTCCCCTTGGAAGCGTGCGTGTGCGTCCCCTTTCGTGAATAGCGTGGTGGATTCCTGATTTTGCCATATAATCGTGGTCCTTCTGGTCGTGGTTGGCGTCGTCCTCGATGCCGTGGCCGAGGAGATTGGTGATGAGTGGGCCATCGACGCCGGGACGGTTTAGGAGCTCGACGAGCCCTCGAGCCGCGTCCTCTCGGACCGCGGCCTCGGGGTCATTCGCCGAGTCTTGGGGCTGGCTCTCGTTGTCATGAGGTTACCCTCCTAGACGGTGCGCGAGGCTTCGGAGGCCGTATCTCGAGCTCGTCGCTCGGTCGGCCACGGAGGTGACGGGCAATCGAGTCATCTATCGAGAGTTTTGCCGTTGAAGGATGAAGAAGAGTGGTAGAGGGAATGCGTCGCCAAGGTCGAGAGATCCCCTCCTTCTAGCGCCAAAAATGTTGTCGCAGTTTTTCGGACAACGATTTAGGAGTCAAAGGCGGTTAGACCCAAGGCCGGACCAAGTGGTCTCATCTTGACTCGAGCGTGTCGGACTTGATATCTCAAGTCGTCCCTTAGCTGTTGGTGATGTCTATTTCGTCCAGCACCTGAAAAGCAAGCAGGAAGGTCTCAACTACAAAGGGAAAACAGGGGGTTGCCCCTGTTTACCTCTCCGACGCTGAACATTAGTAGGATTGAGGTGGATAAAGAGGATTTAAGTGTTTAGAGGCCGAGACTTGAGAGAAACGAGCGAGGTACGAGTTCGGCAGCGTTTCAGTACTCAAGCATGGATTACCTTTGGAAGAGGGTGGGCCCCTTGTATTTATAGGTGACCAAGGGGTCATTGGGGCACCCCTTGGCCGAGTATAGCATAGGCTCGGCCATTGGCCGAGGATGGCTGATGGCCGAGGATAGCATAGGCTCGGCCATTGGCTGAGGATAGCATAGGCTCGGCCATTGGCCGAGGATGGCCGATGGCCGAGGATAGCCGAGGCTATCGGGTCGACGTCGAGCTCATGAGGCCGAGGTTGAGCTCATGAGGCCGAGGTCGAGCTCGTGAGGCCGAGGTCGAGCTTATGAGGCCGAGGTCGAGCTCGTGAGGCCGAGGTCGAGCCCGTGAGGCTGAGGTCGAGCTCGTGAGGCCGAGGTTGAGCTTAAGAGGCCGAGGTCGAGCTCGTGAGGCCGACGTCGAGCTCGTGAGGCCGAGGTCGAGCCCGTGAGGCCGAGGTCGAGGCTATCAAGCCGCTGGCCGAGGATAGCCAAGCTCGGCCTTTGGCCGAGGCTTTTGGGCTGAGGGCCGAGGATAGCCAGGCTCGGCCAGTGGTTTGGGCTGGCCCCCTCGTAGGGTCAGGGTTTCGCCGTTCACGACCTCGCACCAGTCACGCGGGTCGAAGAGATGCCTTGTCCTCGTCGGCCCTAGACGGGCCGACAACACCAGACATCATAGATTCTTCAAACAATCATACTGGGGTCAATAGTCCTTTGACCCTTAGATTGCGAATATATCGTTTTAAGCAAACTACGAAGAGTTTGTTCATGCAAATCTATATTTGTCTCTTCCTAAGTTGTTTAGTTTGTTTATGGACTAAAGACAAATGTTTTATCATAAAGCTTCAAACAGACACGGAAGAATGATTGAACGTTTCAACTTTTTATTAATGAATAAGCAATTACAAGCAAGAGTCTTCATGAGACTTTATTACATCTAATGTACAATATAAAGATTACAACTCTTCTTGTGGGCACCATTGACAACAAACTCCCACTTGACTCAAAGAAGATGTGTGTAGTCCTTCATGCCTAATCCCTCTCGATGCTGGTTGAAGACCTTGTTCGCTAGGGCCTTTGTGAATGGATCTGCTAGGTTGTCCACCGTTGAAATCTTCTTCACTTCCACGTCTCCGCGCTGCACGATCTCTCGAATCAAATGGTATTTCCTCTCAATATGTTTAGAGCGCTTATGGCTTCGAGGTTCCTTTGAGTTAGCGACAGCCCCACTATTATCACAATAAAGGGTCATGGGCTCGTCGACGTTTGGAACAATTTCCAAATACTTAAGGAATTTTCTAAGCCATACAGCCTCTTTGGATGCTTCACAAGCAGCCACATATTCTGCTTCCATTGTGGAGTCAGCAATGCAAGATTGCTTAATGCTTCTCCACACAACAGCTCCATCATTAAGGATGAACACAGATCCCTAAGTGGATTTCCTGGAATCCTTATCCGCTTGAAAATCGGAGTCGGTATATCCCGTCATAGTCAGGTCAGTACCTGAGTATGTAAGCATCAAGTTCCTGGTTCTTCGAAGATACTTAAGAACATGCTTAACAGCAATCCAGTGCTCGGGTCCAGGGTTGGATTGGAAACAGCTAACTACGCCAACGGCGGAACAGATGTCAGGTCTAGTGCAAAGCATAGCATACATGAGGCTTCCTACGGCACAGGCGTAAGGAATTTTCCTCATTTCTTCAATCTATTGTGCAGTCTTGGGAGACTGGTCCTTAGAGAGTGAGACTCCATGCCTAAAGGGTGTTTGGCCCTTCTTGGAGTCTTGCATCGAGAAGCGATCCATTACCTTATCAATATAAGATGCTTGAGAGAGCGACAGGGTCCGGTTTTTCCTATCTCGAAAGATTTGGATCCCCAGAATGTACGCGGCTTCTCCTAGATCCTTCATATCGAATTGCTTTGCCAGCCAGACCTTAACCTCAGATAACTTACCCACGTCATTACCAGTGAGTAATATATCATCGACATATAGTACCAGAAACATAACTTTGCCTTCGTGTATTAACTTGTAAACACGAGGCTCATCTATTGACTGTTCAAAGCAGAAGCTCTTTACAGTTTCATCGAATCTAATATTCCATGACCTAGATGCTTGCTTTAATCCATAAATGGACTTAAGCAACTCACAAACCTTGGTCTCTTGACCTTCTTCCATGAAACCGTCTGGTTGAGCCATGTAAATGCGCTCGTCAAGATTACCATTCAGGAAGGCTGTCTTGACATCCATTTGCCAGATCTCATAGTCGAGAGCTGCAGCTATGGATAGGAGTATGCGGATGGATTTAAGCATCGTGACTGGCGAGAAGGTTTCTTCATAGTCAATCCCTTCTTGTTGGGTATAACCCTTCGCCACAAGTCGTGCTTTGAACGTCTCGACGTTCCCATCAGGACCCCTTTTCTTCTTGTATATCCACTTACACCCTACGGGTTTAATCCTTTCAGGAAGGTCTACAAGTTTCTAGACTTTGTTGACATACATGGCGTCAAGCCAAAGGTTTGATTCAGAACAAGCCATCGCTTGGCCATAGGAAACAGGATCATCCATGTCAGAGACGGCTACGAGAGAATCTCCATAAGACATGTACCTGTCAGGCTTTTGAGTAGCCCTCCCACTACGTTGAAGTACTACTTGACGACATTCGGATGAGTTAGGTTATGTTTCAGTTGGAGTAAGAACAGTTCTTACAGATGAGGTAGAAGCTTCCTCACCCAACTTTTCTTCAAGCACAATTTTTCTTCTAGGTTTTGCATCGTTCATAAAGTCCTCCTCAAGGAAACGAGCATTCGTGCTAACGAAAGTCTTATCGTCCTCGGGACTATAGAAAGTAAAACCCTTGGTTTCCTTTGGATATCCAACGAACAGACACAATTCTGACCTACTAGCCAACTTGCTAGTCTTTTGCCTTAGCACGTGTGCAGGGCAACCCCAAATTTTGATGCGGCCAAGATTCAGTTTACGGCCAGTCCATCGTTCATAAGGAGTACCAGGAACTGTCTTGGATGGAACTTGGTTCAGAATATAAGCGGCTGTTTCGAGGGCATATCCCCAAAAGGAAAAAGAGAGTGATGAGTAACTCATCATTGATCTAACCATCTCCATAAGAGTTCGGTTTCTTCTCTCTGACACTCCGTTTTGTTGAGGTGTGCCAGGTGCGGTAAGGTGAGAAGCGATTCCTTCTTCTTTAAGAAAGTCATCGAACTCTCCAGACATATACTCACCACCTCGATCAGATCGAAGGGTTTTGATCACTTTGCCAGTTTGCTTTTCCACTAAAGCCCTAAAGACCTTAAATACGTTAAAGGTCTCGGATTTGTGTTTGAGCAAATAGACAAAACCATATCGTGAGTAATCATCGGTGAAGGTAACGAAGTATTCGTATCCTCCACGTGCCTGTTGGCTGAGCGACCACATACATCAAAATGTACTAGTTCCAGCAACTCAGTGGCTCTTCGACCCTTCTAGGAGAAAGGTCGCTTAGTCATTTTTCCTTCTATGCAGGATTCACAAGTAGGTAGTGAACATATTGCAGAAGCTTGGAGTGGACCGTCCCTCACAAGTCTCTTAATCCTATCTATACTGATATGACCAAGTCTTAAGTGCCATAGGTATGTTGATTTTGTTAGATCGGAGGATTCAGAAAGTTTGATCCTCTTTGGCTCCCTAATTAGATCATTATCTATTTCGGTGTCTAAAAGAGAAGGTTGAGTGGGATAGATGTAGAAAAGAGCATTCTTCATACGTGCATCAGTGACAAAAGAATTATCAGGAAACGAAATACGAATTCCATTTTTAATGAACTTTAAACTATAATCTTGCTCAAGAAGACGAGCAACGGATATTAAGTTCTTCCCAAAGGTAGGAACAAAATAAACATGATTCAACTTTAAAGTGCGATTTTCAAAAGACAGCGTCACGGATCCCACAGCCTTCGCAGACACCAGGCTCCCATCACCCCATTTGAAACAGAACTCGCCTTCCTCTAAGCTTTTGGTTTTCTTAAAACCATTCAAGGAACAGCAAATACGGTTAGTAGCAGCGGAGTCAAGAATCCACGTTGATACATTATCAGCTACTAAGCATGCTTCGGTAACTAGTACAATACTATGTTCCTTTGCTTTGAGATAGGCAGGACAGTTCTTTTTATCGGCCTTGTGAGGTCTCTTCTTAGTTCCAGAGGCGGAGGCCTTTTGCTCAGTAGCATGTGCCTCTCCTTAATTCCTCTTTCTCTTAGTGAGACCTACAACAGTGTGAAGTTCCATCATAAGCTTGGTAACAGTGTACTCTAGCTTGTTTATGGAGTAGTTCATCTTGGAGGTATCAAGAGATGCAGGGAGAGTTTCTAAGATCATATCTATGACATTCTTCCCATCAATCTCAGATCCTAGGATTTCCATTTTATTCAGATAACCAATGATCAGTATCATAAAGTCTCCAACAGGAGTCCTAGCCTTCATGCGACAGTTCATAAACTGTCGGACTGCTTGTTGCCTTGTTTGACGCCTTTGCCCTCCAAACATCTCATGGAGATTGTTGAGCATGTCGGCGGCAGTCTCGATGTCACGATGTTGTTGTTGCAACACATTGTTCATTGATGCTAAGATATAGCACCTCACAATCTCATCGGAGCAGAGCTAGGCCGCCAAGGCATCTTTGTCCTCTTGAGTTGAATCATCATTCGTCAGAGGAGGACACGGTGGTGAGTACCCATTTGTGCTTGTTAACGGTAACTATTATGTCGAGGTTATGTTTCGAATCTACGTGGTTTTTGTTTTCGAGTTTGTTCGAGGAAAGGATGATTGAGGGATGTTTGCGAGACATGTTGCTTATAAAAGTTGAAACAAGTTTATGATTAGTCTTAGGTTTAGGATTTAAGTTTTATTTAAGACTTTGATAAAATTCAAAGGTGTTATAAACCAAACGATAATTTACTCCCTCAAGAGAAGGCCGCAAAAAATCTCCATTTATAAGTAAATGACACATCATTAATGCTTAGCCAAGATGTCAATATACACCAATTTTGACTAGCCACCTTTTAAATTGGTTTGATCACTCACATCCTTTCGCAGAGCCTCAAGGGAGGATTACTAGGGATTGAGCCTAAGTGTGCAACCAACCACTTATTCCAAAAGATTGACTTTGAAAAACAATCCCCCAAGGGGAGGCCTTGTCATCATCGTCTCACTCTCAGACGTAGCTCATCGAGCAATGATCGAAGTAAAAACGCCTTGGAGTACTCCCATTTAAGAGAGGGTCGCAAGAGCGGCTCTTAGTCCCACGTTAATTGATTCTTTCATTAGTGTTGGGGATCCTGGGTTACAAACAACGAATATAACCCTCCCACTTAGTTTTTGGAGTTGGTACATCGACTCTTATAAGTTCGGAAACGGTTTTCCTAGTTATAGAGCGATAGAGCGGACAACTAGAAGAGAATACTAGATATTCATGTTCAGAGCAGTGTTAGTGCATAAAGACACAAGGGACATACTCGGATCTTTTTCTATTTTTTATTTCGGGAAAGTGCATGAGGGAAGTGTGAACTTCAACTCACTCGAACACTTGAAAGTTTGAGATTACACATCTTTTATTTTTCGGCTTGTCTACAAAGAGACCTCCCACTCAAAATTTCAAGAGTATATAGATTTTGAACATATGTGATATAGATATAGTTTTGAAAAAATTTTGAAAACTTATTTGATTTGGATGACAAAATATTTTCAAGTTTGAAAACGAAAACGGTTTTTCAAAATTCAAACTAGTTTTGTAAAAATTCAATTTCAACTAAACTTTCAAAAATCAAAACATTTTAATCTTTCACATCATGTTTATAATCTTATGAAAAACATTTTTGCTCAAGAAATTTTTCTCATTAGAGTTCTATAACTCATGGTAGTGGGGCTGAAAATCCGGAATTCTAAAAAACTGGACTTTTGGAACAGCCGCGCACCCCGGAGTAAAATCGCCATAACTGGCGGCTCCGATGTCCTTTTGACCTGAAACCGGTGGTATTGGACAGAGGACAGATAGAGCTTTAATCTGAGCAGAGAGTTATGCCACTTTTACTTCGGGTTTTACTCCAGCTCGAAGAAAAATAAATAATTAAAGCTTGGTCCTTTTTAGGTGCGAAAAAGAATCGAGTGTAACGGAACGTTTAGGAGGTTGTTAAAGCTTTTATTTGTGTTTTATTAGCAAGGTAATAACATGGTATAGAAGAAATAACAACATGCATAAAACGATTCAAGTAAATAAAAGAAACTAGCAAGACAATATAACTAGTCACAAAATTTATTCGAAATTTTCTCAAATTTAAAAACACGTTTTTTAATATAAAAAATTAAAAACTTTTAGAACTGATTCTGTTGTCGCTGTTTTTCGGACAACTATTTAGGAGCCAAAGACGGTTAGACCCAAGGCCGGACCAAGTGGTCTCGTCTTGACTCGAGCGTGTCGGACCCGGTGTCCCGGGTCGTCCCTTAGCTGTGGATGTCCCTTGAGTTCGTCAAAGTACCTGAAAAGGAGTAGAGAACACGTGAACTACAAAGGGGAAACAGGGGGGGTGCCCCTGTTTACCTCTCCGACGCTCAACATTAGTGTGATTGAGGTGGAGTATAGAGGTTTTAGGGGTGTTTAGGGGCCAAAGCTTGAGAGAAACGAGCGAGGTACGAGTTCGGCAGCGTTTCAGTACTCAAGAATGGATTACCTGGACCAAGGGGGGTGCCTTGGTATTTATAGGCAGCCAAGGGGTGGTTTGAAGACCCCTTGGCCGAGTGAGAATGCTTGGGTCGGCCTTGGAGGAGGCTGGGTCGGCCAATGGCCGAGTGAACATGGTGGTGAGGTTCACTCGGCCATTGGCCGAGTGAAGGTCTTGGGCCGGCTGAGGTTCACTCGGCCATTGGCCGAGTGAACTGCTGGAAGGTTCACTCGGCCAATGGCCGAGTGAACTGCCTCGGCGGCTGGAAGGTTCACTCGGCCATTGGCCGAGTGAACTGCTGGAAGGTTCACTCGGCCAATGGCCGAGTGAACTGCCTCGGTGGCTGAGGGGTTCACTCGGCCATTGGCCGAGTGAACTGCTGGAAGGTTCACTCGGCCAATGGCCGAGTGAACTGCCTTGGTGGCTGAGGGGTTCAGTCGGCCATTGGCCGAGTGAACTGTCCAATGGCCGAGTGAGCCATTTGACCCAGCCAATGGCCGGGTGAGCCCTTGACTCGGCCCATGGTTGGGCTTTGACTTGGCCATTGGTTCGGGCCGGCTCCTGGTTGAGTCAGGGTTTCGCCGCCCAAGATCTCGTACCAGCCATGTGGGTCGAAGAGATGCCTTTGTTCCCGTTGGCCCTAGACGGGCCAACAACATTAGCCCCCCGAGTTTCCGGTCGAGCGTAGGTCGAGTGGAAACTCAAAAATCTACGCTTTTATGCGGACGCGGGACGAACGCTCTCGGGTTTGCATCACGGGGAATGGCCTTTGCGCGTCACGGGGGACGGCTTTCACGCGTTGCGAAGGACGGCTCTTGTGCGTCGCGAGGGACGGCTTTTGTGCGTCGTGAGGGACGGCTTTTGTGCGTCGCGAGGGACGGCTTTTGGGCGTCGCGAGGGACGACTTACTGTTTCGGGTTGATCGTGCGCGGCTTATTTTCTCGATCTACCAATGAGGGCGTGATCGATTAGCACGGCTTTATTGTGTTGTGCGCGTCTTGTTTTCTCGACTTGCCAATGAAGGCATAATCGATTTGCACGTCTCTTTTGTATTGTGCGCGTCTTGTTTTCTCGACCTGCCAATGAAGGCATAATCGATTTGCACGTCTTTTTTGTTTTGTGCGCGTCTTGTTTTGTCGATTTGCAAACGAAGGCATAATCGATTTGCACGTCTTTTTTGTTTTGTGCGCGTCTTGTTTTCTCGATTTGCCAACGAAGGCATAATCGATTTGCACGTCTTTTTTGTTTTGTGCGCGTCTTGTTTTCTCGATCTGCCAACGAAGGCATAATCGATTTGCACGTCTTTTTTGTTTTGTGCGCGTCTTACTTTTCTCGACTTGCCAACGAAGGCATAATCGATTTGCACGTCTTTTTTGTTTTGTGCGCGTCTTGTTTTCTCGATTTGCCAACGAAGGCATAATCGATTTGCACGTCTTTTTTGTTTTGTGCGCGTCTTGTTTTCTCGATCTGCCAACGAAGGCATAATCGATTTGCACGTCTTTGTCGTTTTGTGCGCATCTTACTTTTCTCGACTTGCCAACGAAGGCATAATCGATTTGCACGTCTTTTTTGTTTTGTGCGCGTCTTGTTTTCTCGACTTGCCAACGAAGGCATAATCGATTTGCACGACTTTATTGTACCTCTTTTTTTTTCTTTTTTTTCTTTTTTTTTTGAGCGAGCGAGCTCTAGTTTCGTTGAGCATTGTTTCCCATTAGCCCCCCGACTTTCTCGTGTACTCGTAGAGGAGACTAGAAATTATAATGCAGCAAGATAAAGACTTCGAGGTGAAATGTGATACAATTATCATGCAAAAATAGTCAAAAATTACATTCATGGGCCATTGGCCTTATTGAAATTCGAGATTGTCTTAAAACCGGAAATAAAATGACATAATGAGAAAAGGGGACGGGCTTAGCCCACGACATGCAGCTGTGAGCTCTCCGGTTCTTCAATCGCTGCCTGGTCCAGGACAGTCACCGTCGCCGGACCCTTCCTTGCCTGCCGCGGATGGCCTTCGTGCATCGTGGCCGCCCCGACCGTTCTCAGGACATACTCTTTTAATTTCCCGTCCTGAATCAGGGCCTCGATCTGACGCCTAAGATGATAGCACTCGGACGTTAGATGCCCGTGATCCTGGTGGTACTCACAGAACTTGTTCCGATCCCTCTTCGCGGGATCCTTCGCTAGAGGAGCCGGACTTCCTAGCTTGTCGCGGTGCAGAGCTAGGATCCGCTCTTGCGGAGTGTTCAGAGGGGTGTATGTTGATGACGCTCGGAAGCTATCAACGTGCGACGATCTTGGACCGGAGAGGGGGCGACCGTTAGGGGCCCGGCCTCCCTTGCTCCTCTTGCTTTGAGGGTCGGGGCGATCTTCGTCCCGTTCTTCGCGGTGGCGACTACCTTGTCCTCCTGACTTTCGGCCATCGCGGCCATCGAGATAGTCCTCGATTCCCATATTTGTGCGGGCTCTCGTCATCAGCTCCGCCATGTCTCGCGGGACTTGCCCGACAATGGACTTGAGGAAGTCGCTCGTGCGAACTCCCTCGGTGATCGCCGTGATGGCGTCCTTGTCGTCGAAGCCCTCGACTTTGTGAGACTCCTCGGTGAAGCGAGCGAGGTATTGTCTCAATGTCTCATCTCTCCCCTGCCGAATGGAGAGGAGGTGGGTCTTCGATTTCTTTTGTGCCACAAGCGTGGCAAAGCGAGCGAGGAAAGCCTCTCGCAAGGCCCTGAAGGACGGGATGCTTCCAGGCCTCAAACTTTGGAACCACTCAAAGCCCGACCCTGTGAGGGTCAGGCTGAAGGCTTGGCAGAGGATGGCGTCCGTCTGCCCTTGCATCGTCATCCACGTCTCATAGTGTTGGACGTGGAAGTGGGGGTCCGTACGTCCATCATAGGGGGGAATGGACGGTAACTTAAAGTTTCCCACGCATGGCTGCGCGAGGACCTGTGCGGCGAAGGGAGAGTATGATTCCTCGATCCCTCCGTACGGCCTTTGCCTCCCAGACTCTCTCATCTCGATGATTTGATTCTGGAGGCTCTGAATCATCGTGACCACGTCAAGCCCGTTAGCAGGGCCGACCGTCGGGGCCACGGGAGTCACCGGTTGGCGTTCGTTGGATGCTTGGTCCATGACATTGGCCTGAGGCCGGCCAAGAGTTGCGGCGGGGAGCGCGTCCCTTCGAGAATTTAGCCTTTGGCGGAGATCCTCCCCTCGGGAGTTTCTCTGCGCCGTCAAGCGCTCTCTAAGGTCCACGCTTGGCGCACGACGAGGCGAGGTCGCCCTTGGTCGGGTCGTCCGGCGAGCGCTTCGGCTATCGGCTCCATCGTCGACCAGAGTCGCTCTCTCCTCGGCGAGGGGCCGTGTCCGGCCACCTCTTGAAACCGAAGGGGCGAGTCCCCGGGACTGTGACCGTGCTTGTTGTCGCGCCGGGTACAAAGGATCGGCCAACGCACCGTTGGCCCTCTCGGGTCGCGCTTGAGCGAGGCTAGGGGTGGCCTCGTCGGTCCTCGACTCCTCCACGTATTCGGGGTCGGAGTAATCTTGAGCAGATCGATCCTCGACGTCGTAGCCAAGGAGACCGGCGATGAGGGAGCTGTCAACGCCAGGACGGTCAAGGAGCTCCGCGAGCCGCCGGGCCGTGTCCTCTCGGAGCTCGGCCTCGGGGTCGTTCACCGGGTCTTGGGGCTGGCTCTCGCTATCGCGAGGTTGCCCTTCAAGACGGTGCGCGAGGAGTCGGAGACCGTACCTCGAGCTCGTCGCTCGGGTACCCGCGGAGGTAGTGGGTAGGTGACTCATCTTTCGAGAGTTGTAGGGGCGGTGAAAGTGTGGAATGGAAGGGAGAGCGTGCTAAGGTCGGTGGTCCCCTCCTTCTAGCGCCAAAATGTTGTCGCTGTTTTTCGGACAACTATTTAGGAGCCAAAGACGGTTAGACCCAAGGCCGGACCAAGTGGTCTCGTCTTGACTCGAGCGTGTCGGACCCGGTGTCCCGGGTCGTCCCTTAGCTGTGGATGTCCCTTGAGTTCGTCAAAGTACCTGAAAAGGAGTAGAGAACACGTGAACTACAAAGGGGAAACAGGGGGGGTGCCCCTGTTTACCTCTCCGACGCTCAACATTAGTGTGATTGAGGTGGAGTATAGAGGTTTTAGGGGTGTTTAGGGGCCAAAGCTTGAGAGAAACGAGCGAGGTACGAGTTCGGCAACGTTTCAGTACTCAAGAATGGATTACCTGGACCAAGGGGGGTGCCTTGGTATTTATAGGCAGCCAAGGGGTGGTTTGAAGACCCCTTGGCCGAGTGAGAATGCTTGGGTCGGCCTTGGAGGAGGCTGGGTCGGCCAATGGCCGAGTGAACATGGTGGTGAGGTTCACTCGGCCATTGGCCGAGTGAAGGTCTTTGGCCGGCTGAGGTTCACTCGGCCATTGGCCGAGTGAACTGCTGGAAGGTTCACTCGGCCAATGGCCGAGTGAACTGCCTCGGCGGCTGGAAGGTTCACTCGGCCATTGGCCGAGTGAACTGCTGGAAGGTTCACTCGGCCAATGGCCGAGTGAACTGCCTCGGTGGCTGAGGGGTTCACTCGGCCATTGGCCGAGTGAACTGCTGGAAGGTTCACTCGGCCAATGGCCGAGTGAACTGCCTTGGTGGCTGAGGGGTTCACTCGGCCATTGGCCGAGTGAACTGTCCAATGGCCGAGTGAGCCATTTGACCCAGCCAATGGCCGGGTGAGCCCTTGACTCGGCCCATGGTTGGGCTTTGACTTGGCCATTGGTTCGGGCCGGCTCCTGGTTGAGTCAGGGTTTCGCCGCCCAAGATCTCGTACCAGCCATGTGGGTCGAAGAGATGCCTTTGTTCCCGTTGGCCCTAGACGGGCCAACAACAGATTCTAATGTGTTTTAATAGCATCCCAAACTCATAGAAAATCAACATTATTTTTAATTTAAAGGCAAGAGCAATAAATTAAAAAAAAAACTAAGATAACAATTCTAACTTGTCACAAAATTAGTAAACTTTCGGAAACGATTTTCAAGCTCATAATTTTAAATACATGTACATGCATATCTTTGACCATAGCTCTGATACCATTTGTTGGAATTGATCTAGGTTTTAAGAAAAAGTTTAACGCTTTGTTAAGCGGCGGAATTTTAAAAAATTTCTTTTTCAAGTAAAACAGTTTTTACTAACCTAGACAAAGAGCAAGCACATGTAAATAAAAACTAATATGAGCAAAGAAGTTTACTAACCTTTTTAGATGCTTGAACGTTGAGAAGCTTTTGGAAAAAGGTTGCAACGTTCGTCTCCCCTCGCAGCACGTCTCTCTTCCTTCCTCGGCAACTCGAGCAACCACGAAAGTTTCTATCACTAAATCACTCGAGATAAAAGGAATTAGTGTGTGGGCACTTTAAACACTACGACTTAAGAACGAGTCTTGAAGTCGCAGAGCTAAACTCTAGGTCAAATGAGGACCTAGGTGCCAAAACAATAAAATAAAATTGACTAGAGAGAGAGAGGAGAGGGGCGGCCAAGCTAGAGAGAGAAGCTCTCAATCTCTAAAACTTGGGATGAATGAAATGTGTGGAATGAGGCTCCTATTTATAGGAGAGGTCTCACCTTCAATAAGGTAGTTTCCTCTTCTATAGAATATCACATATTCATGAGCAAATATTGCCCATTTCCCTCTTATTCCACACGGCCAAGGCAGCCTTCTAGAAGGCTTGGATTTGTTTCCTTTTTTGTTCATTGCCTTGCCTTTTTCTCACTTGGCCGAAATTCCTATTGCCATGCATAGGAAATTTGTTTCCTCTTTTTCTTTTGGCAAGTAGCTTGATACATTCTTGATACATTTATGCACAAAATATTCTCTCTTTCTCTTGGGTAGTAGGCGCCCAACATGTCTCTAGAAGGAGCTTCTAGAAGCTTCTTCATTTGTTCATGACAACATGAGAAAGGCCCATTAAGAATTTTCAATAAAATTCTTATGAAATGAAATTAATCCACAAGGCCCAATAAGACTAATATTGGCCGAGTGAAACATGTCATTAAATGACCTTGTCAAAAAATTTATTGACATTCATTTCATCCTATGTCTCAAAAGACAAAAATACCCTTTTGACAATTTTCGTTCTTGTTTTGACTTAGCTTCCTGTTTAACTATTCCTACTCGATGTGATTCGTGACAGTGACCTCATGGATCCAAATGAACAAAGCTTAAGCTAAAATACTTGGACTCAAAAGTTCACAAGCCTTTTCCAAGTTTAGCTTAATGTCAACTGACTCCACTAAAGAGTTGACACTGAAAATCTCTCGGTTCAAATGACTTTATTTTCTACTCAAGAATTCAACCTAATTGTAATGAGTGGATCCACAGAATATTATCAGTGTTTACCCTTCATGAATATCATCAGCTAGTCGGGATTTAAAAAATTACCATTTTACCCTTCTAGCTGTTATTTCCTCAACTCCTTTGTCGCTTGTAAATAAGTTGGAAACAATGTATTGACGAGGAGCTAACAAGTCACATTGTTTCATCCAAAAGAGTCAGGACTCAATTTGGACACTGGCCAGTTCATTTATTCACACTCCAAGGAACAAAGCATGAGGTGATATACATTGCATTTTAACAATCTTGTACATGAATTCCATATCTATGAGATCTTCACAAAGTTACTCATGACATTCTCACAACTTAGTACTTCACCAATAGGCCTTGTTCGGAATCACATAGTGAGTCCGAACTCTGACTTTCTCAAATGAAAATACTAAGGTGTGAAATGACATGTCTCATTTCAGGATTAAGGTAAGCACGATGCAATTCATACGTAGTGACTTCGAGACATAAGAGGTTAAATGGTTTATTCTTATCTTGTCTCTAGAAATGCACTGGTCAATTCAGTACCTTCAGAAGATACCTAGAAGAACTATAGAGTCTCCAACTCTCAATGCCTCATAACCAGACATCATATATTCTTCTAACAATCATACTGGGGTCAATAGTCATTTGACCCTTAGATTGCGAATATATCGTTTTAAGCAAACTACGAAGAGTTTGTTCATGCAAATCTATATTTGTCTCTTCGTAAGTTGTTTAGTTTGTTTATGGACTAAAGACTAATGTTTTATCATAAAGCTTCAAACAGACACGGAAGAATGAATGACCGTTTCAACTTTTTATTAATGAATAAGCAATTACAAGCAAGAGTCTTCATGAGACTTTATTACATCAAATGTACAATATAAAGATTACAACTCTTCTTGTGGGCACCATTGACAACAAACTCCCACTTGACTTAAAGAAGATGTGTGTAGTCCTTCATGCCTAATCCCTCTCGATGTTGGTCGAAGACCTTGTTCGCTAGGGCCTTTGTGAATGGATTTGCTAGGTTGTCCACCGTTGAGATCTTCTTCACTTCCACATCTCCGCGCTGCACGATCTCTCAAATCAAATGGTATTTCCTCTCAATATGTTTAGAGCACTTATGGCTTCGAGGTTCCTTTGAGTTAGCGACAGCCCCACTATTATCACAATAAAGGGTCATGGGCTCGTCGACGTTTGGAACAATTTCCAAATACTTAAGGAATTTTCTAAGCCATACAGCCTCTTTGGATGCTTCACAAGGAGCCACATATTCTGCTTCCATTGTGGAGTCAGCAATGCAAGATTGCTTAATGCTTCTCCACACAACAGCTCCATCATTAAGGATGAACACAGATCCCTAAGTGGATTTCCTGGAATCCTTATCCGCTTGAAAATCGGAGTCGGTATATCCCGTCATAGTCAGGTCAGTACCTGAGTATGTAAGCATCAAGTTCCTGGTTCTTCGAAGATACTTAAGAACATGCTTAACAGCAATCTAGTGCTCGGGTCCAGGGTTGGATTGGAAACGGCTAACTACGCCAACGGTGAAACAGATGTCAGGTCTAGTGCAAAGCATAGCATAAATGAGGCTTCCTACGGCACAGGCGTAAGGAATTTTCCTCATTTCTTCAATCTCTTGTGCAGTCTTGGGAGACTGGTCCTTAGAGAGTGAGACTCCATGCCTAAGGGTGTTTGGCCCTTCTTGGAGTCTTGCATCGAGAAGCGATCCATTACCTTATCAATATAAGATGCTTGAGAGAGCGACAGGGTCCGGTTTTTCCTATCTCGAAAGATTTGGATCCCCAGAATGTACGCGGCTTCTCCTAGATCCTTCATATCGAATTGCTTTGCCAGCCAGATCTTAACCTCAGATAACTTACCCACGTCATTACCAATGAGTAATATATCATCGCCATATAGTACCAGAAACACAACTTTGCCTTCGTGTATTAACTTGTAAACACGAGGCTCATCTATTGACTGTTCAAAGCAGAAGCTCTTTACAGTTTCATCGAATCTAATATTCCATGACCTAGATGCTTGCTTTAATCCATAAATGGACTTAAGCAACTCACAAACCTTGGTCTCTTGACCTTCTTCCATGAAACCGTGTGGTTGAGCCATGTAAATGCGCTCGTCAAGATTACCATTCAGGAAGGCTGTCTTGACATCCATTTGCCAGATCTCATAGTCGAGAGCTGCAGCTATGGATAGGAGTATGCGGATGGATTTAAGCATCGCGACTGGCGAGAAGGTTTCTTCATAGTCAATCCCTTCTTATTGGGTATAACCCTTCGCCACAAGTCGTGCTTTGAACGTCTCGACGTTCCCATCAGGACACATTTTCTTCTTGTATATCTACTTACACCCTACGGGTTTAATCCCTTCAGGAAGGTCTACAAGTTTCTAGACTTTATTGACATACATCGAGTGCCTCTCAACTTTCATGGCATCAAGCCAAAGGTTTGATTCAGAACAAGCCATCGCTTGGCTATAGGAAATAGGATCATCCATGTCAGAGACGGCTACGAGAGAATCTCCATAAGACATGTACCTGTCAGGCTTTTGAGTAGCCCTCCCACTACGTTGAAGTACTACTTGACGAAATTCGGATGAGTTAGGTTGTGTTTCAGTTGTGGTAAGAACAGTTCTTACAGATGAGGTAGAAGCTTCCTCACCCAACTTTTCTTCAAGCACAATTTTGCTTCTAGGTTTTGCATCGTTCATAAAGTCCTCCTCAAGGAAACGAGCATTCGTGCTAACGAAAGAGTTATCGTCCTCGGGACTATAGAAAGTAAAACCCTTGGTTTCCTTTGGATATCCAACGAACAGACACAATTCTGACCTACTAGCCAACTTGCTAGTCTTTTGCCTTAGCACGTGTGCAGTGCAACCCCAAATTTTGATGCGGCCAAGATTCAGTTTACGGCCAGTCCATCGTTCATAAGGAGTACCAGGAACCGTCTCGACGTAGTGGGAGGGCTACTCAAAAGCCTGACAGGTACATGTCCTATGGAGACTCTCTCGTAGACGTCTCTGACATGAATGACCCTGTTTCCTATAGCCAGGCGATGGCTTGTTCTGAATCAAACCTTTGGCTTGACGTCATGAAAGTTGAAATGGACTCGATGTATGTCAATAAAGTCTGGAAACTTGTAGACCTTCCTGAAGGGATTAAACCCGTAGGGTGTAAGTGGATATACAAGAAGAAAAGGGGTCCGGATGGGAACGTCGAGACGTTCAAAGCACGACTAGTGGCTAAGGGTTACACCTTAAAAGAAGGGATTGACTATGAAGAAACCGTCTCGCCAGCGATGCTTAAATCCATCGGCATATTTCTATCCATAGCTGCAGCTCTCGATTATGAGATCTGGCAAATGGATGTCAAGACTGTCTTCCTGAATGGCAATCTTGACGAGTACATTTATATGGCTCAACCAGACGGTTTCATGGAAGAAGGTCAAGAGGCCAAGGTTGGTGAGTTGCTTAAGTCCATTTATGGATTAAAGCAAGCATCTAGGTCATGGAATATTAGATTCGATGAAACTGTGAAGAGCTTTTGCTTTGAGCAGTCGATAGATGAGCCATGTGTTTACAAGTTAATACACGAAGGCAAAGTTGTGTTTCTGGTACTATATGTCGATGATATATTACTCATAGGTAATGATATGGGTAAGTTATCTGAGGTTAAGGTCTGGCTAGCAAAGCAATTCGATATGAAGGATCTAGGAGAAGCTGCGTACATTCTGGGGATCCAAATGTTTCGAGATCGGAAGAACCAGACTATGTCACTCTCTCAAGCATCTTATATTGATATGGTGATGGATCATTTTTTTATGCAAGACTCCAAGAAGGGCAAAACACCCTTTAGGCATGGAGTCTCACTCTCTAAGGACCAGTCTCCCAAGACTGCACAAGAAATTGAGGACATGAGAAAAATTACTTACGCCTGAGCTGTATAAAGTCTCATGTATGTTATGCCTTGCACTAGACCAGATATCTGCTTCGCAGTTGGCATAGTTAGCCGTTTTCAATCCAACCCTAGACCCGAGCACTGGATTGTTGTTAAGCATGTTCTTAAGTATCTTCAAAGAACTATGAACTTGATGCTTACATATTCAGGTACTGACCTGACTATGATGGGGTATACTGACTCTGATTTTCAAGCGGATAAGGCTTCCAGGAAGTCCACTTCGGGATCTGTGTTCATCCTTAATGATGGAGCTGTTGTGTGGAGGAGCATTAAGCAATCTTGCATTGCTGACTCCATAATGGAAGCAGAATATGTGGCTTCTTGTGAAGTCGTTCCAAACGTCGACGAGCCCATGACCCTTTATTGTGATAATAGTGGGGTTGTCGCTAACTCAAATGAACCTCGAAGCCATAAGCGCTCTAAACATATTGAGAGGAAATACCATTTGATTCGAGAGATCGTGCAGCGCGGAGACGTGGAGGTGAAGAAGATCTCAACGGTGGACAATCTGGCAAATCCATTCACCAACGCCCTAGCGAACAAGGTCTTTGACCAACATCGGGATGGATTAGGCATGAAGGACTACTCACATCTCCTTTGAGTCAAGTGGGAGTTTGGTGTCAATGGTGCCCACAAGAAGAGTAGTATTGTCTATTTATGTACATTTGATGTAATATAGTCTCACAAAGACTCTTGCTTGTAACTGCCAAATCATTAATAAAAAGTTGAAACGTTCATTCAATCTTCTTTGTCTGTTTGAAGCGTTATGATAATCTATAGTCTTTAATCCTTAAACAAACCTAACAACATATGAAGAGACAAATGTAGATTTGCATGAACAAACTCTTCATGGTTTGCTAAAAATAATATATTCGCAATCTAAGGATCAAAGGACTATTGATCTCAGTATGATTGTTAGGAGAATCTATGATGTCTGATTATGGGACATTGAGAGTTGAAGACTCTATAGTTCTTCTAGGTATCTTCTGAAGGTACTGAATTGACCAGTGCACTTCTGGAGACAGAATAAGAACAAACCATTTAACCTCTTATGTCTCGAAGTCACTACGTATGAATTGCATCATGCTTACCTCAATCCTGAAATGAGACATGTCACTTCATAGCTTACGTATTCTCATTTCAGAAAGTCAGAGTTCGGATTCACTATGTGATTCTGAACAGGGCCTATTGGTGAATTACTAAGTTATGAAGGTGTCATGAGTAACTTTGTGAAGACCTCATAGATATGGAATTCATGTACAAGATTGCTGAAATCCAATGTATATCACCTCATGCTTTGTTCCTTAGAATGTGAATAAATGAACTGGCCCGTGTCCAAATTGAGTCATGACTGTTTTGGATGAATCAATGTGACTTGTTAGCTCGTCGTCAATACATTGTTTTTAACTTATTCACAAGCGACAAATGAGTTGAGGAAATAATAGCTAGAAGGGTAAAATGGTAATTTTGTAAATTCCGACTAGCTGATGATATTCAGTGGATCCACTCATCACAATTAAGTTGAATTCTTGAGTAGAAAATAAATTCATTTGAACCGAGAGATTCTCAGTGTCAACTCTTTAGTGGAGTCAGTTAACATTAAGCTAAACTTGGAAAATGTTTGTGAACTTTTGAGTCCAAGTATGCTAGCTCAAGCTTTTTTCATTTGGAACCATGAGGTCACTGTCACAAATCAAATCGAGTAGGATTAGTTAAACTAGAAGCTAAGTCAAAACAAGAACGAGACAAGTTTTATGAAAATTGTCTAAAGGGTATTTTTGTCTTTTTGGACATAGGATGAAATGAATGTCAATAAATTTTTTGACATTGTCATATGATGATAAATAAATCACTCGGCCATGATAAGATTTTGGGCCTTGAGGATTAATTTCATTTCATGGAATTTTACATGAAAATTCTTAATGGGCCTTTCTTATGTTTTCATGAACAAATGAAAAAACATCTAGAAGCTCCTTCTAGATACCCCTTGGCCACCCAACATAGCTAGAAAAAGAGAGATTATTTTGTGCATTGATGTATGAAGATACTTGCCAAAAGAAAAAGAGAAAAAAATTTCCTCTACGAGGAAAAAGGAATTTCGGCCAAGGCAAGAGAGAAAGTAAAAGAGGAAACAAATCCAAGGCCTTCTAGAAGCTTGCTTGGCCGTGTGACATAAGGGAGATAGATGCAATATTTGCTCATGAATATGTGATATTCTATAGAAGAGGAAACCACCTTTATGAAGGTAATCTCTCCCCTATAAATAGAGGCCTCATTCTCATTGTTTATTCATTCCAAAGTTTTAGAGATTGAGAGCTTCTCTCTCTAGAACCTCGTGGCCGCCCCTCTCCCTCTCTCTCTAGTTTGTTTCGTTTTTGTTTTGGCACCTAGGTCCACATTTGACCTAGTGTTTTAGCTCTTCGACTCTTAGACTTGTTCTTGAGTCGTTGTGTTTAAAAGTGGCCACACACTAATTTCTTCTTTTCTCGAGTGATTCATGTGATAGAACCTTTCGTGGTACTCGAGTTCCCGAAGAACAAGAAAAGACGAGCTGCGTGGGGAGACGAACGTTTCAACCTTCCTAAGGCTTCTCAACGTTCAAGCTTCACAAAGGTTAGTAAACGAGTAATGTTCTTTAATAGTTTTAATTTAAATATGAACATGTGCTTGCTCTTTGTCTAGGTTAGTAAAATTGTTTTACTTGTTTAAAAGAAAATTTTTATTTTCCGCCGCTTGCTCGAAGCATTAAATCTTTTCTTCTCCCTAGATCAATTCCAACAAGCATGAGGAGAGTAGACGATGTCAGAGGTGACAGTGGCGACCTGGCTATGTCTTGGAGGTGTATTGGAACCCTAGAAACCTAGGTCAATCAGAGAGAGAGAGAGAGAGAGAGAGAGATTTAGCATAGACGAGTTAGAAAATGAGAGAGAAATAAAGAAATTCCCTTGTCTGAGCGGACGGCGGGCTTGCGGCAGAGGAGGACGCTTGGAGTGATGGTGGCCTTGAGCGGTGGAGTGTTACGAGGGATTTATGGGTGGTCAAAATTTGATGAAGATAGAGTGAGAACGAGATTTATGGGTGGTGAATTGGGGGTTGTCGTATTAAGGAGGAGATTTTGGGGTTGTGGTGGTATGGGTGGTGAATTGGGGGTTGTCGTATTAAGGAGGAGATTTGGGGGTGTGGTGGTTTGGGTGGTGAATTGTGGGTTGTCGTATTAAGGAGGAGATTTGGGGGTTGTGCTGGTTTGGGTGGTGAATTGGGGGTTGTTGTATTAAGGAGGAGATTTTGGGGTTGTGGTGGTTTGGGTGGTCTGGAGATTTAGGGTTGAATTTCAGAGGGAGAGAAAAAAGAGAGATGACAGACGAAAGAATGAGAGTAGCGTGGTTTAATCGATTTTAACTTACACTACTGCATAGCCGCGACAATTGTCGTCGCTATTCCAGTCTAAAAACTAAATTTAGGCAGTATAAAATTTCTCCTTTTAAAATTGTGAAATTTTGAAATAGCCACGACTTGTTGTGGCTAAAGCCCAAATTGTCGCGGCTAAATAGCCACAACTTATCGCGGCTATTCACGAGAAAAAGAAAATTGTAACTGTTGCCAGTATTTGTTTTAGTGTCTTGACCTTGAATTGTGAATTGTGATTATATATAAAGAAAAGATATTTTGAAGATTTATACAGAATTCCATATACCATGTACGAGATTTTGATTTTCCATTATATATAAAAACATATCCACACACGAGCGAGCGCATATATATATATATATATATATATATATATAGCAATATAATATAACGCATATATATATATATGGAAAATCAAAATATCGTACATGGTATACGGTATATGGAATTCTGCACAAATCTTCAAAATCTCCTTACAGAATGCGCTTGGGGAAATGTGGATCGAAAAAAAAAATTAATTGCATAAGCCTATGTATGTAAGAAAATGGTTGAATTATTTTAATATCATCCTTTTCTTCATACAATCAATTAAGCGTACAATGTCATAGACATTATTAGACCATCTCCAACCCAAAACCCAAATTTGGTATAATTTTATACCTAATTTGGTACAGCTACATCTATAGTGTTTATACTTCAACCCACAACACCAAATCCTACCCCAAAAAGAATATTCTCTTTTTATACTTTTCAATATTATTTTATAATAATTTCATATTAACCCCTCTATTAATATGTTACGCCAATATTAATCTTATTAAACATTAATTTATTTTTCTATGTCAACAATATTAAATTAATTTATATTTATATTAAATATTATGTTAATATTAAAATATTAAAATATAAAAGTTAACTAATAAAATAAATATTATTTTGGATAACATTAATAGAACAAAGACATTAGATAGACGTTGCATTTCGTAGGTAAAATGAAATATTTATAATAAAACACACAGTAAAAACATTGATACTCGTTACTCGTTCCCATTAGTATACTCATTCCATAAATGATCAATTAACGCATTACGAATGGCTATGTGAGTAACTTTATCTTTGATTTTTCTATGTCGATCAAGAAATTGTTGAAATCCACCCTCATTTGACTCCATTTCAATATATGGTTCTTGTGTGTTTGTCTCAGGAATCTGTTGAATTGGAGCATTAAGATCACGCACTTCTTCTCTTATCATATTGTGCAGAATAATGCATGCAGTCATTATGTCATGTAACACATTTCTTTTCCAAAATCGTGTTGCTCCGACCAAGATTGCAAATTTTGACTGTAAACTCTGAAAGCTCGCTCCACATCTTTTCTACACGCCTCTTGTTTCATCGCAAAATATTTTTCTTTCGACCTAGAGGTTGTTGAATTGTTTGTACAAGAGTAGACCATTTTGGATATATACCATCAGCTAGATAATAACTCATGGTATATTCTTTTCCTTGAATGACATAATGAACAGCAGGAGCAATACCTTGAGAAAGATTGGAAAATAGATTATTGGATGCTTCCGGCACATTGATATCATTGTTACTGCCTGGCATACCAAAATATGCATGCCAAATCCAAAGATAATAATCTACTATAGCTTCCAAAATGATACTTGGTGACCCGCTATGCCCTGCATATTGTCCAGCCAACGCTACTGGAAAATTTTTCCACTTCCAGTGCATACAATCCAAGCTGCCTAGCATTCCTGGAAATCCACGCTGCTCACCGATGTAGAGAAGCCTTGCAATGTCATTCTCCGTAGGTGATCTAAGATATCTCTCTCCGAATATCTCTACGATAGCACGACAAAATCTTTTTGTACTTTCAATCGCCGTTGATTTACCTATTTTCACATATTCATCGGTGGCGTCTGCCGCTATTCCATATGCTAGCATACGAAAAACGACAGTCACTTTTTGGATTGTGGATAAGCCGAGTCTCCCAAGCCCATCTCTTCGTTGTTGAAAGTATTGATCATGATATTGTACTTCGTGAATGATACGAAGGAATAAGCTCCGAGACATGCGGTATCATCGCTCGAACAACTCTGGGCCGTATCGTAGATTCTCAGCGAAATAGTCGAGAAATCAGTTTTGATCGGCAGCTTCCCGATCACGATTAATGACTATATGACCGGGAATAGAACCATGGCGGACTTGAATTATGAATGAGTCCAAAGTATGTCATAGATTCTCAAACATCATTTCTTTGTTGAGCATTATGAAGATGGCATATAACAATATCACGGACTTATTAGGAATGAGTCCAAAATATGTCATAGATTCTCAAACATCATTCCTTTGTTGTACATTGACATATATGATATTTTATCACGGACTCTAGTAAATTTGATTATTTTCTTGTGTATAAATGGCAAGTTTTATTGAGTACAAAAAACTCATTCACTTTGTCTAAAACATTTCTACGAGACTAAAACATTTTTCATACACTTTCATATATTTCCACTTAAATGAATACTAAATCTATTAGAAAGAGGGTTTACTTTCAATGAAGATATTGCACTTCGTGAAGCCTATTTAGACATTTCTCAAGACCCGATCAAGGGAAGATCTCAAAACACCGATGTTTTACACTCGAGTGGATGGCGGTCGGTGCAAAAACGGATGGCTTACATCACCAAAGATGTAAAAAAATCGAATGGGTGTCTCAAACAAGTACAAAATTTGAATCCAAGTGGTGCTTCGGAAGAGGATATCGTAAGTATTTTATATGCTTTTATAATTAAATTTAGAGTTTTTATTTTTTATTTTTTGCTTATATGGTTCTAAGAATAACTACTATTTTTTATATGCTACTAAAAATAACTTTTTTTTTTTTTTTTGCAGTTACGCCGTGCTAAGATATTATTTATGCAAGATGGTGATAGTAGAAAAGGGTTTGAATATGATCATGTTTGGCATATGATTAAAGATATGGAAAAAAAAATGAAGGACGACATTCCGACTTCCAAACGAGCTAAGCACACACAACCTGCAAATCCCGATTCTTCACAGTCAAACAATACTCCTCAATCTTCTCCTTTGTCTTCCACCAAAGGTTTATCTTCATTTAACATAAATTTAAGCAATAATGAAACTGGTGATTCTTCATCTCAACGACCTATTGGGGTGAAAAAAGCAAAATTGAAAAGAAAAATTAGTGAGCAATTTCTCAATACAAAAGAAGATAAAGAGTTTAGTGCGATGATTAAAAAAAACATGGAAAGTAGAGAGAAGGTGTTTTTTCTGTTATGAAAGATAATTTAGCGTTTAGAAAATCAAAGGAAAAAGATAAAATTCTCTTAATGGGCTTAAGTAGGATAACCGATCCAAATGTGAATGAGCATTTTCGTGAAAGACAAATGAATATTTTAGAAGTATAGATGAATCTTCTCAACAATCACAAGACCAATTTCAACAACAAGGGTATGAAAATTTTAGCCAATACAAGGGTATCAGAGCACCCAACTCCGATATGTCAGACTGTTAAATATAGTTTTGTTCAAGTAATTTGTGTGTTTATTTTGAATTATGCATGCTTTTGTATTTTTTCTCTATTATATGGCGTACGTTGTAAGTTTAATTTTTATTTAAGATTGTATTTGTATAATTATTAGTATAATTGGTATGTATTTTATTTGGTTGTATTGTGCTTAATTAATGTTATGTATTATTATCAATGTCATATTATTTACTCTCTTTTTTAATTGATAATATGTATTTTTTGTATAAATTATTTAAATTAGGGTCTAAATTACAAATATATTTTTTTGTGGGTGTATTTATAATTACAAATAGTTTCACCCCAAATTTGGGGTGGATGAATAGTTTCACCCCCGAATTTGGTGTTATATTATTTATCAACCCCAATTTGGGGTGGATTGGAGCAATCCCACCCCAAATATGTCCAATTCCACCCCAGATTAAAGGTGGGTTGGAGATGGTTTTAGCGGACCAAATCAAATACTAAAGTAAGTGTAGTATTATACAAAGTATCCTAATAGTAGGAACTTATATTTTACACTACGAAAAATGATAAAATACTTCTGAGAATAGATCATTATACATAGTAAATTATAGTAATCTTTCTAGAAGCCAAAAAGCTAATCAAGTGTATGGATAATGAAATGCTTTTGGTAATAATTTGGAATTTTTTTTCACTCAATTTTTTTTTTTTTTTTTTTACTTTTTATTCTGTATTTTAGATGTTAAAAATGCATATTTGGATATTTAAGGAATATATGTCGCTGGTATGAATATATTAAAACAAGCTGCATTACGACTTATATATATATATATACAAGAGTGAACGCCCAATCGTCTACAATAAACACTGACAATAGTCATAATTTTGTTCTCAGTATTAGCCGTGACTTTTAATGATACAGTCGCGACTTGACGTGGAAGCGACGATTTTTCATCTTTTCATTAAAGCGGGCTTATTTTCGTGGCTAAACACTCTACAGCGGCGAAAATAGCCACGAAAATTCGTGTCTATATCTAAGCTAGTATTGTATTTAATCTGTTTTTTTCTCTTCTTTATTTTTCTCACAAAAATCACTTGATACTCATTCTCTTACTCGTAACTCTCCGACTCTCTCTCACTGCTCTGTAACTCTACGACTCCCATACCTCATTCTCACCACGACAACGCTCAGCTCCGCCATTCCACCACCACCACCACGATGACCGCGACACGCACTACGACCACGACACGCACCAGGATCATGGCCAGACCACCGCTTCCAAATCCATATCACCACCGATAAATCCAAATCACCCCCTAATCAGTTCGACCACCATCATATGAAAGCCCTAGAAATTTATCCCCCCAAATCAAAGCCCTAGAAATTTATTAACCCCAAATAGAAGCCTAGAAATATATTAACCACAAATCAAAGAACTCCGACCACCGCCGTCGTGCTCCGACCACCGTCTGTCCATTCAGGTCCTTTCCGTGGTTGGTGCTGAGGGACGGAAGAATGAATGACCGTTTCAACTTTTTATTAATGAATAAGCAATTACAAGCAAGAGTCTTCATGAGACTTTATTACATCAAATGTACAATATAAAGATTACAACTCTTCTTGTGGGCACCATTGACAACAAACTCCCACTTGACTTAAAGAAGATGTGTGTAGTCCTTCATGCCTAATCCCTCTCGATGTTGGTCGAAGACCTTGTTCGCTAGGGCCTTTGTGAATGGATCTGCTAGGTTGTCCACCGTTGAGATCTTCTTCACTTCCACATCTCCGCGCTGCACGATCTCTCGAATCAAATGGTATTTCCTCTCAATATGTTTAGAGCACTTATGGCTTCGAGGTTCCTTTGAGTTAGCGACAGCCCCACTATTATCACAATAAAGGGTCATGGGCTCGTCGACGTTTGGAACAATTTCCAAATACTTAAGGAATTTTCTAAGCCATACAGCCTCTTTGGATGCTTCACAAGGAGCCACATATTCTGCTTCCATTGTGGAGTCAGCAATGCAAGATTGCTTAATGCTTCTCCACACAACAGCTCCATCATTAAGGATGAACACAGATCCCTAAGTGGATTTCCTGGAATCCTTATCCGCTTGAAAATCGGAGTCGGTATATCCCGTCATAGTCAGGTCAGTACCTGAGTATGTAAGCATCAAGTTCCTGGTTCTTCGAAGATACTTAAGAACATGCTTAACAGCAATCTAGTGCTCGGGTCCAGGGTTGGATTGGAAACGGCTAACTACGCCAACGGCGAAACAGATGTCAGGTCTAGTGCAAAGCATAGCATAAATGAGGCTTCCTACGGCACAGGCGTAAGGAATTTTCCTCATTTCTTCAATCTCTTGTGCAGTCTTGGGAGACTGGTCCTTAGAGAGTGAGACTCCATGCCTAAAGGGTGTTTGGCCCTTCTTGGAGTCATGCATCGAGAAGCGATCCATTACCTTATCAATATAAGATGCTTGAGAGAGCGACAGGGTCCGGTTTTTCCTATCTCGAAAGATTTGGATCCCCAGAATGTACGCGGCTTCTCCTAGATCCTTCATATCGAATTGCTTTGCCAGCCAGATCTTAACCTCAGATAACTTACCCACGTCATTACCAATGAGTAATATATCATCGACATATAGTACCAGAAACACAACTTTGCCTTCGTGTATTAACTTGTAAACACGAGGCTCATCTATTGACTGTTCAAAGCAGAAGCTCTTTACAGTTTCATCGAATCAAATATTCCATGACCTAGATGCTTGCTTTAATCCATAAATGGACTTAAGCAACTCACAAACCTTGGTCTCTTGACCTTCTTCCATGAAACCGTGTGGTTGAGCCATGTAAATGCGCTCGTCAAGATTACCATTCAGGAAGGCTGTCTTGACATCCATTTGCCAGATCTCATAGTCGAGAGCTGCAGCTATGGATAGGAGTATGCGGATGGATTTAAGCATCGCGACTGGCGAGAAGGTTTCTTCATAGTCAATCCCTTCTTATTGGGTATAACCCTTCGCCACAAGTCGTGCTTTGAACGTCTCGACGTTCCCATCAGGACACCTTTTCTTCTTGTATATCCACTTACACCCTACGGGTTTAATCCCTTCAGGAAGGTCTACAAGTTTCTAGACTTTGTTGACATACATCGAGTGCCTCTCAACTTTCATGGCATCAAGCCAAAGGTTTGATTCAGAACAAGCCATCGCTTGGCTATAGGAAATAGGATCATCCATGTCAGAGACGGCTACGAGAGAATCTCCATAAGACATGTACCTGTCAGGCTTTTGAGTAGCCCTCCCACTACGTTGAAGTACTACTTGACGAAATTCGGATGAGTTAGGTTGTGTTTCAGTTGGGGTAAGAACAGTTCTTACAGATGAGGTAGAAGCTTCCTCACCCAACTTTTCTTCAAGCACAATTTTGCTTCTAGGTTTTGCATCGTTCATAAAGTCCTCCTCAAGGAAACGAGCATTCGTGCTAACGAAAGTCTTATCGTCCTCGGGACTATAGAAAGTAAAACCCTTGGTTTCCTTTGGATATCCAACGAACAGACACAATTCTGACCTACTAGCCAACTTGCTAGTCTTTTGCCTTAGCACGTGTGCAGTGCAACCCCAAATTTTGATGCGGCCAAGATTCAGTTTACGGCCAGTCCATCGTTCATAAGGAGTACCAGGAACCGTCTCGACGTAGTGGGAGGGCTACTCAAAAGCCTGACAGGTACATGTCCTATGGAGACTCTCTCGTAGACGTCTCTGACATGAATGACCCTGTTTCCTATAGCCAAGCGATGGCTTGTTCTGAATCAAACCTTTGGCTTGACGCCATGAAAGTTGAAATGGACTCGATGTATGTCAATAAAGTCTGGAAACTTGTAGACCTTCCTGAAGGGATTAAACCCGTAGGGTGTAAGTGGATATACAAGAAGAAAAGGGGTCCGGATGGGAACGTCGAGACGTTCAAAGCACGACTAGTGGCTAAGGGTTACACCTTAAAAGAAGGGATTGACTATGAAGAAACCTTCTCGACAGCGATGCTTAAATCCATCGGCATATTTCTATCCATAGCTGCAGCTCTCGATTATGAGATCTGGCAAATGGATGTCAAGACTGTCTTCCTGAATGGCAATCTTGACGAGTACATTTATATGGCTCAACCAGACGGTTTCATGGAAGAAGGTCAAGAGGCCAAGGTTGGTGAGTTGCTTAAGTCCATTTATGGATTAAAGCAAGCATCTAGGTCATGGAATATTAGATTCGATGAAACTGTGAAGAGCTTTGGCTTTGAGCAGTCGATAGATGAGCCATGTGTTTACAAGTTAATACACGAAGGCAAAGTTGTGTTTCTGGTACTATATGTCGATGATATATTACTCATAGGTAATGATATGGGTAAGTTATCTGAGGTTAAGGTCTGGCTAGCAAAGCAATTCGATATGAAGGATCTAGGAGAAGCTGCGTACATTCTGGGGATCCAAATCTTTCGAGATCGGAAGAACCAGACTATGTCGCTCTCTCAAGCATCTTATATTGATATGGTGATGGATCATTTTTTTATGCAAGACTCCAAGAAGGGCAAAACACCCTTTAGGCATGGAGTCTCACTCTCTAAGGACCAGTCTCCCAAGACTGCACAAGAAATTGAGGACATGAGAAAAATTACTTACGCCTGAGCTGTATAAAGTCTCATGTATGTTATGCCTTGCACTAGACCAGATATCTGCTTCGCAGTTGGCATAGTTAGCCGTTTTCAATCCAACCCTAGACCCGAGCACTGGATTGTTGTTAAGCATGTTCTTAAGTATCTTCAAAGAACTATGAACTTGATGCTTACATATTCAGGTACTGACCTGACTATGATGGGGTATACTGACTCTGATTTTCAAGCGGATAAGGCTTCCAGGAAGTCCACTTCGGGATCTGTGTTCATCCTTAATGATGGAGCTGTTGTGTGGAGGAGCATTAAGCAATCTTGCATTGCTGACTCCATAATGGAAGCAGAATATGTGGCTTCTTGTGAAGTCGTTCCAAACGTCGACGAGCCCATGACCCTTTATTGTGATAATAGTGGGGTTGTCGCTAACTCAAATGAACCTCGAAGCCATAAGCGCTCTAAACATATTGAGAGGAAATACCATTTGATTCGAGAGATCGTGCAGCGCGGAGACGTGGAGGTGAAGAAGATCTCAACGGTGGACAATCTGGCAAATCCATTCACCAACGCCCTAGCGAACAAGGTCTTTGACCAACATCGGGATGGATTAGGCATGAAGGACTACTCACATCTCCTTTGAGTCAAGTGGGAGTTTGGTGTCAATGGTGCCCACAAGAAGAGTAGTATTGTCTATTTATGTACATTTGATGTAATATAGTCTCACAAAGACTCTTGCTTGTAACTGCCAAATCATTAATAAAAAGTTGAAACGTTCATTCAATCTTCTTTGTCTGTTTGAAGCGTTATGATAATCTATAGTCTTTAATCCTTAAACAAACCTAACAACATATGAAGAGACAAATGTAGATTTGCATGAACAAACTCTTCATGGTTTGCTAAAAATAATATATTCGCAATCTAAGGATCAAAGGACTATTGATCTCAGTATGATTGTTAGGAGAATCTATGATGTCTGGTTATGGGACATTGAGAGTTGAAGACTCTATAGTTCTTCTAGGTATCTTCTGAAGGTACTGAATTGACCAGTGCACTTCTGGAGACAGAATAAGAACAAACCATTTAACCTCTTATGTCTCGAAGTCACTACGTATGAATTGCATCATGCTTACCTCAATCCTGAAATGAGACATGTCACTTCATAGCTTACGTATTCTCATTTCAGAAAGTCAGAGTTCGGATTCACTATGTGATTCTGAACAGGGCCTATTGGTGAATTACTAAGTTATGAAGGTGTCATGAGTAACTTTGTGAAGACCTCATAGATATGGAATTCATGTACAAGATTGCTGAAATCCAATGTATATCACCTCATGCTTTGTTCCTTAGAATGTGAATAAATGAACTGGCCCGTGTCCAAATTGAGTCATGACTGTTTTGGATGAATCAATGTGACTTGTTAGCTCGTCGTCAATACATTGTTTTTAACTTATTCACAAGCGACAAATGAGTTGAGGAAATAATAGCTAGAAGGGTAAAATGGTAATTTTGTAAATTCCGACTAGCTGATGATATTCAGTGGATCCACTCATCACAATTAAGTTGAATTCTTGAGTAGAAAATAAATTCATTTGAACCGAGAGATTCTCAGTGTCAACTCTTTAGTGGAGTCAGTTAACATTAAGCTAAACTTGGAAAATGTTTGTGAACTTTTGAGTCCAAGTATGCTAGCTCAAGCTTTTTTCATTTGGAACCATGAGGTCACTGTCACAAATCAAATCGAGTAGGATTAGTTAAACTAGAAGCTAAGTCAAAACAAGAACGAGACAAGTTTTATGAAAATTGTCTAAAGGGTATTTTTGTCTTTTTGGACATAGGATGAAATGAATGTCAATAAATTTTTTGACATTGTCATATGATGATAAATAAATCACTCGGCCATGATAAGATTTTGGGCCTTGAGGATTAATTTCATTTCATGGAATTTTACATGAAAATTCTTAATGGGCCTTTCTTATGTTTTCATGAACAAATGAAAAAACATCTAGAAGCTCCTTCTAGATACCCCTTGGCCACCCAACATAGCTAGAAAAAGAGAGATTATTTTGTGCATTGATGTATGAAGATACTTGCCAAAAGAAAAAGAGAAAAAAATTTCCTCTACGAGGAAAAAGGAATTTCGGCCAAGGCAAGAGAGAAAGTAAAAGAGGAAACAAATCCAAGGCCTTCTAGAAGCTTGCTTGGCCGTGTGACATAAGGGAGATAGATGCAATATTTGCTCATGAATATGTGATATTCTATAGAAGAGGAAACCACCTTTATGAAGGTAATCTCTCCCCTATAAATAGAGGCCTCATTCTCATTGTTTATTCATTCCAAAGTTTTAGAGATTGAGAGCTTCTCTCTCTAGAACCTCGTGGCCGCCCCTCTCCCTCTCTCTCTAGTTTGTTTCGTTTTTGTTTTGGCACCTAGGTCCACATTTGACCTAGTGTTTTAGCTCTTCGACTCTTAGACTTGTTCTTGAGTCGTTGTGTTTAAAAGTGGCCACACACTAATTTCTTCTTTTCTCGAGTGATTCATGTGATAGAACCTTTCGTGGTACTCGAGTTCCCGAAGAACAAGAAAAGACGAGCTGCGTGGGGAGACGAACGTTTCAACCTTCCTAAGGCTTCTCAACGTTCAAGCTTCACAAAGGTTAGTAAACGAGTAATGTTCTTTAATAGTTTTAATTTAAATATGAACATGTGCTTGCTCTTTGTCTAGGTTAGTAAAATTGTTTTACTTGTTTAAAAGAAAATTTTTATTTTCCGCCGCTTGCTCGAAGCATTAAATCTTTTCTTCTCCCTAGATCAATTCCAACAAGCATGAGGAGAGTAGACGATGTCAGAGGTGACAATGGCGACCTGGCTATGTCTTGGAGGTGTATTGGAACCCTAGAAACCTAGGTCAATCAGAGAGAGAGAGAGAGAGAGAGAGATTTAGCATAGACGAGTTAGAAAATGAGAGAGAAATAAAGAAATTACCTTGTCTGAGCGGACGGCGGGCTTGCGGCAGAGGAGGACGCTTGGAGTGATGGTGGCCTTGAGCGGTGGAGTGTTACGAGGGATTTATGGGTGGTCAAAATTTGATGAAGATAGAGTGAGAACGAGATTTATGGGTGGTGAATTGGGGGTTGTCGTATTAAGGAGGAGATTTGGGGGTGTGGTGGTTTGGGTGGTGAATTGTGGGTTGTCGTATTAAGGAGGAGATTTGGGGGTTGTGCTGGTTTGGGTGGTGAATTGGGGGTTGTTGTATTAAGGAGGAGATTTGGGGGTTGTGGTGGTTTGGGTGGTCTGGAGATTTAGGGTTGAATTTCAGAGGGAGAGAAAAAAGAGAGATGACAGACGAAAGAATGAGAGTAGCGTGGTTTAATCGATTTTAACTTACACTACTGCATAGCCGCGACAATTGTCGTCGCTATTCCAGTCTAAAAACTAAATTTAGGCAGTATAAAATTTCTCCTTTTAAAATTGTGAAATTTTGAAATAGCCACGACTTGTTGTGGCTAAAGCCCAAATTGTCGCGGCTAAATAGCCACAACTTATCGCGGCTATTCACGAGAAAAAGAAAATTGTAACTGTTGCCAGTATTTGTTTTAGTGTCTTGACCTTGAATTGTGAATTGTGATTATATATAAAGAAAAGATATTTTGAAGATTTATACAGAATTCCATATACCATGTACGAGATTTTGATTTTCCATTATATATAAAAACATATCCACACACGAGCGAGCGCATATATATATATATATATATATATATATATATATATATATATAGCAATATAATATAACGCATATATATATATATATATATATATATATATATGGAAAATCAAAATATCGTACATGGTATACGGTATATGGAATTCTGCACAAATCTTCAAAATCTCCTTACAGAATGCGCTTGGGGAAATGTGGATCGAAAAAAAAAATTAATTGCATAAGCCTATGTATGTAAGAAAATGGTTGAATTATTTTAATATCATCCTTTTCTTCATACAATCAATTAAACGTACAATGTCATAGACATTATTAGACCATCTCCAACCCAAAACCCAAATTTGGTATAATTTTATACCTAATTTGGTACAGCTACATCTATAGTGTTTATACTTCAACCCACAACACCAAATCCTACCCCAAAAAGAATATTCTCTTTTTATACTTTTCAATATTATTTTATAATAATTTCATATTAACTCCTCTATTAATATGTTACGCCAATATTAATCTTATTAAACATTAATTTATTTTTCTATGTCAACAATATTAAATTAATTTATATTTATATTAAATATTATGTTAATATTAAAATATTAAAATATAAAAGTTAACTAATAAAATAAATATTATTTTGGATAACATTAATAGAACAAAGACATTAGATAGACGTTGCATTTCGTAGGTAAAATGAAATATTTATAATAAAACACACAGTAAAAACATTGATACTCGTTACTCGTTCCCATTAGTATACTCATTCCATAAATGATCAATTAACGCATTACGAATGGCTATGTGAGTAACTTTATCTTTGATTTTTCTATGTCGATCAAGAAATTGTTGAAATCCACCCTCATTTGACTCCATTTCAATATATGGTTCTTGTGTGTTTGTCTCGGGAATCTGTTGAATTGGAGCATTAAGATCACGCACTTCTTCTCTTATCATATTGTGCAGAATAATGCATGCAGTCATTATGTCATGTAACACATTTCTTTTCCAAAATCGTGTTGCTCCGACCAAGATTGCAAATTTTGACTGTAAACTCTGAAAGCTCGCTCCACATCTTTTCTACACGCCTCTTGTTTCATCGCAAAATATTTTTCTTTCGACCTAGAGGTTGTTGAATTGTTTGTACAAGAGTAGACCATTTTGGATATATACCATCAGCTAGATAATAACTCATGGTATATTCTTTTCCTTGAATGACATAATGAACAGCAGGAGCAATACCTTGAGAAAGATTGGAAAATAGATTATTGGATGCTTCCGGCACATTGATATCATTGTTACTGCCTGGCATACCAAAATATGCATGCCAAATCCAAAGATAATAATCTACTATAGCTTCCAAAATGATACTTGGTGACCCGCTATGCCCTGCATATTGTCCAGCCAACGCTACTGGAAAATTTTTCCACTTCCAGTGCATACAATCCAAGCTGCCTAGCATTCCTGGAAATCCACGCTGCTCACCGATGTAGAGAAGCCTTGCAATGTCATTCTCCGTAGGTGATCTAAGATATCTCTCTCCGAATATCTCTACGATAGCACGACAAAATCTTTTTGTACTTTCAATCGCCGTTGATTTACCTATTTTCACATATTCATCGGTGGCGTCTGCCGCTATTCCATATGCTAGCATACGAAAAACGACAGTCACTTTTTGGATTGTGGATAAGCCGAGTCTCCCAAGCCCATCTCTTCGTTGTTGAAAGTATTGATCATGATATTGTACTTCGTGAATGATACGAAGGAATAAGCTCCGAGACATGCGGTATCATCGCTCGAACAACTCTGGGCCGTATCGTAGATTCTCAGCGAAATAGTCGAGAAATCAGTTTTGATCGGCAGCTTCCCGATCACGATTAATGACTATATGACCGGGAATAGAACCATGGCGGACTTGAATTATGAATGAGTCCAAAGTATGTCATAGATTCTCAAACATCATTTCTTTGTTGAGCATTATGAAGATGGCATATAACAATATCACGGACTTATTAGGAATGAGTCCAAAATATGTCATAGATTCTCAAACATCATTCCTTTGTTGTACATTGACATATATGATATTTTATCACGGACTCTAGTAAATTTGATTATTTTCTTGTGTATAAATGGCAAGTTTTATTGAGTACAAAAAACTCATTCACTTTGTCTAAAACATTTCTACGAGACTAAAACATTTTTCATACACTTTCATATATTTCCACTTAAATGAATACTAAATCTATTAGAAAGAGGGTTTACTTTCAATGAAGATATTGCACTTCGTGAAGCCTATTTAGACATTTCTCAAGACCCGATCAAGGGAAGATCTCAAAACACCGATGTTTTACACTCGAGTGGATGGCGGTCGGTGCAAAAACGGATGGCTTACATCACCAAAGATGTAAAAAAATCGAATGGGTGTCTCAAACAAGTACAAAATTTGAATCCAAGTGGTGCTTCGGAAGAGGATATCGTAAGTATTTTATATGCTTTTATAATTAAATTTAGAGTTTTTATTTTTTATTTTTTGCTTATATGGTTCTAAGAATAACTACTATTTTTTATATGCTACTAAAAATAACTTTTTTTTTTTTTTTTTTGCAGTTACGCCGTGCTAAGATATTATTTATGCAAGATGGTGATAGTAGAAAAGGGTTTGAATATGATCATGTTTGACATATGATTAAAGATATGGAAAAAAAAATGAAGGACGACATTCCGACTTCCAAACGAGCTAAGCACACACAACCTGCAAATCCCGATTCTTCACAGTCAAACAATACTCCTCAATCTTCTCCTTTGTCTTCCACCAAAGGTTTATCTTCATTTAACATAAATTTAAGCAATAATGAAACTGGTGATTCTTCATCTCAACGACCTATTGGGGTGAAAAAAGCAAAATTGAAAAGAAAAATTAGTGAGCAATTTCTCAATACAAAAGAAGATAAAGAGTTTAGTGCGATGATTAAAAAAAACATGGAAAGTAGAGAGAAGGTGTTTTTTCTGTTATGAAAGATAATTTAGCGTTTAGAAAATCAAAGGAAAAAGATAAAATTCTCTTAATGGGCTTAAGTAGGATAACCGATCCAAATGTGAATGAGCATTTTCGTGAAAGACAAATGAATATTTTAGAAGTATAGATGAATCTTCTCAACAATCACAAGACCAATTTCAACAACAAGGGTATGAAAATTTTAGCCAATACAAGGGTATCAGAGCACCCAACTCCGATATGTCAGACTGTTAAATATAGTTTTGTTCAAGTAATTTGTGTGTTTATTTTGAATTATGCATGCTTTTGTATTTTTTCTCTATTATATGGCGTACGTTGTAAGTTTAATTTTTATTTAAGATTGTATTTGTATAATTATTAGTATAATTGGTATGTATTTTATTTGGTTGTATTGTGCTTAATTAATGTTATGTATTATTATCAATGTCATATTATTTACTCTCTTTTTTAATTGATAATATGTATTTTTTGTATAAATTATTTAAATTAGGGTCTAAATTACAAATATATTTTTTTGTGGGTGTATTTATAATTACAAATAGTTTCACCCCAAATTTGGGGTGGATGAATAGTTTCACCCCCGAATTTGGTGTTATATTATTTATCAACCCCAATTTGGGGTGGATTGGAGCAATCCCACCCCAAATATGTCCAATTCCACCCCAGATTAAAGGTGGGTTGGAGATGGTTTTAGCGGACCAAATCAAATACTAAAGTAAGTGTAGTATTATACAAAGTATCCTAATAGTAGGAACTTATATTTTACACTACGAAAAATGATAAAATACTTCTGAGAATAGATCATTATACATAGTAAATTATAGTAATCTTTCTAGAAGCCAAAAAGCTAATCAAGTGTATGGATAATGAAATGCTTTTGGTAATAATTTGGAATTTTTTTTCACTCAATTTTTTTTTTTTTTTTTTTTTACTTTTTATTCTGTATTTTAGATGTTAAAAATGCATATTTGGATATTTAAGGAATATATGTCGCTGGTATGAATATATTAAAACAAGCTGCATTACGACTTATATATATATATATACAAGAGTGAACGCCCAATCGTCTACAATAAACACTGACAATAGTCATAATTTTGTTCTCAGTATTAGCCGTGACTTTTAATGATACAGTCGCGACTTGACGTGGAAGCGACGATTTTTCATCTTTTCATTAAAGCGGGCTTATTTTCGTGGCTAAACACTCTACAGCGGCGAAAATAGCCACGAAAATTCGTGTCTATATCTAAGCTAGTATTGTATTTAATCTGTTTTTTTCTCTTCTTTATTTTTCTCACAAAAATCACTTGATACTCATTCTCTTACTCGTAACTCTCCGATTCTCTCTCACTGCTCTGTAACTCTACGACTCCCATACCTCATTCTCACCACGACAACGCTCAGCTCCGCCATTCCACCACCACCACCACGATGACCGCGACACGCACTACGACCACGACACGTACCAGGATCATGGCCAGACCACCGCTTCCAAATCCATATCACCACCGATAAATCCAAATCACCCCCTAATCAGTTCGACCACCATCATATGAAAGCCCTAGAAATTTATCCCCCCAAATCAAAGCCCTAGAAATTTATTAACCCCAAATAGAAGCCTAGAAATATATTAACCACAAATCGAAGAACTCCGACCACCGCCGTCGTGCTCCGACCACCGTCTGTCCATTCAGGTCCTTTCCATCTTCGTCCTCTAATTTCCCGTTATTGTGGTGTGTGTGTGTGTGTGTGTTTGTGAATGTGTGTGTGTGTGCGCGCGCGTGCGTCTGTGTGTTTGTGAATTTGTTGAATGTGTCTCTGTGTGTTTCAGGTCCAACGAGTTTGCTGAACCGCACTCGAGCTCCAGGTAAGTCCATCCGACTCGCACAAATGTGTTCGCAGACTCTTTCTATGATATCTCTCTCTTTCTCTCTTTCTTTCTCCTCTAAGTCTTATATATATATAAATATATATATATATATATAAATATATATATATATATAAATATATATATATATATATATATATCGCTCTCTCTGATACCACTCTCGATCTCATTTTCTCTCTCTCTCTCTCTAACTAATTCTCTCTCAGACCTTGTCTTCGTGTATGTTTATGCGTATGGTGTGGGTTCCCGTGAGTGCGTGTGTGTGTTTATGTAAGTGGTGTATGTTTTTTAGTTTCAGACCACTGTCTCGCAAGCCGCTGTTTCGCACCAAGCCTTTGTCCTTCCATTAGGTATTTTTTACAAATTAAAACTAAATGCTTATGTTTTTCCGTTTGTGTGTGCGTTTATGTGTTCCCATGTGTGTGTGTGTGTGTGTAAGTGAAGAGTAAGCAAAGCTCAAAAAATCGAAAGCATAAGAGGACTAATGGCCGTCCGAGAACTGTCTCTTTTGCAGGGGCATCGCTGCAACAATGTAAGTTCTCGTCAATTATATTACTATTAATTAGAATATACTTTCGATAAATATATTTATTTTATTTTTGCAGTCAAGACTTATAGCTCTCCAAAGAGTTATGTGCTAAGGCGTTGGACGCGGGTCGAGCAGGTGACCAAAAGGCATTTCAAGAGGAAGCGATGCATATTTCTCTAGGGGTCAGACGTGATCATATTATCGGGATCCCGATTACGCCATATAGAGATCTGGTCGATGCAGAGCGCCCCGATGTCGCATCAACATCATCTTTAGCACCACCATCAGGGTCGACATTACTTTCATGACAATACTCAAGACGATGAATCCAGGTGCTTCACTTCCGATACCTCTGGATTTTGTAGACTTGTGTACGCAGTTCGATGCTGATGCCGCTAGTAGCAATCGACGAAACCTAATCAAGCGTCCTAGCCAGCTCAGGCATCTCTGTCGACGCAGAGGACTCCCTACAGTGTCACACCAATAGTCACCTGAGGCAGAACCAGGCTATGAGAGCACACGGACACTGAGGACTCAGCCATCTCAGGCACCTCATCCCGCACAGACGACCCCGCCCTCGGTTTGACGTCCACTCCAAGCTGAAGGAGGATCTAGCTCCGGGAGTGCGCCTACTTAGCACTTCATGCCCGCACGAGTTCAGGATTCCAGTAATGTATGTGATATCGACTTCTTTGCTATCTTGGTTTGGACACCCAGAGCGAACCTTCAGGACGGGATAGATGTTTAGAGACTTCAAATGTATGGTTATGGTTTCGGGTATTTGTTTGATACACTACGTTTTCTCCTCCTCTAGCGGAAACCGCTGCCATCCTCGATGGGATTGGACCGTGGCTTGCCAACATGGGTGGGATCCTCCAATCGGATTGTCTGGAAGTGGTCAACGCCATCAACAAGGAAGTCATTCAGCCGACAGAGTTATTAGGTATTACTTTGAGTGATAGTATGGTTATATAAAAAAAAATTATTGTCTTATAAGCTTACGTTCCTTTCTCGCTCTTGTAATGGAGTTGCCAATAACTTGATCAACTATTCGCTTAAGGTTAAAGAGGATGTTTTGTGATCGAGAATTGACTCATTTTGGATTTTGAATGAGATCATTGTAAATCATAGAGGTTTAGGTTAGTCTTCCTTGTAACCACGGTATTCTTATGCCGTTTAAGTTAAGACTTTAATGCTATTTGTTCGTGGTATTGTCCACATTTTATCACTTAAAAAAATTCAACTATAAAAATAGACAGAATAACAATAAAAATACAACAAACAAATATAACTAGCAATTCTACTTCTATATCGTTTAAATGCAATTTTAACAAACCTGATGGTTTGATTTAAAAAAATAATAATAATAATTGGTCTCATCAGTAAAATAAAATATGCTGGCAAAATTATGCAAATATATATATTTTTTTTTTGCGTCACACAAATTTTATATATTCTCTATTCGGAAATGCTTTTGCATTAACGGTCAGCGATGTGAATCTCTCCATTAGTTGAGGATCCAAAGAGCTGAATCTTTTATATATTAATGTTAATTTTCTTATATTTACTCTCTCTCTCTCTCTCTCTCTCTCTCTCTCTCTCTCACACACACACACACACACACACACACACACACACACACACTTATTTCTTTTTAAATCTAACAAACTTGGAGTATATAATGTACTTCCCATCGAAACTCCATCAGGCTTAATTTGTCCGTTTCCATAATTTCCCGACTATATAAGGTCAATGATTGATCAGAAGCTCAGTTCTGCCTGTACTGATAACTGAACAAATTTATTCGGGTTTTAATGTTTGGTTTCCACGTGCTGTTCTTTAATTGGTGAATTTACATACGTGGTTCTTAGACTCTAAACATCATGGTAGTCTGACACTCAATTAATGCATAAACATGAAACTACTACTGCAATATTTTATTCCGCTTTTATATTCACAGAGCTCTTTTCAGAGTATATTATTATAAAGTATAATAGATCACACATATAAGTTCAACAAAATGCATAAATGGGTTTCAAATTCGATAATGATAAAAGGAAAGAACAAATTAACGGATTGTAAGTTATCTCTATGAGATATCAAATTTTATTAAATGCATGAACAAGTTTGTGGACTCGACGTTTGCCAAAGAAAGGTCGAAAGGAAGTTTCCAGTTTTTCGAGCACAGAAGAATATATACATATATATATATACATATATATATATATATATATATATATATATACAAAGTTACTGAGATATTAATTATTGTTTAATCTCTTGATTGAAGATATCCTTGGCTCATATTAAGATTCATTATTTACTTTGTAGAGAGTGGGGCTTTCCAAAGACTTGTATTTTGACAATATTTTTGGGTGGGACCTCTTTGTCGATACATACAGGCAAACAAACCGAATTCATACCTCTCCCAATTTTTCGTCGCGAACGTATAAATTCGGTAACTAAATTTTTAAAAATAGAGTTACAATAAATGAGAAATTGATGCTAAACTTGACCACAAAATATGAAATTAGTAGAAAAAATTTGAAAAATAAAAAAATCTCACATAGAATATAATCTAAATGAAGGATTGTTTATGGGAAAATAAATTTTGTTAGTGGTAAACGTGTGAAGCCAAAACACTTTCATTTGCGCATACATGAGAAGGGCGTGAATCGCACAAAGTTTGTATTGACATCTTTGATCTTGTGGATGAAGCTAATGCTTGAACAATACATACTGTGTGTGTGTGTAAAAAATAATCCCTGCGAATTTAGAAATAAATCAAATCATTAACAATCAATCAAGATATATATATATATATATATATATTTTTTTTGTAATTATACATGGCGGTTAGGGACCGAAGCCAAAAAAATAACTTCAGAAAAAAAATGTCACTTATATCTCTTGAATTTTAATCCAGTGTTGTAATATCATGTGTTTTAAATAGATAATAATTATTCGATTCATTATTTTTATCACTAACAAAATTTGTTGTAATATCATGTGCTGTAATACCCATTTAGTTTAGTTAACATATTATGTTTTCATAAGAGTAGAGTAGATACTATCAAATTGATTAAGACTTTTATTAATCAGTTTGGATCTCAATTCTAATATATACTATAATGTGAAATATGTCTACATTTTATTATGTATGCATCGGTAAATTTCCATGCAAAATATCAACCAAAAATTTGTTAGCAAGAAATTTGTAACATATTTTATTCATGGAGTACATTTATATCTTATAAAAACTTGAATCTATGATTCTGTAGTATCATGTGAGTATGGAATATATCCGCACATAAATCCAATAGAAGACAATGACGAAGCCTTCGAGACTCGCACAACCTAGGATTATAAATTAATATGCCTTAGACCGATCGACCGTTGGTTCTCACACAAGAGCCTAGGCCTAGATTTTAGTGTGAAACTTCTAAACCTAGGATTAGGGTGACATGAGTCCATCAAACGGGGCCAATGATCAACCGTACGTCATCGACGTTCTCATTGCTCGGTTTTCCCTCTCGGTGCAGACTCGGGTATGCCTAATCTTGGATATAGATGATTGTTTACTTTACAATAAACAAATAAACTCAATTTCACTTACATTAATTCGTCACCGGATTGATACTACTTTCTTGTATCAAACACCATGCAACTTGATCCGCCACTAACTAATTGATTGGACCATTAAAGCGTATAATTAATTATTAGGTAATAATAAGTTTTATTTTATAATGTGTGGGTATGTGTATTGATTGATCACCTATAACTAAAAACATATAGTCAAGCACATATTATATAATGGATTTAGCAAAGATTGGGCTGATTAACGGACAACCTGGATATAGCTTAATTGAATTAGTTAAAACTAGTAAAATTAACATAATTGGCCGTAAATTGATCAGTGATTCAAACTTAATGATCATCTTGGTCAGCTAAGTTTTATATAGAATTTGTCAAGTAGTCTTTAAAGCGGCTCATTTTTTAAAACCCTATGTCAAATAGTCTTTCCAAATTACAATTCAAATCTGCGATGGAGTTGAACTTCTGGGACAATAAAAATAAAATAAAATAAAAAGTCATATTCATTGACATTTGATCGTGGGACGTATTGTATATGTTTCCAAGTGGTCCATTCTCGAACCTCCAAATATATGTACATAGTGGTCCAATAATTATATTCTCAATATCAATAATTAACAGTCTAATGTCCCAGGCAATATAATTCTATCCTCTCTTCTAACGAATCAGTACTGTTCTTGTTCATAAACTTAAGAAGAAAAGAAAACAAGTAGTGTTGGCAATATTTAGGGTATGTTTGGTTATCAATTCAAAAACTGTTTTTGAGTTTTCAAGAAGTGAAAATAGGAAACAAAACTAGAAAATGTGTTTGGTAAGGTGTTTTCGGAAAAAAATTTAAAATTTTTTTGAATTTGTTTTGTAAAAAAGTAAAGAAAACTGAAAACAAATAAAATGTGTTTTTGGAAATTTTTTTCTTCTCTTCTCTCCTCATTCTCCTCATCTTCTCTTTTTATTATTTCAAAAACAAAAATGAAAACTATATCAAACACTTTTTTTCAGTTTTTTCACTTTCTCAAAAACAAAAATGAAAACTGTACCAAACAGCTTTTTGAAAACAACTGAAAAATAATTTTTCAGTACAACTACAGAAATTAAAAAATAGAAAATAAAAACTTTTTGAGTTAACTACCAAACAACCCCTTAGTCTCTGTTTCTCTCCTCTAAATTAGTGTATTACAAATCTATAATCGTAATTTTCAATTATACTTATAATTTTCTAATATATCTATAGCTTCGGTGATTAGTGAAATACTATTTACTACTGGAAAGTCTTACCAAACCCAGTAATAATATTAATATACAATAAATTATGGTTTTGAATTTGAACATACTTTTTTGTCTTCTCAAATATGCATTTTTTATTTTTTATTTTTGCTCTCAAATATGCATATTTTAATCCAATTAATCTAAACTGTGATGAACGCTCTTATATATATAATATGATATATGTATATAATATGATATATGTATTATATATAATATATGTATATATAATATGTGTGTGTGTGTGTATATATATATATACACGTGAAAATAAGTTGTGCAATGCATGCAAAATTCTAGGAATACTTTTAAGTTCAAGGTCTGAAAGAAAAGTACATACAACATACAAGTATGTACAAGACAACCACAAGCAACATGGGATCCAGTGACCGTGAAGCTTGTCAGAACTAGAAGTAAATAAAATAAATAAGGAAAAAAAAAACCCATTGTAGTTCATTTCATTTCTTCTTTTTCTCTCTCTTTCACTCAGTTGTCACATCAAGTTTGTAAGAAAGAATATGCCAATATGGTGGTGAATTTTTTCAACGATAACTATCAATGCCTAGTCACCCAATATTAGACACTGCCAAGATTTAAAACCCCACTAATAAATTGCAACTGTGTACAAACTACAAAGTCACAAAGTTGTTGAGAGCACACTGTTTACATTAGCTATCCAATTCTCATGAGAAGTTTTTTTTTTTTTTTTTTTTTATATATATAAATAATATAAAAGAGAGAATCTAAAATTTAATTTTTATTAGTGTTCAGAATTGTGTTTTTAAAAAAGCATGTTTATTTAAGGATCCTTTATTTAATGATCAATTTTATTTTTATTAGTTTAATTTACAAGCAAATTATCTGATATATTTTAACATAAATTAATTAAAAATAATAAACATTAACCTTCACTACTCAAGATTTTTACATAATAATTAAGTATTATATGTATATACGTCATAGTCCTTAGTGTATGTATAATCACGCACGCTCTCTATTAATTACAATATTAGTACTTAGACATGTCACCTAAGCAATGACGAATAGGACTGCTATATAAAAGTCGGCATTATGCGTGTAATGTGATAATGTTACTCCATTGACCAACTCATTGGGAAGCAAAGATCGGACCAAGTATTTTTACCCACTTCTTTTTTCTTTTTCTTTTTTGAATTATATTTAAACACAGAACTCTCCAAACTTCGTCCATGATTTGTAATATGATATTCTCCTTTCTAACGATATACTTTAGAATAATTTGTATACTAGTAAAAACTCATGAAACTGAAAGCTTCTGATCATAATATATGTGTAAACATATACCTGATGATTAGAAAGACTTAATTTAAATTTGGTATTTTGAATTTTTTTTTCTTTCATGCAAGCTACATTATATTGTGTATGCGACACGAAGATTCAACAAGTAAATACGTTGACAAGACAATGATTCTTATTTTTAATGAAGCACGTTAAATACAACTTCAAGTGTTGGAATTAATCTCTTACGTCTTACTATATTCAACATATATTTTATCCATGAAATAAATGTAAGAATATAGCTTGGAGGAGAAAAGTCAAATCCACGAATGCGTGTTTGAACTTTGAAGCTTTTTTTTTCTTTTTTTCTTTTTTGGGTAAGAGTTAAATGTCGACATAATAAAACTAGAGAGAGAAACATGGGACCCCTATCTTGAAAGCTGAGTTGTACTTGTACCTAAGGATTTCTGCTATTAACAAAAGCCAATTATTTGCAGTGTGTAAATTATGTATTAAAAAAAAAAAAGCAAACAAACTAAAAAAAAAAACATTGGGCGTGTGCTTGTCAGTCTGTCGGTGTTGTTTACATGTACTGCTAGTAATTGCTTCCAGGTCAAGCAAACAACATTATTGTGATATATTAAATACTTTAGAATTCCCTGAAATAACGAATCAATTATAAATAATATTTCTTTCTTCATTCCCACATGTAACATTTTTAGACACTGTAATGTCATAGCTGTCAAATAATTTATAAATAATTAGGGCTGAAACCAACAGGTACACATAGATTTTCATTAGATTGTTACCATGTGGCACATAGGCTAATTCAGTTTTTCAAAGACAAATATTTCACACACGGTACGAAAAATTCTCGCCTGGATCTTCTTTATTGACGTACGTGCTTTTTTTTTTTTTTTTTTCTTTTTCTTTTTCTTTTTCTTTTTCCCTTCCATACTGTTCCTTTTAGCAAAAATGAAGACTTATATAACTTTTTTTTTTTTTTTTTTTTTGTATATTGACAAGTGTGATGGAAGATTTGACCAGACAAGCTTCTCTAATCCGGAATCAGCCGTGCACGTAACTGATAGCCCTGTTACCAAAAGCAAGTCAAAATTTAGAACCAACAAAATTGCTTCACCAAATTAAATGACTTCTTAGCAAATAACATTTAGCTGTTTTTCCTTAACAAATTACAATTCAATTTTTTTTTTCTTTTCAGAATACTATATGAAAACACATATGCATATCAATGTGCGTGTGGCAAAAGAAGACATGTATGGTATATGAACTTCAATGCCAAAAATAAAAGCGAGTGTATTAATTATTCAAACTATGTGTTTTCCTTTCCAGTTTTATTAATCTTTCCACTTTTTATTATCAGATTAATTAACAGGTACTTCAGCACTTGCCATAAATGTTTGTTTCATATGATCTCAATTATAAAGAAAAAAGAATGCTTAGGGAGACCAAAGCAAAATATAATCTTGTTTAGGGAGACCTTATACTAGCCCAATCTTGCATAAGGTCTGCCCGAGAAAAAGTAACAAAAATTTGAAACTGTAACAGCAAGCCAATGAGCAGTCGAGCGATTAATTGAATCCCAAAGATCCTCACAGAAAGGGGGAGTTTATTTTACTCTTAAATTGTACCAGAATACGTAATTGTTAACATTTCGTGACAACCAAATATTTGGTATCAATTTTATCTTTATATTAAGGGAATATGAGCAGAAGAATGGAAATATTTATAAGTCAGAAATGTCGGACCTTATCTCGAGCTTAATGTAACCACCTAAAAAACATTAAATTGGAGCTTAGATGTGTTTAGCCAGATATCAAAATACGGAATGATTAAATTCGCTAGTATACATTGTATAAATTAGCAGGGAGACTTACTTGAGGACATAGTATATGATTAAAAAAGAAACCACAAAACCCCCAACAAGGGTACACATTCTTCGGCTTGATTTTTTCTCAAACACCTGCAAATAACCACCATCACGGGTTAGAGAGGAATTAGCTCTATGATAATGCAAGCTAATAAAGAGTAGAAAGATCTAAAAACATACCATCTTGAACCGATCCATAGTACCCGACATAATACCCCTTGATGAATCCATGTCATTCCCCTAGTTTTACAGGTTAACAACATTAAAGCAAAAAAGACAATAATTCATACTGTTCAACAGACGGTATAACTTTAAAAGCCAAACTATTGTACCATTCTATCCAGAAGACGATTATGATTCTCCACCTCTTCATGTATGTCACCTGTTAACTGTTGGCGAGAATATGAGTATCAACTATTAACAAAAAAATTATATTAAGGGAACACCTTCGACTGAACCAATCTCTTTCATAGTAAGTATGCACTCTAACATGAATCCACAATAGCAAAAGTTACTCAGACTTCAAATTCCTTTTACACGCGAAATCAATATATTGTGTGCGGAAACAAGATGTATCCCATAAATATATTATAATTAAGCATAAACGTGAGCTTGTGTTTATCTCCTCTCATGGTGATAAAATGTGAACAAGATGATGCGGTTGAACACATTGGCAATATCTTTGTTGGACTAGTATTTAGAAGCATCAGCATTATCTGATTTATAGAAAAATTGGGCCGTGCATATATATTCAAAGGATAACACTTCATTAAAACAAACAAAAAAAAAAACCAAAAAAAAACTCAGTGTTCAGTGTTTATTCAGAAATGCTAACTATCCAGACTAATAGTAGTAGCTAAGGATGACACTAAACAGAGTTAGACCCTCGATTTGAATTTATTAGCTCTATCATTTCACAGCCAAAGACAATTTAGGAAGCCAAAGGAAAAACCTAGATTCTCCATACCGAAACTTCCAGGAAAATCAATCTTAGGCATTGGATTACATAAATGAGTTTGCTAAAATACAACCAAAAAATCAACAGAAGAAACTTTGACGTGCATAAATTGAGGATCTTGCACACTAGATCTTACAGGAATACACCTATAAACCTATACAAGAATACTTTATACAACTTCTAGCAGCAAAAAGACAATAAACAACTTGTACAAAGGAGAAAGCAGATTTATATATGAGTTCTGAGGATAAACGTACTTGTTTCAGTAGAATAACTCTATCTTGCAAACTATCAACAGCTTTTTCATTGTCTTGCTCATTAATATCATGAGAGTAAGAGGAAGAAGCCCTAATCCCACCTTCCTCGAGCTCATTAAAGAGAGAAGACTTGGCAGAACGAGGGTCCCTGCTAAAAGTGGAAAAAAATCACACTTATAGTGAGACAATAAATTAGGAAAACTAAAAGCGCTTTGGGTTTTCTTATGGTCAACAATTATGTATTCCACAGACAAAATTTGTTTATCAAATTGAAAGACTCTTGCTTTAAGGCCAAATCTACATATCATAAGAGGGATAGTACAAAGATGCACAACAAGTCATGTTATCAATATAAAAATGAATGGAAAAAAACAACAGCATGGAGAAGAAAACACACAATACCCACGTAACACTATAACAGTTACCACTACGCAGCAACGAGAAGCAGAAATATGGACTCGAGGGACTAACCGCCTGTGAATTAGGTTACTCTTGTTTAAAAATCACGAAATGGAAACCGATTCTCCAAAATCCATTCCAGCGTTTAGCTTCAAGCTATCATATGGGTATATGACCACTTTTGTTTTCATATGGTAATTTACATTTCAACAATCGAATTTATATCTTAACACTCGAAATAACATGAATTCCAGCACAAAAAACTAAAATGTATACTGCTTTCTGTTTCCTCAAATAAAAATCCAAGTTTTTACTGTTTCCCAAAACCCCTCCATTTTCCAATATGAAACTGTGTTTCATCATCACCTTCAATCTGTGAAACACTAGGATTATGCTTCGTCAAAATGTGTACCACTAAGTTATCCTGAATCACACACACACAAGCACACACCAAATCATAACTACTCTCAATTGAACACTAAATATATTTCATATTATCTTATCAATATAACCTACAGTAATTATTTCTAAACACAAATTTCCACAACGAAACGCTAAATAACATCGTTCCGAACTAAACCAAATTCTAAATATAAAATAGTAATCCTGTAGCCAAACAAGCGATTGTGGATTCAGATCACGCTAAAATCGAAAGATGTGTTCAAAATTCAGATCTTACTTTCATGAGACTTCGTCAATTACCTTCTGTAGCTCATCGCTCTTGATCAGACTTATTCAGAGTCGAGATTTGGATTCTTGGATCGAGAAAATGGCTGGAATCGACCGAGAACTGGTGGTGAAAGAAGTGAAGCTGAGTTTTTTTTTTTTTTTTTTCCTTTCCTTGAGCGGTTAATGGTGGGTTTGACTACCGAGCAAACGTTCGAGATTTGGGCTTTGAAACTCGATCTAATTCTTATAAGCCCAGAAGTAGAGAATGGTAGTCCATATTTCATGGCCCATATATATGAGGCATAATCAAGTCATTTTGCTGAACAGTCCTCCAATTTCTTCACTGTAAATAAAGTAGGAGCTTCAGATATCATGGATTATGTTTTACAATATTAGGATAATAATAAGAACAATCAACTGAAAGCTTGTATTAATTCTCAAATTGAAACTATATTACGAGAAATACCAAGAAGCATCTTCTCAATCAACCTAACCGTTTGAGAATAGTCATTGCTTATCTATCAACCACCAAAATCCTAGGCAACATAAAATATGATTTTCTCTCAATTTATATACCTGTCTGTAACATGTTCCTAATTAATTATTACGTGACAACAGCAAAAATCCTTACAAAACAAAATGAGCTTTGCTAAAAATCGAGTTTCTCATTCCACAGTACAAAAAAAAGTTGGTTTTCCTCAGTTATAGGTTAATTAATTTATGTAGATACACTTATGGATGAAAAGACAATACTGGAATTGAGAGGAGCTTTTAGGTCCAATGATGCCCAACCATACGCTATAAATAGTGAAAATTGAAAGCTCGTAAATGTCGTACTGAATCCACATTGCGTTTTTTTGTGCCCATCGTTTTAATGCGCACACATGCTATTCTTCTTCCTTGGTTGCTTGCTTGTAATTTGTACCAATAACTTGATTATTCCAAGGCATACTTGACACCTAATTGTATTTGTACCTCTCTCTTCTGATAGTAAAACCTTAACTGAAACATGTTTTTCTATAATCATAATTTTCTTAGTAAATTACACGATCATATTGGGGACTAAGTGGAACGTGATAAACACCAGAAAGAATGAATTAAACAGAGGCATTTCAAACCTATTGAAATTGAACTAGTCCCCTCCAAGATGGAATTGATGTGGGACGACCACAAGACCAGTGAAGTATCATTTTATCATCATATTATTATATTCAAATCAATTGTTTTGTATTTAGTGTGGTTGTTTATCTCATATTATACGTGTTGATGTAACAATTTTACACGTTAATTATTCCTAAGAAAATAATAAAATAAAACTTGTAAGGATAATATATTGTTGATAGTCAAATTTGATGAAGAACGTTAAAAATAGCTCAAAAACAACATATTGTGAGACCCGACTTTTGTACACGTCAGATTCTGTACAAATTTCCTCTTATCAATAAATAAAGGAAATTTTCTTTTCTTTCCGTGTTGAATGAATTATAAAATTCACGATCTCTCTCGTTTCAGTTTATTACAGATGTTCTCTCTATATTTTCTTGTTCTACGTTTTAAGTGAAATTTTAGAATTTCGGAAGAAATTCATAATAAATTTGGATAAATCAATAAGGAAATGATGGATTTCGATAATCCGAATATAAGGAAAAGGATTTTTGAAAGCACTTGAAGGTTGGAATAAATTTATGTGCTTGAGAACGAAGGAAATAATACTTAAGGGTGACCAAATTTCGGAATAAGGATATTCGAGTGAACTCAATATTATTTTCCGAATAAAAATTACTCGGAATGTACTTGGAGATTTAAAAATCTCAAGAGTAAAAATAAATTTCGAAATCTCTTAAATATATATTCAAGGTCACGAGAATTAATGAGGATTTCTCGATTATTTATCAAGATTATTTCTAATGAGTTAAGGACAAGATTGCGAGGTTTGATTTTGAAAGGACTTATGTGCAACATTTGAAGGACGAGATTGAAAGGAAAAAATATAAAGGAATCATTTGGTGAGCGACGTGTCCACTTGTGGTGCAGCCACATGTCTTCCGTATGTCTTAGTGAAGAGTGTTGTCGGTCGTTTTCGGAAAACCCAAGACGCCAAGAAGACACGTCGCTCAAAGGGCCGATGGTCAGGCCGGAGGTCCTTAAGAGTGGCAAGCCTTCAAGCCCTCGCCCAAACTCTCGATTCCTTAAGTCGAGCCTAGCCCCTCGAGTCGAGACGTGAGTCGGCTCCTCGAGTCGAGCCTCGCCCCTCGAGTTGAGACTTGATTCAGTCTACTCGAGTCGAGCTTCGCTCCTCGAGTCGAGCCTTGAGTCAGTCTCCTCGAGTCGAGCTTCGCTCCTCAAGTCGAACCTTGAGTAAGTCTCCTCGAGTCGAGCTTCGCTCCTCGAGTCGAGCCTTGAGTCAGTCTCCTCGAGTCGAGCCTCGACTCAGATTCTACCCGTCAAATAGTTGCATTCATGTCACAAACCCAAAATGCAAAGCCCACAATAGCTCAACGGGCCCGGAAGGACGACGGTCGCGAAAGACCCATGAAGGCGCTGCCCAGCGCGTGCCGCGCCCGCCACACCGCGCGCCGCGCCCGGGCAGAGTTGTGCCGCGCGCACAGCGGCGCAGACCGCGCGCCACGGGTCGCGCACCGCGCGTAGTGCGCTGCTGCCTCTTGTGCGCCTCCACTTGAAGAGGTGCGAGCCCCCAGTCCCACATGGACGACGAAGGACCTTCCTAAGGCTCTCAAACACCTATATAAACCCCCTCTCACTTAGGGGGAAGCCATCCCTTCATCTCCTATCGATACGCTCGATTTCTCACTCTCCTCTGCTTCTCTTGATGCCATATTTGGCCTGAAGCATTCTCGCAAGTCTCTCTCGTTCTCAGAGGTTCCGAAGCACTCACAGGGACTTCCCGGACGTCGCTCCCTCTGACCGAATGCCCCCCGGTGCTCAAGCGCGCCCCTAGGGTTCTCGACTAGAGTCCCCTTGCGCGTCTAACACGCTAGACGCGTACGCGATCTTTGAAGTTTTGAGACGCCACCAAGGACTCCTCCGCGCCTCGTCTCCTTCGTTGAGCACGCTTCTCCACCAAGGTTCCATCCCTCATACTGCGTCTTACACGCCTGAACTACGTTCTGACCTGATCCCACGCACGGGTACGTAGGCAGCCGACACCCAAGTAACGGTCACTCCTCCTCCTCACCCCTTTCCTCTCCCGAGAGGTGGGTTGATCGGAGAAAAACTAGCTCGAGACTTTCGAGTTCACACTCTTGGCCCGGGTGCGATCACTTGGTCCGGCCTTGGATCAAACCGCCCGAGGTATTCAATAGTTGTTCATTTTCGTGAGACAACAAAGAGCTGCCATGTGGATATTTTTCTTCTCCTCCTCTAAAAATCGGCCACCTCACCATTCTATCTCTTTCTCTTTTTCTTTCTTCTTCTTCTTCTTTCTTTCTTTCTTTCTTTCTTTCTTTCTTTCTTTTCTTCTTCTTCTCTTCCGCGCGCACAGCCAGCTGCTGACAAAGAGAAAAAAAAAGAGAAAAGAATTTCGGCCATCTCCTTCAATCATCACCGAGCCTTACCATCACCACCATACTCTTTTCCCCTTCTTCTTCCTTTCTTCTCCCTCGCGCGCTGTCAGCCGTGACCCCCTCCATCGCCCGCGCTTTGGCCGAGGAAAAAGAAGACGCCGCGAGCGACGGGGACGCCGGACCAGGAAGGAACGCCGGGGAAGGTTTGAGAGCACACTGAGGAGGCTGAATTTTACGGGAATAAGGTGATAATCTCTTCCTCAACTTGAATTCGAAATCTAGGTTCATGACTCCAAAATTGGGGGTTTTGGTTTCCGAGTGGAACTCTAAGAAATTGATTGGTTTTAAGTGTTTATTGCGCTTCATTAGTGATGGTTATAGCTTGAAATTGAGGATTGATTTCGGATTTCTTGTTTTGGATTCAATTTGGCCGAAAATCTTGATGAACGAGGGTTTGAAGATCTAATTTTTGGGGCTTCTCGTTCCTGTGTATTGTTTAATGATTCTGAGACGTTTTTTTAGAAAGTTTGGTGTCCTGGATTTGTTTGAGAATCGTTGTTGGACTTGAAATAATTTTTGGACGAATTTTTGGTGATTATGTGAACATGGCCATGTGGTTGTTGAATGTTGTGGTTTGAATTATGGATTTGATGTTGTTACGTGAGGCTGTGATGTTTGATTTGAGTTTTTGAATTTTGGGTTATAGTGTAGCTTGGTCGAGTGATTTGGTTGCTTGGCCGTGTGAGCATGTTTTGGCCGTGTGAAATGTTTTGGCCGGTTAAGCATCGAACGTAATCTGAGCCTCGTAAAGTATTTTATGGTCCTTTATGATTGAATTGAGAATATGGTCGTTTGAGTTTCGTTGTGATTTTCCGGTTTGTTGAGAACGTTTTTTTGGTTAGTATGGATTCGATTTGGATTGGGTTCGGTTTTGGATTTAAGTGTCGGGATTCGGATTTCAAGATTCTGTTATGTTTTGGGAATCATGAATTGACTCGTTATCGGATTTCCCGACTTGATTACAGATCTAGACGGACGAGCGGAAACCGGACGAGGCGAAGGCGACGAAGCCGGGTTTTGAAGATTTTAAGAAAAAGAGTTATCGAAATTAAAGCTCGATTAACTTGTGAGTCTTTTAATCGCTTATAGCGTTTAAATACTCTTGGATTTGATTATGTAATGTATTTCATGTATTTAAATAAATAATTTATGATTATTTATTTAACAACGTTTAAGAATTTAATTTAATTATTCGCTTTGGAATTCTCGGTTAGTTTTTATTCGGATCAATTTATTTAAGACTCATAAGCATATTATTGGATTTTATTTCGTATTATTCTCGATACGAAAATACGCGAGTCTTGAATAAGTTTGACTTTCGAAAAACCGGAGAATAATAAATTAAATTCTCGAATTCCGAACCGACTCGAATTTAATCCCGACAACTAACCTTATCTTTTCAAGTAGTTTCGAATCCAATAACTAACAAAGTTTCAACTTCGGATTTTAGTTCTCTCGACGCTTCAGGACGTGCTAAAGGTCTCGGGAAGCGTGTAAAGCAAAGAGACTCTGGAATTCATCGAGTTCGTGAAACTTCTGATTTTAGTTCTCTCGACGCTTCAGATCGTGCTAAAGGTCTCGGGAAGCGTGTAAAGCAAAGAGACTCTGGAATTCATCGAGTTCTCCGACGAACTTTCCCGGGTAAATGGGATTTAGGTTTGAGGCGCCAAAAGGGGAATGGTGCCTAGTAGAATAATTGTTATGTTTATTTGTTTAATCCTAAAACCAAGAGAAACCCTCAGTTAGACAAGACGACCGAATAAGGCTTCGGCCACTAACTAATAAGATGATAAAATGATAGGGTTAAACGATTAGCGGGTTAAGAACCTTGCAGCCTTTAAAACTATGTTAAGCTTCTGTAATAGGTTTTACCCCTTCATCCTGATGAAGAGGACAACAGGATGAGGAAAGACGGTGTCTTCCGGATTCAATTTTGAGAGGAACTGTTCTAGGAGAAGGTCCAACCTCACAGTTGTCGACAACTCCTTCTAAAATACTTAAAAAGCCATACAGTGAAATTAATAATGTTAATGACACGCTTTATCCCGATAAGATCTCCTCTTGTAATAAGATAGACAGGTAGGCTGTAAACAGCTCCTGTAAAACGTAATGAACCCTTTGTCGGCAATGTAGCGGGTGGCATTTCCAAAGGCTCTTTAATGGGAATTCGATGGGTGGCTTCAGGTGAGTCGATGGGTGGCTTACATGTCCTGAGGGAAATATGAACCCTGGAGTAACCACGGATTGGTGAAGGTTTGCTCCCCTCTACCAAGCGCGCATTAAGGCCCTCCTACATATGCTAGTGGATCCCAGACGTTAGAACTTCGGCCTTCCGAAGACTAGGCTCAAGTTCTCGGAATGGTTTACTCATCTCTTATGAACGGCTGCGGACGGAAGTGTTGATTGGCCAGTCCACTGATGTAAGGCCCCGAGATGAGTGAGATGGATGAGTTCCTAGGAAATCGGTTGTTAGCCGAATTCCTATATGATTATGTGTTTGATTGTTTTAGAACTGAGTTCTAAAACTATATATATGTCTATGTTGATTGAACGATCTTTCGCTACGCTGCTTGAATGGTTGAACTTCTTTATTCTTCTGAATCTGTCATTTGCGTTCATCATCTGAAACTATGCATCTCATGTAGTATTAGGTTACATATCCTACTTACTCAGTCGGTCTGACTCACCCCATAAATCCCTCTTCTTGTAGATAAAGGAAAAGCTCAGGCAAAGCAGGAGTGCTAGTCAAGGTAGATCTCATGACGACTTGTGGCATAGGAAGTGTCTTTTTGGGAAATGGGTATCAGGTTTTTGAAAACTGAGCTTGTATGCTCGTGAAAGTTTTTATATAGCTTGTGAAAGAACTTTTATAATATAAAAACGTTTAGATGATCGGCCCGAAACTCTTTTTACGTTTTGAAACTCGGTTATCACGATTATTGGCCCGTGCTTATGAATAGCAAGCTAGGGTTGTCCGCATTTTTGTAACCCTTTTAGAAGCGAAAATTTTTACCGGTTTTTAGAGGACTAGTTTTAGAAACCCTTGTTATTCCTTATATGTAAATTAATTTTATTTCCGCTGATGTTTAATAAACGTTTTGTAAATGACGTTTGAAAATGTTTTATGTTTATTTCGTTTGAAATATAAATGATTGTGAAATGGTTACGAGAAAGGTCGCGATCCGAGGGCGACGGGTGTCATGCGGGTCGTGACAGAGTTTTTGGTATTAGAGCCACAGGTTTAATCGTTTTTGTAGACTGTGAGATCTATTAGTCGACTGAGCATCTTGTTTACGGTCTGAGTGTCTACATGTGTGACCTTTTGATTTATGGTTACTACGAGTATGAGGGTATGAATGTGTCGGTGTGCTGTGTTTCCTGTTCGATTTGTTGAAGTGTATGTTATGCTATCTTGAGCTTTCTGGCGTCGTTCGGTTTCTGACCTGGCTATTGTTATGTGATTCCTTTAGAATCTGGAAGTAATGGCGGAAGAAGGGGAAATTCTTGACTCTCGTATCGTAAGGATAGAGCAATCGTTGGAACGATAGGCTAGAGAAGCGCAGCAAAGGGATGAACAAACGGAGAGACATAACCGTTTGATGACCTTGCTGCTTGAGCGAATGGATCGACAAGTTCAACCGGATCCTCCTCTAGCTGCCGAGAACCAACCTCAAGAACCTCTTCCAGCCTTACCGGTAGTGGGAACGGAGGAGCTCAACTATCGTATTCTTGAGGTAGCTCCTGTTGTAGGAGAGCCAGTGTACGAACGATTCCAGAAGCAGAAGCCACCGGTGTTCGAAGGAGGTCCAGACCCTATAACGGCTGAGAATTTGATCAAGAGAATCCAACAGATCGTTAGCTACATGCAATTGTCCGACACGGAGTGAGTAGCTTGCGCGATCTACCAGATGACCTCTGAGGCTCGAAGCTGGTGGGAGGTAACTGTCATGTCAGAGGATGTAACGACTATGACATGGGTACACTTCATCAACCTCTTCCATGAGAAATACCTGAGCGAGGCAAGCACATGCGGCAAGATTCGAGAGTTCATGAATCTGCGTCAAGGAAAGATGCCAGTAGCATAATACATTGCGAAGTTTGACGAGCTGGCAAATTTTTCACCATCCGTGGTTCCGACCGATCAAGCACGGAAGACAAAGTTTATGCACGGTTTGAACGTTGACATCGTGAAACTGGTGGAGAGTGGAGACACTGGGCCTAGAACCTACGCCAGTGCAGTTCAAAGGGCGTTGAGGATCGACGCTTGGCGTGGAGACCTGGCAGTTTCTGCTCCAACCCCTCTGACTGTAGTGTCGCCACCACAAACTGGTTCAAACACAGGGAATCAGTTTAAGAAGAATCGCTTCCAGCAGCAGTCGGGACGCCATAATCCGACGAACTATGGAAACCAACCTCAACAGAGGAATCAGTCAGGAGGCGGAAAATCGTACGGAAAAGGTAAGCGCTTCTAGAAAGGTGGCCAAAATGTCGACAACAAGCGCGCTAGGCTTGACAATCAAAACATCCCTCAATGTGCGAAGTGTGGGAACCGACATACAGGCGAGTGTTGAGCCAATAATGTTACTTGTTACAATTGTGGCCAAGTGGGCCATTATTCCAAAGCCTGTCCAAACTCGAGACAAGGAGATGTACCAGCCAAGGCCCCACCGAAAGCCAATGCTCGAGTGTTCACTATTCGTGAAGATGTTGTGCGTGCAGGAACGTCCACTGCAGCTACAGGTCAGCTTTCTGTGGGAAATCTTTCAGCTTATGTACTCATGGATTCAGGTGCTACGCATTCATTTATTGCATCTAGAATAGCTGAAAAGTTAGAAAGTGAAAAGTTGAATTTTTCCTACCCATTCATAACCGTCAGTCCGGAAGGAGATCTGTTTGAATCTAAGTCATGGTTCAAAAACGTACCAATTTACGTTCAAGGTAGAGAGATGATGGCTCATCTGATTGAACTTGAAATTACGTTCAAGGTACAGAGCTGATGGCTCATCTGATTGAACTTGAAATGGTTGACTATGATGTTATACTCGGGATGGATTGGTTAAGCAAGCATCACGCAGTGATTAACTGCAATAAGAAGGAGGTTAAGTTTCAAACTCCTGGGAGTGAATCGTTTTACTTTCATGGGTCATCTCGGAAACCAGCCTTCCAATGGTGTCAGCTATGAGAGCCTTGAGGATGCTACAGAGTGGATGTGCTGGATTTCTAGCAAGCGTAGGAGATGTATCAAAGGGACAGAAGGTAGAACCGAAGGATATCCCAGTCGTAAGGGAGTTTATAGAAGTATTTCCCGAAGATCTACCAGGGTTGCCACCTGATCGGGAGATCGAATTCTGCATAGAATTGATTCCTGGAACTGCACCGATATCGAGGACACCATACCAGATGGCTCCAGCAGAGTTGAAAGAGCTTAAGACGCAGTTACATGAATTGTTGGATAAAGGTTTCATCCGTCCAAGTCATTCGCCGTGGGGAGCGCCGGTATTATTTGTGAAGAAAGCAGATGGTTCTCTAAGGTTATACATCGACTACCGAGGATTGAACCAGGTGACTATTAAGAATAAATACCCGCTTCCTCGTATCGACGATTTGTTTGATCAATTAACAGGGGCGCAAATCTTTTCAAAGATCGATCTACGTTCGGGCTATCATCAGCTTAAGGTCCGAGGTGAAGACATTCAAAAGACAGCGTTTCGGACGCGATATGGGCATTATGAGTTCCTAGTCATGTCCTTTGGATTGACGAATGCTCCTCCAGCATTTATGGATTTAATGAACCGAGTGTTTGAGGCGTTCTTGGAGAAGTTCGTGATCGTTTTTATAGACGATATCCTCATATACTCGAAGACTCGGGAAGATCATGAGCAGCATTTAAGAATGGTTCTAGCGAAACTTCGAGAAAAACAACTCTATGCCAAGTTCTCGAAGTGTGAATTTTTGCTTGACAAGGTAATCTTCTTGGGTCACGTTATTGCAAAGGAAGGAGTTATGGTCGACCCAGCGAAGATCAAAGCAGTTAAGGAGTGGAGTAGACCAAAAACAGTAACGTAGATCCGAAGTTTCCTAGGCTTAGCTGGCTAACTATAGGAAATTTGTGGAAGGATTTTCTAAGTTAGCCATGCCTCTGATGCAATTGACGCGCAAAGGAACCAAGTTTGAATGGACGGACAAGTGTGAAAGCAGTTTTTAGGAGCTAAAGAAGCGCCTAACGATAGCTCCAATCCTTGCAATTCCACAAGGAACTGAAGGTTTCGCAATTTATTGTGACGCGTCGAAACAAGGCCTAGGAGCGGTGCTGATGCAACGAGGTAAGGTGATTGCGTACGCCTCTCGACAACTCAAGGATTACAAAACAAGGTATCCAACGCATGATATGGAGCTTGCAGATGTGGTTTTTACACTCAAACTTTGGAGGCATTACCTGTATGGAGTGCACTGTGACATTTACACGGACCATAAGACCCTCAAGTACCTCTTTACTCAGAAAGAGTTGAACATGAGGCAGGGACACTGGATGGAATTGTTGAATGATTACGAATTTGAGCTTCATTATCACCCTGGAAAGGCAAATAAGGTGGCTGATGCCCTTAGTCGAAAGACCGCCGCAGTAGCTGCGAATCTAGTTGGACAGTCTCCTCAGCTCAAGTCGGAGATAGAAAAGTTGGAGATGTAGCTGATCATTGGAAGATTAGCAGCTCTTAACGTTCGACCAACCCTTCTTGAGCAGATAAAGGAGGGACAATACGCGGATGATTTCTTGCTTGGGAAGATTTTTGACGCCCAAGGGAATCAAGAAGGTGAATTCAAACTCGACGATCGGGAAATGTTGAGATGTAACGGTAAGGTCTGTGTGCCTGCCGATGATGATCTCCGATGCCAATTGCTGCAAGAAGCTCATGGGACTCCAAATTCGATCCATCCAGGTGCGACGAAAATGTATCCAGATCTCAAGAAGATCTATTGGTGGCCGGGTATGAAAAGAGATGTGGTGACGTTCGTCCAAAAGTGTCTTAAATGTCAGCAGGTTAAGGCTGAGCATCAAAAACCCGCAGTGACGTTGCAACCCTTGGAAGTTCCACAATGGAAGTGGGATCAAATCACGATGGATTTCGTGTCGGGTTTACCCAGGACTACGGCTGGATATGACGCAGTCTGGGTGATTGTAGACAGGTTGACGAAGTCGGCCCACTTTCTTCCCATAAGGTCCACCTATTCAGTTGATAAACTAGCTGAGCTATTTATCAAGGAGATAGTGCGTCTGCATGGAGTTCCTTTGTCGATCGTTTTAGATCGAGATACTCGATTCACTTCGAGGTTTTGGCAGCGTCTCCACGATGGCATGGGATCAAGATTGAATTTCAGTATAGCCTTCCACCGTCAGACTGATGGGCAGAGTGAGCACACCATTCAAATTCTGGAAGATATGCTCCGAGCAAGTGTGTTAGATTTTCAGGGCTCGTGGAGCCGTTACGGTCCTTTGATAGAATTTGCATATAACAATAGTTATCAAGCGACTATTGGAGTGGCGCGGTATGAAGCACTCTATGGAAGGAAATGACGATCCCATGTCCACTGGGACGAAGTCGGAGAGAACAAGCTCGTAGGGCCAGAGATGCAAGAGCAAACCACGGAAGCAATCAAGAAGATCCGAGCGAGGATGAAGGCGTCCCAGAATCGTCAGAAGAGCTATGTAGATAAACGGAGACGACCTCTTGAGTTTCAGGTCGGAGACAAAGTGTTTCTGAAAGTTTCACCAATGCGCGGGGTAATGAGATTTGGAGAGAAGGGTAACCTGAGCCCCAGGTATACAGGACCTTTTGAGGTCCTGGAGCGCGTGTGAGTGGTAGCTTATTGTTTAGCTCTGCCGCCATCAATGTCTCATCTGCACAATGTCTTCCATGTTTCAATGTTAAGGAAATATATGGAGGACGCTTCTCACGTTCTTCCAGTCCATGAAGTCGAGATTTCAGAAAATATACAATATGAGGAGCCAGTAGTTGCAATACTCGACAGAAAAGAGAAGATTTTGAGGAACAAAGTAATCCCCTTGGTGAAAGCGCAATGGAAAAAGGCACAATGTCAAAAAGCGACTTGGGAACCCGAAGAAGAAATGAAGGAGAAGTACCCAAGGCTTTTCTAAGTTTCGAGGACGAAACTTCTCTAAGGGGTTAGGGGTTGTGAGACCCGACTTTTATACACGTCAGATTCTGTAAAAATTTCCTCTTATCAATAAATAAAGGAAATTTTATTATCTCTCCGTGTTGAATGAATTATAAAATTCACGATCTCTCTCGTTTCAGTTTATTAGAGATGTTCTCTCTATATTTTCTCGTTCTACGTTCTAAGTGAAATTTTAGAATTTCGGAAGAAATTCATAATAAATTTGGATAAATCAATAAGGAAATGATGGATTTCGATAATCCGAAAATAAGGAAAAGGATTTTTGAAAGCACTTGAATGTTGGAACAAATTTAGGTGCTTGAGAACGAAGGAAATATTATTTAAGGGTGACGAAATTTTGGAATAAGGATATTAGAGTGAACTCGATATTATTTTCCTAATAAAAATTACTCGGAATGTACTCGGAGATTTAAAAATCTCAAGAGTAAAAATAAATTCCGAAATCCCTTAAATATATATTCAAGGTAACGAGAATTAATGAGGATTTCTCGATTATTTATCAAGATTATTTGTAATGAGTTAAGGACAAGATTGCAAGGTTTGATTTTGAAAGGACTTATGTGCAACGTTTGAAGGACGAGATTGAAAGCAAAAAAATATAAAGGGATCATTTGGTGAGCGACGTGTCCACTTGCGGTGCAGCCACATGTCTTCCGTGTGTCTTAGTGAAGAGTGTTGTCGGTCGTTTTCGGAAAACCCAAGACGCCAAGAAGAGAAAAGAATTTCGGCCATCTCCTTCAATCATCACCAAGCCTTACCATCATCACCATACTCTTTTCCCTTCTTCTTCCTTTCTTCTCCCTCGCGCGCTGTCAGCCGTGACCCCCTCCATCGCGCGCGCTTTGGCCGGGGAAAAAGAAGACGCCGCGCGCGACGGGGACGCCGGAGCAGGAAGGAACGCCGGGGAAGGTTTGAGAGCACACCGAGGAGGCTGAATTTCACGGAAATAAGGTGATAATCTCTTCCTCAACTTGAATTCGAAATATAGGGTTCATGACTTCAAAATTGGGGGTTTTGGTTTCCGAGAGGAACTCTGAAAATTGATTGGTTTTAAGTGTTTATTTAGCTTCATTAGTGATGGTTATAGCTTGAAATGGAGGATTGATTTCGGATTTCTTGTTTTGGATTCAATTTGGCCAAAAATCTTGATGAACGAGGGTTTGAAGATCTAATTTTTGGGGCTTCTTGTTCCTGTGTATTGTTTAATGATTCTGAGACGTTTTTTTAGAAAGTTTGGTGTCCAGGATTTGCTTGAGAATCGTTGTGGGAATTGAAATAATATTTTGACGAATTTTTGGTGATTATGTGAACATGGCCGTGTGGTTGTTGAATATTGTGGTTTGAATTCTGGATTTGATGTTGTTACGTGAGGCTGTGATGTTTGATTTCAGTTTGTGAATTTTGGGTTATAGTGTAGCTTGGCCGAGTGATTTAGTTGCTTGGCCGTGTGAGCATGTTTTGGTAGTGTGAAATGTTTTGGTCGGTTAAGCGTCGAACGTAATCTGAGCCTCGTAAAGTATTTTATGGTTGTTTATGATTGAATTGAGAATATTGTCGTTTGAGTTTCGTTGTGATTTTTCGGTTTGTTGAGAACGTTTTTTTGGTTAGTATGGATTCGATTAGGATTGGGTTCGGTTTTGCATTTAAGTGTCGGGATTCGGATTTCAAGATTTTGTTATGTTTTGGGAATCATGAATTGACTCGTTATCGGATTTCTCGACTTGATTACCGATCTAGACGGACTACAGGAGACCGGAAGAGGTGAAGGCGACGAAGCCGGATTTTTAAGATTTAAAGAAAAAGAATTATCGAAATTAAAGCTCGATTAACTCGTGAGTCTTTTAATCGCTTATAGCGTTTAAATACTCTTGGATTTGATTATGTAATGTATTTCATGTATTTAAATAAATAATTTATGATTATTTATTTAACAACGTTTAAGAATTTAATTTAATTATTCGCTTTGGAATTCTCGGTTACTTTTTATTCGGATCAATTTATTTAGGACTCATAAGCATATTATTGGATTTTATTTTGTATTATTCTCGATACGAAAATACGCGAGTCTTGAATAAGTTTGACTTTCGAAAAACCGGAGAATAATAAATTAAATTCTCGAATTCCGAACCGACTCGAATTTAATCCCGACAACGAACCTTATCTTTTCAAGTAGTTTCGAATCCAATAACTAACAAAGTTTCAACTTCGGATTTTAGTTCTCTCGACGCTTCAGGACGTGTTAAAGGTCTCGGGAAGCGTGTAAAGCAAAGAGACTCTGGAATTCATCGAGTTCTCCGACGAACTTTCCCGGGTAAGTGGGATTTAGGTTTGAGGCGCCAAAAGGGGAATGGTGCCTAGTAGAGTAATTTTTATGTTTATTCGTTTAATCCTAAAACCAAGAGAAACCCTTAGTTAGACAAGACGACCGAATAAGGCTTCGGCCACTTACTAATAAGATGATAAAATGATATGGTTAAACGATTAGCGAGTTAAGAACCTTGAAGCCTTTAAAACTATGTTAAGCTTCTGTAATAGGTTTTACCCCTTCGTTCTGATGAAGAGGACAACAGGAGGAGGAAAGACGGTGTCCTCCGGATTCAATTCCGAGAGGAACTGTTCTAGGAGAAGGTCGAGCCTCACAGCTGTCGACAACTCCTTCTAAAATTCTTAAAGAGCCATACAGTGAAATTAATAATGTTAATGACGGGCTTTATCCCGATAAGATCTCCTCCTGTAATAAGATAGACAGGTAGGCTGTAAACAGCTCCTGTAAAACGTAATGAACCCTTTGTCGGCAATGTAGCGGGTGGCATTTTCAAAGGCCCTTTAATGGGAAGTCGATGAGTGGCTTCAGGTGAGTCGATGGGTGGCTTACCTGTCCTGAGGGAAATATGAACCCTGGAGTAACCAGGGATTGGTGAGGGTTTGCTCCCCTCTACCAAGCGCGCATTAAGGCCCTCCTACATATGCTAGTGGATCCCAGACGTTAGAACTTTCGGCCTTCCGATGACTAGGCTCAAGTTCTCGGAATGGTTTATTCATCTCTTATGAACGGCTGCGGACTGAAGTGTTGATTGGCCAGTCCACTGATGTAAGGCGCCGAGATGAGTGAGATGGATGAGTTCCTAGGAAATCGGTTGTTAGCCGAATTCCTATATGATTATGTGTTTGATTGTTTTAGAACTGAGTTCTAAAACTATATATATGTCTATGTTGATTGAACGATCTTTCGCTATGCTGCTTGAATGATTGAACTTCTTTATTCTTCTGAATCTGTCATTTGCGTTCATCATCTGCATCTATGCATCTCATGTAGTATTAGGTTACATATCCTACTTACTGAGTCGGTGTGACTCACCCCATAAATCCTTCTTCTTGTAGATAAAGGAAAAGCTCAGGCAAAGCAGGAGTGCTAGTCAAGGTAGATCTCATGACGACCTGTGGCATAAGAAGTGTCTTTTTGGGAAATGGGTATCAGGTTTTTGAAAACCGAGCTTGTATGCTCGTTAAAGTTTTTATATAGCTTGTGAAAGAACTTTTATAATATAACAACGTTTAGATGATCGGCCCGAAACTCTTTTTATGTTTTGAAACTCGGTTAGCACGATTATGGGCCCGTGCTTATGAATAGCAAGCTAGGATAGTCCGCATTTTTGTAACCCTTTTAGAAGCGAAAATTTTTACTGGGTTTTAGCGGACTAGTTATAGAAACCCTAGTTATTCCTTATATGTAAATTAATTTTATTTCCGCTGATGTTTAATAAACGTTTTGTAAATGAAGTTTGAAAATGTTTTATGTTCATTTCGTTTGAAATATAAATTATTATGAAAATGTTACGAGAAAGGTCTCGATCCGAGGGCGACGGGTGTCTTGCGGGTCGTGACAATCGAGGTCCCTATTTACATCGAAGAAAGTTACCCAAAGGTCGATAAATTTTTCAACTTGTTTAGATTGAACACTCTTGAAGAGGCCTACCTTGAAGTGCTTACGTACTAAGCGTATTCAAAGATGTCGTTTGGTTTGCTTCAAGTCATTCTGTTTTTCTAAGGTCCTGCGATATTAGATTAAAAATGTCCATAATCGTATTCATCCAATTCCTACAAAATGTACAAATCAAATGACTGTAGATAAAGTGTTTGGCACAAATTGGGATCACTTGAACTCATCCCCCCTTGCAGTCGATCCCAGCGTTACTTAAACTTTTAGTTGAGGACATCTGTACTAACTTAAGCAGAGCACCTTAATCCTCATTGATTTGGCAAATATAGTTAAGAGTCCAAGGTCTTAATTCTCACCTTTGGCATCTTTTCCGTCGCAAAATTCAAGCGACAAGATAATCTAACTTTTACTATAATTTCTTAAAGTGACTTTATCTCGTTATTAAGTCTAAGACTCTTCAATGAGTCTCATTGATTAAGTTTATAATATTAATATTTATCTTTTTAGAATTCATTATTATCATAGCGTCATTTTTTCATTGTAGAAAATCAACAATCTAACCCATAAAATGACATTAAAGACCCTAAAGAAAATGTTGGGCCCACAAACTAAGTTTTGGGTCCAAAGATAAATCAAATTCATTTAAAAAGAAACACACTATTAGAAACCTAAATCACGCCTAGCAGCTTTTACACGCCTACCAGTTTTTTTTTGGCCATGTAAAAGATATTAGGCGCGTCGTTTAGGTTTCTAATAGTGTGTTTTATCCCACAAATCTCTTAATCATTAAATAATAAATCATGCTATCTTTTATAATCACAATTGTTTATTTATATTTTTTCATAAATAAAAAGGGCATATTAGTCAACTTTGGACCACTATTAATGAACCATATTACTAAAAAAAACTTTATAAGCTTTGGTTATTATTTTACAAAATAGGGAAAAAAAGGTTGAATAAAATATGAGAAAATGGAAAAGTTCTCATTGATCTATATATTCAATAAAGCTATTTTCCCTATAAAAGAGTACATACAAAAGTTTGTTGTGACATAAACTCGTTCTACCCAATAGGAATCGATGTTCTCTTGTATTATTACGTCAGTACAGCAGCAAATAAAATCAAAATATCAAACTGAGCAAATAATAAAAATAAAACCAAAATATTAATATGAGCAAATAATAAAAAATAAAAATGTAAAACTGAAATCTAACATTGAATAGACCCCCCTTAAGATGGAGTGTACAAGTCTCGGATGCCAATTTTGCTAAGTAGGTTCTTGAATTGAGTTGGATGGAGAGCCTTGGTTAGAAGAGCAGCAAGTTGATTATTGGTGGAGAGATGCATTGTCTTCAAAACTCTATCTTGAATTTTTTCGCAAACAATGTGACAGTCCAGCTCGATGTGTTTTGTACGCTCGTGATAAACAAGATTGGCGGTGATGTGCAAAGTAGCCTAGTTGTCACAATAGAGGAGAGCAAGCAGAAGGTGTGGGATGGCGACGATGTGCAAAGTAGCCTAGTTGTCACAATAGAGCAGAGCAGGCAGAAGGTGTGGGTTACCCAAATCTCGAAGTAGGTTCAACAGCCACACAATTTCACATGTAGTGTTCACCATCGAACGATACTCGGCCTTCGCCGAAGATCATGAAACGACTTGTTGTTTCTTAGACTTCCAAGAGATGGGAGAGGAGCCAAGAAACACAAAAAAAAAAAAATCTGGTGAGAGATCGGCTAGTTTCAGGACAACATCCTCGATCAGCGTCACAAAATGCCTTGAGTTGTAGTGTTGATTTGGAAGAAAAGAAATACCCTAACCTACAGTCTTTTTGATCTATTGCAAGACACGAAAGGCATCTTGGAGATGAGTGTCCCGAGGGCTCGACATGAACTGACTTAATCGATTAATAGTTTAAGTAAAATTTGGGCGAGTTATAGTGAGGTAAATAAGCTTACCAATTAGTAAGCGATAGTTAGTGGGGTCCACCAACAAGTTTCTGTCGGATTGAGAAAGCTTCAAATTTGGTTCTAACGGAGCTGAAATTAGTCTACATCCTAGATATCCAAAGTTTTCTACAAACCCAAGATCATATTTTCGTTGACACACGGAGATGCCAGATGTAGAATATGCTACTTCCAGACCCAAGAAGAATTTCATGGAGCCGGAGGCTGTTTTCAAAGGGCCCATAGCAACGATGTCATTCGTTGCAGCAATGATGTCATCGACATAAACGAGGAGAGCAAGAAATGAAGAACCACTAAACCGCGTAAACAATGGGTGCTCCGAGTTGGATTCACTAAAACCCTCCTCTACTAATGCGCTAGAAAACTTTTGAAACTATTATCGAGAAGCTTGTTGCAAACTGTATATGGATTGGTAGAGCTTGCAAACATCGTTAGGTGGTAAAGCATTGTGTGGACGACAAGAGTATCTAGGAGGGACTGACATGTACACCTCCTCACTAAGGTCACCATGAAGAAAAGCATTTGTGACATCAAGTTGGTGAAGAGACCAACCAAGGACTGCCGGGATTGCAAGAATCAACTTCACGGTGACTAGTTTGGCAATAAAAGTGTGACGACCCGACTTTTCGGACCGTCATGCTTAACTTAACTTTTAAAACTCTTTAGAAAAATTGAGGTAATTTTTTTTAAAACATAACTTGAAACATACAATTTGAGGAAAACTCAAGAAATAAAATTTAGAACCACTTCATAACTCAATAGTAAAAATCAACCGAAATAGACTTTGCAATAATGGAGATTAAAACCAAAAATACAATTTTAAAAAAAGATCGTAACTAAATTCATTACTTTAAAGAAAATGAAATGATCTTAAGATGCATAACTTATATCCATGAATAATAAAACCTTCGGGTTTTGGATTAATTAAAACTGAAAGCAAAAGCGGAAGTCTTTTGTTTTGAAAACGGCAACCATAACTCAACCCTTTCGCCATCGTCGCCGCTGATCCACCCTCCTTACTTGCTCATAGGTTGTTTACCTACAAAACGGTCGGATATACATAGGTGAGCTAACGCTCAGCGAGAAAAAATATACTCACAAAACAAGAGCAATAAATATACGTAACTAGTTATTAGTATTTTCACTAGCTAAATGGTGACACAAGATATCAAATAGTAGAGTTTAACATATTTTAATTCGGGGTCCCCTAGAGTAGTCGTACCAATTTCAGTATACACTTTGGTAACGAACTATAGGGCTGCAACCTCCCATAGAACGCCTCATCTGTCTGATAAACTTGTGAGGAAATTCTCTGGTGAGACCTTGATTCGGCTCGAGAAGATCCTCTAGTTACCTCCTTGGATCGAGACGGTACAACCCTCTTATTTACTAGCTAATCTTATTACTTGATTACGTCAAATGCAAGAATAACATAAGTTACTGACATACTTGATAACATGCTTAGGATAAGAACATATTGTAGATAACATGCCTAATTGAATCATAACATATCATAAACACATGAATCATAACATATCATCATATCACACATATCAAAACAATCAAACATATAAAGTCACATAACACAAACTAAAACAGATCGCATAGTCGCTAATTTTATTTTCTAAAAAATCCTTGTTGTAGTGAGATTATTCTCACCTGGATATCGGAAGTTACGATCGTAGACCGTCGAAGAAATTGGACGATCTAAAATACTTGGAACCTAATCGGGATAAAAGACTACCTAGATCAGCTGAGAAAAGGATTCAAGACATACTTTTGGTTCTAAAAATTTCATAAACGACTTTCAAAGCGAAATTACCAAAATACCCTTGGCAATTAGGGTTTCGGTGAAAAACTAAAACTCTGAGAAAAATTCTATAAAAATTCCAGTACGTATAAAACATTATTCTGATCACTTTTTGTAAAGGTACCATGGCAAAACTCGTTCTTTAACTATTTATGAAAAATTAAAGAAGTGCTAAAATCTGACTTTAAAACTCTTGCAAAAAACTGTATGCGCATCGTTTTTAAAATTATCATAAAATAATATATATTTTATAGAAATATTATTCGATTTCTGATTTAGGAACAAAACATGTAAAATTAGCGTGTTTCAAAAAGAATCAACGCAAAATAAAAATTATCGAAGTCACAGTAAGAGTTTAAGATGTGAAAATCGAAATTAGGTCAAAACTTTGAAACTGGTCTGCTAAGCGATTTGAAAATAATCATAAAATATTCTGTATTTACTGAAAATATTTTCGGATTTCTTATTTAGATAGAAGACATATAAAACTAGTTTTTCCAAAAAGAATCAACGAAAAATAATAAATATTGAAACCACAATAAGCGTATAATAGAAACGGTTTTCATTGAATCCGAACCAGAAATCATGTTGTTCAAGAAAAAATAAATAAATAAACCATACAATTTCATATAGTATGAAGATGGTGCACGATTTTACCTTAATTAGGATGAACGTAAACACTTCTTAAAAGCTTTAAACTCTAAACAAGATGGATCTAATTAGTATTTGGTGGTTAGGAAAAGAAGAAGGGAGGGGGAGGAGTTAGGAAGAAAGAGAGAGCCGTGCAACATGTGTTTTATGTGCAAGAGAGGAAAAAGACTTTTGCATTGCAAAAGGTCTATTTATAAAATACTAAGAACCCTAACATACGGATATTAACAAAAGAAAGAATCAACATACTCACTAATAAAAAATAATAAATAAATAAAAATCATCCGATACAAAACCTTCTCCTAAATGAAAACTAACATGCGTTGACAAAGATATTTCTTCTAGTAGCCATAATGCTCAACCACGTGATTTGCTCACACAATACAAATATATCACTAATTACGTAATCTAATATATATATATATATATATATATATATATATATATTCAAATCGTAACTTATATCCATTTCATTTATTTTATATTGAAAATACACTATCGTAACTTACGTATCCCAATATATATAAATATATTTTCATATTTAGTTATATAGGTAACAAATCAAACGATATATATACACTTTATTTATATCATAACAAAACAACTTAGTATATATATATATATATATATATATATAAGTATATGTACTTCATGTAAAACGTTCATTTCATTAAATTTCACTCACACATGTATATATAGACTACATAAACACCAAATATCATATAAAAAAAATTGGATTGAAATTTTTTTTATGACAAGACTTCACTATTTTCTAATAGAAGAAGTCGAGAAAAGAGGTACAAAGTCTCACTTTGACATTCTAAGCATCTTGGAAAAGATCGGGATATTGCGATCTCATATCTTCTTCCCACTCCCAAGTAGCTTCCTCTATCTTGTGATTACGCCATAGTACTTTTACTAAGAAATCACCTTGTTCCTAAAAACTTTCTATTTGCGGTCGAGAATTTGGACATGCTTTTCTTCATATGTCAATTCCACGTGTACTTCGATGGGCTCTTGGATTAGCTCATGAGTTGGATCAGGTAGGTACTTTTTGAGCATCGAGACGTGGAACACATTGTGTACTGTTGCTAACTCAGGATTCAGAGCGAAACAATAGGCTACCTTTCCGATTCTTTCTGTGATCTCGAAAGGACCAATGTATCTTGGGCTCAATTTTCCCTTCTTGCCGAACCTCATCACGCCCTTGAGAGGTGCTACCTTCAAGAACACAAAGTCTCCGACCTGAAATTCCAATAGTCTCCTTCTTACATCCGCATAGCTCTTCTGACGGCTTTGGGCAATTCCCATCCTATCTCGTATCTTCTTGATAGCTTATGTTGTGTCTCGAATAAAATCTGTCTTTTCGAGACAATTTTCTCCTACTTCAAACCAATGAACTGGAGATCGACACTTTCTCCCATAAAGTGCCTCACAGGGAGCAACACCAATTGACGCTTGGTAGTTTTTGTTGTAGGAGAACTCAATGAATGGAAGCCTCTTGTTCCAACTCCCACCAAATCCATGACACAAGCCTTTAGCATGTCCTCTAAGGTCTGTATGGTCCTTTTGGATTGCCCATCCGTCTGAGGGTGAAAAGCGGTGCTAAACTTCAGTTGCGAACCCATCGCCTTTTGCACGCATCTCCAAAATTTCGAAGTAAAATGACCATCGCGATCTGAGATGATGGACAAAGGAACACCATGCAGTCTCACTACGTTATTAACATATAGCTCAGCTAACTTCTCGATGGAGTACGTGACTTTCATCGGGATGAACCTGGTAGTCTTGGTCAAACAGTCCACCACTACCCATATAGCATCATATCCTTCAACTCTCTTAGGTAGACCAACCACAAAATCCATTGTCATTTGTGTTGGGGATTATTCCCCCATATAACCATATTAATGCGAAAAAATAATTAATTACGCTAATCATGAGCTAATTAATTCATTGATTATATGACAAGATCTAGATTTACGTTAATTAAAATTATACGAGAGCATATATGTCAAGCAACCGATATAAGAGTAAACGAATACTTACATTGATTTTCGCTTCAGCTACAGAACGCTCCTAAACCAATCGCGTACTCCTTGCGTTGTCTTGATGAAGGACTCGAGGATGACACCTTAGTCTTCCAAAACGTAATCTCCGAGACGAATAAGAAAGATGTGTGGGCACAGTCTTTATCTCACTAGATCACGAAACTAGGTGTTTCAAGATCTCGCTCTTATTTTACTAAGAATGGAAACGAATTTCCGAGGGGAAGAGAAGCAGAAGTGCACGGCCAAGGAAGGCTAGGATGCACGAATTTTTCTCAAATTAATTGCTTATTTTTGCCTTCTCATGAACCCCTATTTATAGTACTAAATGAGATATTCATGGAATCTTCCAGAATATTTTATTTCCTTTTATTGTGTTCACACTAGTGGATTAAATCTAGACCATTGGATCTCAACAAGTGAATCCTACTTTTTCTCTCTTTCATCAGATCAATATCTATGGGATATTATTCTCTATTTAAATGGAGAATATTTTATTTAGTGAGATAATAAAGGAGAATATATTATTTTCCTTTAAATATATTCTCATATATTCTCCTAAATACTTTCGTTTAAATAAGGAGAGAATAAACGACAATATCTTATATTATTCTCTCTCCTTTATTTAAACAACTAAAGAGAAAATATTGGTAAATACCAATTTGAAATTTTCGAACTTGATGGCACACGGCCAAGGTGATTTGCGCAAATCCTAGTGCCAAAAACCCTAATTCGACTTTTCCATATGATCACTTCAGGATTTAGATCAAGTCTCACTGTGACCATCATAGTGGCCTCGGTTAGTGTGTCGTAACGGTCCTTAAACGATACATCTACACCAAGACCTGTCCAAGTCGTACACTTACCACATGTGTAGAATGCTCCCACATATAGTGATCAACCTTCACCTATGTGTTCCACATATATGACTTTAGATATAGTTTTCCAGGCGTATATCAGTCATCGACCATGTTTTAGCACACCGCCCGAACTCTGGTGCCCAACACGTGACTCAATTAGATACGGAGGCTATAGAATAATGAATGTTTAATAAATCTCATTAAATAAGAAATAACGCTTTCAATTAAAATAGATAATAAATGTCAAACTTTATTTTATTAATAATTTCAACGAGAATTTACATAAGTATCATCTCGTGGGCAAGAATTCCTAACATTTTTTCCCACTTCCACTTGGGAATCTCGATTGGCTGTAACTCTCTAGCTGGTCGTTGGTGTTCTGCCTTCACTTTCTGACATGTAAGACATCTACTCACGAAATTCGCAACATCGCCCTTCATGCCATTCCACCATAAATGTTCTCGCAGACATTGATACATCTTGGTGGATCCTGGATGAACTGAATACGGCGTCTCATGTGCTTCAGTCAAAATCTGCCTACGCAACTCATCTTCATTGGGTACATAAATTCTTCCGTCGAGATAGAGTACATCGTCCCTAGAAACGAAAAACTTCGACTCATGACTTTGCAGCGCGTCGTCTTTCAACTTTGACATTTTGGGATCATGCCCTTGCACTTCTTTGATCCTCTCAAACAGACTCGACTGCAACGTCATGCTAGCTAACCCACCGGTGAGAAATTCAATTCCCAAACTGTTGATTTCATCTTGAAGTTCGAGGGTTGATGACAGAATCATCGATAATTTGGAATCTTATTTTCAACTCAAAGCGTCAGCAACCACATTTGCCTTGCTAGGATGATAGTGGATTCCGCAATCGTAGTCCTTTACCAGTTCAAGCCATCTTCGTTGCCTTATATTTAACTCCTTCCGAGTGAAGATGTATTTCAAGCTTTTGTGATCAGTGAAAATTTTGCACCTAACTCCGTACAAGTAGTGGCGCCAAATCTTTAGAGCAAAAACTACAACAGCTAGCTCTAAATCATGAGTAGGGTAATTTCTCTCGTGATTCTTAAGTTGGCGCGACGCGTATGCCACTACTCTGCCATCTTGCATTAACACAACACCTAAACCCGTCTTCGAAGCATCGATGTATATGGACAAAGGCTCTCCACTTTCAGGAACAATTAGGATTGGCGCGGTGGTGAGTCTTCTCTTTAAGTCGGGAAAACTCTCTTCACATTTCTCGGTCCACTCATACTTCTTATCTTTCTTCGTGAGGGCGGTGAGTGGAGCGGCTAATGTAGAAAACGCTTCAACAAATCTTCTATAGTAGCCTGCTAAACCGAGAAAACTCCTTATTTGCGTCACGCTTCGAGGGGGTTTCCAATCATTCACAGATTCTATCTTGGAAGGATCAACGAAAATCTCATCCTTGGAACCACATGACCAAGAAAATGCACCTTATCTAGCCAAAATTCACACTTTGAGAACTTGGCATATAGTTGATGTTGTCTCAACGTCTGTAGTGCAACTCGCATGTGCTCTTCGTGATCTTCGGCGCTCTTAGAGTAAATCAGAATGTCATCAATGAAGACAATTACAAATTTATCCAAGACGTTGTTAAAGATCCTATTCATCATGTCCATGAATGCCACAGGTGCATTAATAAGTCCAAACGACATGACCATGAACTCGTAATGACCGTAACGGGTACGGAATGCCGTCTTTGGAATATCGTACTCCTTGACTCGCAATTGACGATACCCAGATCGCAAGTCTATCTTCGAAAATACTTTTTCTCCTTTGAGTTGATCAAACAAGTTTTCAATCCTAGGAAGCGAATATTTATTCTTGACGGTGACCTTGTTAAGCTCTCGGTAGTCGATGCACATGCGAAATGATCCATCCTTCTTCTTCGCGAACAAAACCGGTGCACCCCATGGTGAATGACTTGGCCGAATGAATCCCTTATCCAGTAATACTTGAAGTTGTGATTGCAGCTCCTTGAGTTTTAGCTGGCGCCATTCGATAGGGTGAGTTAGAGATCGGTCCCGTACCAGGTAGTAATTCAATCCCAAAAGAAATCTCACGCTCTGGAGCTAGGCCTGGTAAATCCTCGGGGAAAACATCAACAACATCTCTCACCACTGGCACGTCGTTTGGAGTTCCTTTTATTTCCTTAGTCTTGTCCGTCAACCTCTATTTAGCAATTTCCTAGCTTGCAGGGCAGACACCATCATCTTTGGCTTCTTGAGCGGTCTTCCCATGAAAGTGAACCCTCTTCCCAAAGTTGGTTTGAAGGTCACTCTTTTTCGGCGACAATCGATCATTGCATTATTCTCATCCAAGAAGTCCATACCCAAGATGGCATCAAAGTCTTTCATTTCTAAGACAATGAAATTGATTCTTAACTCATGACTACCAATTATTATTGGTACTCTTTTTAAACAGTACTCTGATAATAGCACATCACCAGACGGTAATGCCGTCTTAAAAACATTCCTAGTTTTCACTACACTATCACCTAATTTTCTAGCCGGTTCCAATGAAATAAAGCAATGCGTAGTACCAGAGTCAAACAAAACTAGAGCATCAAAGTGAGCTATAGGAAGCTGACCTGCTACAACATTTAAAGAGCTGCCTAGAGCATCGGCGTTGGTGTAGGCGTAAAAGCGACATTGGGGCGGCGATGGCGTCTGAGTTGTGGGTGGTGCCTCAAGTCAATCCTGGAAGATTTGTGGCCCTCCAATGGCAGCTTGCATGGAGTTGATGTTGGAATCGATCTAGGGTTAAGAAAAAGTTTAACGCTTCGAACAAGCGGCGGAATTTAAAAATTTTCTTTAAAACGAGTAAAACGATTTTACTAACCTAGACAAAGAGCAAGTAAATATAATTTAAAACATCAATGAGCATTATAAATTTACTAACCTTTTAGAAGTTTGAACGTTGAGAAGCCTTCGGTAAGGTTGAAACGTTTGTCTCCCCTCGCAGCACGTCTCTCTTCTTTCCTCGGCAACTCGAGCAACCACGACAGTTTCTATCACTAAAATCACTCGAGAGAAAAGGAATTAGTGAGTGGACACTTTTAAACACGACGACTCAAGAACAAGTCTTAAAGTCGAAGAGCTAAAACACTAGGTCAAATGTGGACCTAGGTGACAAAACAAAAACGAAAAGAAAACTAGAGAGAGAGAGAGGGAAGGGGCGGCAACCACAAGTTCTAGAGAGAGAAGCTCTCAATCTCTAACTTATGTGGGATGAATGAAATGAGAGGAATAAGGGTCTTATTTATAGGAAAAGGGTTTGCCTTGGAAAGAAGTAGTTTCCTCTTTTTTCCAAGCATTCATGAGCAAATCTTATGTCCTCTTTTCCCCTTGTCTTACACGTCCATAATGCCTTCTAGAAGGTCTTGGATTTGTTTCCTCTTTTGTTCCTGCTTTTGGTTGGCCGCCCATTTGATTCTCTCCTAAAGGAAATTTGTTTCCTCTTTTTCTTTTGGCAAGTATCTTCATACATTAATGCACAAAATGTGCTCTCTTTTTCTTGGGTTGGACGTGCACACCTTCTAGAAGGAGCTTCTAGATTTTTCTTCATTTGTTCATGACAACATCAGAAAAGTCCATTAAGAATTTTCAAGTAAAATTCTATGAAATGAAATTAATCCACAAGGCCCAATGAACTTATCATGGCCGAGTATCAATATGTCATCATATGACATTGTCAAAAAAATTATTGACATTCATTTCATCTTATGTCCAAAAAGACAAAAACACTTTTTTTGACAATTTTCGTAAAACTTGTCTCGTTCTTGTTTTGATTTAGCTTCTAGTTTAACTATTCCTACTCGATAAGATTTGTGACAGTGACCTCATGGATCCAAATGAACAAAGCTTGAGCTAAATACTTGGACTCAAAAGTTCACAAACCTTTTCCAAGTTTAGCTTAATGTCAACTGACTTTACTAAAGAGTTGACACTGAAAATCTCTCGGTTCAAATGAATTTATTTTCTACTCAAGAATTCAACCTAATTGTAATGAGTGGATCCACTGAATATTATCTATGTTTACCCTTCATGAATATCATCAGCTAGTCGGGATTTACAAAATTACCATTTTACCCTTCTAGCTGTTATTTCCTCAACTCCTGTGTCGCTTGTGAATAAGTTAGAAACAATGTATTGACGGGGAGCTAACAAGTCACATTGTCTCATCCAAAAGAGTCAAGACTCAATTTGGACACTGGCCAGTTCATTTATTCACATTCCAAGGAACAAAGCATGAGGTTATATATATTACATTTCAGCAATCTTGTACACGAATTCCATATCTATGAGAACTTCACAAAGTTACTCATGACATCTTCACAACTTAGTACTTCACCAATAGGTCCTGTTCAGAATCACATGGTGAGTCTTAATTCTGAATTTTTCAAATGAGAATACGTAAGCTGTGAAATGGCATGTCTCATTTTAGGATTAAGGTAAGCATGATGCAATTCATACGTAGTGACTTCGAGACATAAGAGGTTAAATGGTTTGTTCTTATCTTGTCTCTAGAAGTGCACTGGTCAATTCAATACCTTCGGAAGATACCTAGAAGAACTATAGAGTCTCCAACTCTCAATATCCCATAACCAGACATCATAGATTCTCCTAACAATCGTACTGAGGTCAATAGTCCTTTGACCCTTAGATTGCGAATATATCGTTTTAAGCAAACCATGAAGAGAAATCTACATTTGTCTCTTCATGTGTTGTTCGGTTTGTTTATGGACTAAAGACTAAGGTTTTATCATAAAGTTTCACACAAGGAATAATGAATGAACGTTTCAACTTTTTATTAATGAATAAGCAATTACAAGCAAGAGTCTTCGTGAGACTTTATTACATGAAATGTACAAAAGTAAAGACTACAACTCTTATTGTGGGCACCATTGACAACAAACTCCCACTTGACTCAAAGAAGATGTGTTTAGTCCTTCATGCCTAATCCCTCTCGATGTTGGTCGAAGACCTTGTTCGCTAGGGCCTTGGTGAATGGATCTGCCAGGTTGTCCACTGTTGAGATCTTTTCACTTCCACATCTCCGTGCTGCACAATATCTCGAATCAAATGGTATTTCCTCTCAATATGTTTAGACCACTTATGGCTTCCAGGTTCCTTTGAGTTATCGACAGCACCATTATTATCACAATAAAGGGTCATGGGCTCGTCGACGTTTCGAACAACTTCAAAATACTTAAGAAATTTTCTAAGCCATACAGCCTCTTTGGATGCTTCACAAGCAGCCACATATTCTGCTTCCATTGTGGAGTCAGCTATGCAAGATTGCTTAATACTCCTCAACACAACAGGTCCACCATTAAGGATGAACACAGATCCCGAAGTGGATTTCCTGGAATCCTTATCCGCTTGAAAATCGGAGTCGGCATATCCCGTCATAGTCAGGTCAGTACCTGAATATGTAAGCATCAAGTTCCTAGTTCTTCGAAGATACTTAAGAACATGCTTAACAGCAATGCAGTGCTTGGGTCCAGGGTTGGATTGAAAATGGCTAACTACGCCAACTGCGAAGCAGATATCAGGTCTAGTGCAAAGCATAGCATACATGAGACTTCCTACGGCTGAGACGTAAGGAATTTTTCTCATGTCTTCAATCTCTTGTGCAGTCCTGGGAGATTGGTCCTTAGAGAGTGAGACTCCATGCCTAAAGGGTGTTTGGCCCTTCTTAGAGTCTTGCATCGAGAAGCGATCCATCACCTTATCAATAGAAGATGCTTGAGAAAATGACAGAGTCCGGTTCTTCCTATCTCAAAAGATTCTATGACCTAGATGCTTGCTTTCGTCCATAAATGGACTTAAGTAACTCACAAACCTTGGTCTCTTGACCTTTATCCAAAAAACCGTCTGGTTGAGCCATATAAATGCGCTCGTCAAGATTGCCATTCAGGAAGGCAGTCTTGACATCCATTTGCTAGATCTCATAGTCGAGAGCTACAACTATGGATAGAAGTATGCGGATGGATTTAAGCATCGTGACTGGAGAGAAGGTTTCTTCATAGTCAATCCCTTCTTGTTGGGTATAACCCTTAGCCACAAGTCGTGCTTTGAACGTCTCAACGTTCCCATCCGGACCCCTTTACACCTTACGTGTTCAATCCCTTCTGGAAGGTCTATAAGTTTCCAGAATTTGCTGACATACAACGAGTGCATTTCAACTATCATGGTGTCATAGACGGCTACGAGAGTGTCTCCATAGGACATGTACCTGTCATGCTTTTGAGTAGCCCTCCCACTACGTCGAATTACTACTTGACGGGATTCTGATGAGTTAGGTTGTGTTTCAGTTGGGGTAAGAACAATTCTAACAGATGAGGTAGAAGCTTCCTCACCCAACTTTTCTTCAACCACAATTTAGCTTCAAGGTTTCACATCTTTCATGAAGTCCTCCTCAAGGAAACGAGCATTCGTGCCAATGAAAGTCTTATCTTCCTCGGGACTATAGAAAGTAAAACCTTTGGTTTCCTTTGGATATCCAACGAACAGACACAATTCTGACCTACTAGCTAACTTGCTAGTCTTTTGCCTCAGCACGTGTGCGGGGCAACCCCAAATTTTGATGTGGCCAAGATTTACTTTACGGCCAGTCCATCGTTCATAAGGAGCACCAGGAACCGTTTTTGACGGAACTTGGTTCAGAATGTAAGCGGCTGTCTCGAGGGCATATCCCCAAAAGGAAAGAGGGAGTGATGAGTAACTCATCATTGATCTAACCATCTCCATAAGAGTTTGGTTTCTTCTCTCTAACACTCCATTTTGTTGGGGTGTGCCAGGTGCGGTAAGCTAAGAAGCGATACCTTCTTCCTTAAGAAAGTCAACGAACTCTCCAAACATATACTCACCACCTCGATCGGATCGAAGGGTTTTGATCACTTTGCCAGTTTGCTTTTCCACTAAAGCCCTAAAGACCTTAAATACGTTAAAGGTCTCGGATTTGTGTTAGAGCAAATAGACAAAACTGTATCTTAGGTAATCATCAGTGAAGGTAACGAAGTATTCGTATCCACCACGTGCTTGTTGACTGAGCGGACCACATACATCATAGTGTACTAGTTCTAGAAACTCAGTGGCTCTTCAACCCTTATCAGAGAAAGGTCACTTGGTCATTTTTCTTTCTATGCAAGATTCACAAGTAGGTAGTGAACCTATTGCAGAGGCTTGGAGCGGACCGTCCCTCACAAGTCTCTTAATCCTGTCTAGACTTATATGACCAAGTCTTAAGTGCCAGAGATATGTTGATTTTATTAGATCGGAGGATTCAGATAGTTTGATCCTCTTTGGCTCCCTAACTAGATCATTATCTATTTCGGTGTCTAAAAGAGAAGGTTGAGTGGGATAAATGTAAAAAAGACCATTCTTCATACATGCATCAGTGACAAAAGAATTATCAAGAAACGAAATACGAATTCCATTCTTAATGAACTTTAAACAATAATCTTGCTCAAGAAGACGAGCAACAGATATTAAGTTCTTTCCAAAGGAAGGAACGAAATAAACATTATTCAAGTTTAAAGTGCGGTCTTCAAAAGACAGCGTCACAGATCCCACAGCCTTCACAGACACCAGGCTCCCATCACCCCATTTGAAACAGAAGTCACCTTCCTCTAAGCTTTTGGTTTTTTGAAACCAGTCAAGGAACAACAAATATGGTTAGTAGCAGCGGAGTCAAGAATCCACGTTGATACATTATCAGCTACTAAGCATGCTTCGGTAATTAGTACAATACTATGTTCCTTTGCTTTTAAATAGGCAGGACAGTTCTTCTTCTCGGCCTTGTGAGGTCTTTTCTTAGATCCAGAGGCGGAGGCTTTGTACTCAGTAGCATATGCCTCTTTATGGTTCCTCTTTCTCTTAGTGAGACCTCCAGCAGTGTGAAGCTCCTTCATAAGCTCGGTAACAGTGTACTCTAGCTTGTTCATGGAGTAGTTCAGCTTGAAGGTTTCAACAGACTCAGGGAGAGTTTCTAAGATCATATCTATGATATTCTTCCCTTTAATCTCAGATCCTAGGATTTCCAATTCATTCATATAACTAATGATCAGTATCATAAGGTCTCTGACAGGAGTCCCAGCCTTCATGCGATAGTTCATAAACTGTCGGACTGCTTGTTGCCTTGCTTGACGCCTTTTCCCTCTAAAACTCTCATGGAGATTGTAGAGCATGTTGGCAGTAGTCTCGATGTCACGATGTTTTAGTTGCAAGACATTGTTCATTGATGCTAAGATATAGCACCTCACAATCCCATCGGATCGGAGCCAGGCCGCCAAGGTGTCTTTTTCCTCTTGTGTCGAATCATCATTCGTTTGAGGATGACACGGGGTGGTGAGTACCCATATGTGCTTGTTAATGGTAAGGACGATGTCGAGGTTACGTTTCGAATCTACATAGTTTTTGTTTTTTTTAGTTTGTTCGAGGAAAGGATGGTTGAGAGACATGTTGCTTAATTAAGAGTTGAAATAAGTTTATGATAAGTCTTTGGTTTAGGATTTAAGTTTTTAACATTTGATAAAATCCAAAGGTGTTATAAACCAAACGACAATTTACTCCCTCAAGAGAAGGCCGCAAAAAATCTCCATTTATAAGTAAATGACACATCATTAATGCTTAACCAAGATGTCAATACACCAATTTTGACTAGCCACCTTTTAAATTAGTTTGATCACTCATATCATTTGGCAGAGCCTCAAGGGAGGATTACTAGGATTGAGCCTAAGTGTGCAACCAATCATTTAGTCCAAAAGATCAATTTTGAAAAAACAATCTCCCAAGAGGAGGCCTTGTCTTCATCGTCTCATCTCGGACGTAGCTCATTGAGCAATGATCGAAGCAAAAACGCCATAGAGTACTCTCATTTAAGAGAGGGCCGCAAGAGTGACTCTTAGTCTCACGTTAATTATTTCTTTCATTGGTGTTGGGGATCGTGGGTTACAAACAACGATTATAACCCTCCCACTTAGTTTTTGGAGTTGGTACATCGACTCTTATAAGTTCGGAAACGGATTTCCTAGTTATAGAGCGATAGAGTGGACAACAAGAAAAGAATCCTAGAGCTTCATGTTCAGAGCGGTGTTAGTGGATAAAGGCACAAGGTATATACTCGGATCTTTTCCTATTTTCTATTCGGGAAAGTGCATGAGGGAAGTGTGAACTTCAACTCACTCGAACACTTGAAAGTTTGAGATTACACATCTTTTTATTTTTCGGCTCGTCTACGAGGACACCTCCCACTCAAAATTTTAAGAGCATATAGATTTTGAACATATGTGATATAGATATAGTTTTGAAAACATTTTGAAAACTTATTTGATTTGGATGACAAAATATTTTCAAGTTTGAAAGTGAAAACGGTTTTTCAAAATTCAAACTAGTTTTGTAAAAAATTCAATTTCAATTAAACTTTCAAAAATCAAAACATTTTAATCTTTCACATTATGTTTATAATCTTATAAAAAAAACAATTTTGCTCAAAATTTATTTCTCATTAGAGTTCTATAACTCATGGTAGTGGGGCTGAAAATCCGGAATTCTAAAAAACTGGACTTTCGGAACAGCCGCACTCCTCAGAGTAAAATCACCATAACTAGCCGCTCTGATGTCCTTTTAACCCCAAACTAAATTCATTGGAAAGAGGACAAACAGACCTTTAATTTGATTTAAGAATCATTGACTTTAAAATTCTGAGCAGAGAGTTATGCCAATTTTACTGCGGGTTTTACTCGAGCTCGAAGAAAACATAAATAATTAAAGTTCGGACTTTGAGTGCGTAAAAGAATCGACTGTAACGGAACGTTTTAGGAAGTTGATAAAGCTTTTATTTATGTTTTATTAACATGGTAATAACATAGTATAAAATAAATAACAACAAGCATAAAACGAATCAACTAAATAAAAGAAACTTGTAAGACAAGAAAACTAGTCACAAAATTTACTCGAAATTTTCTCAAACTTAAAAACACGTTTTTCAATATAAAAAAATTAAAAACTTATAGAACTGATTCTAATGTGTATTAATAACATCCCAAACTCATAGAAAATCAACATGATTTTTAATTTAAAGGCATGAGCAATAAATTTAAAAAAAAAATCTATGAAAACACTTCTAACTTGTCACAAAATTAGTAAACTTTCGAAAACGATTTTCAAGCTCATAATTTTAATTACATGTACATGCATATCTTTGACCATAGCTCTGATACCGTTTGTTGGAATTAATCTAGGGTTAAGAATAATTTTAACGCTTCGAACAAGCGGCGAAATTTAAAAATTTTCTTTTAAACGAGTAAAACGATTTTACTAACCTAGACAAATAGCGAGTACATATAATTTAAAACATCAATGAGCATTATAAATTTACTACCCTTTTAGAAGCTTGAACGTTGAGAAGACTTCGGTAAGGTTGAAATGTTCGTCTCCCCTCGCAGCACGTCTCTCTTCTTTCATCGGCAACTCGAGCAACCACGATAGTTTCTATCACTAAAATCACACGAGAGAAAAGGAATTAGTGAGTGGGCGCTTTTAAACACAACGACTCAAGAACAAGTCTTAAAGTCGTAGAGATAAAACACTAGGTCAAAAGTGGACCTAGATGCCAAAACAAAAACGAAAAGAAAACTGGAGAGAGAGACAGGGAAGGGGCGGCAACCACAAGTTCTAGAGAGAGAAGCTCTCAATCTCTAACTTATGTGAGATGAATGAAATGAGAGGAATAAGGGTCCTATTTATAGGAGAAGGGTTGGCCTTGGAAAGAAGTAGTTTCCTCTTTTTTCCAAGCATTCATGAGCAAATCTTATTTCCTCTTTTCCCCTTGCCTTACACGTCCATAATGCCTTCTAGATGGCCTTGGATTTGTTTCCTCTTTTGTTCCTTCTCTTGGTTGGCCACCCATTTGATTCTCTCCTAGAGGAAATTTGTTTCCTCTTTTTATTTTGGTAAGTATCTTCATACATTAATGCACAAAATTGGCTCTCTTTTTCTTGGGCAGGACGTGCACACCTTCTAGAAGGAGCTTCTAGATTTTTATTCATTTGTTCATGACAACATAAGAAAAGTCCATTTAGAATTTTCAAGTAAAATTCTATGAAATGAAATTAATTCACAAGCCCCAATGAACTTATCATGGCCGAGTATCAATATGTCATCATATGAAATTGTCAAAAAATTTATTGACATTCATTTCATCTTATGTCCAAAAAGACAAATATACCATTTTGACAATTTTCGTAAAACTTGTCTCGTTCTTGTTTTGATTTAGCTTCTAGTTTAACTATTCCTACTCGATATGATTTGTGACAATGACCTCATGGATCCAAATGAACAAAGTTTGAGCTAAATACTTGGACTCAAAAGTTCACAAACCTTTTCCAAGTTTAGCTTAATGTCAACTGACTCTACTAAAGTGTTTACACTGAAAATCTCTCGGTTCAAATGAATTTATTTTCTACTCAAGAATTCAACCTAATTGTAATGAGTGGATCCACTGAATATTATCTATGTTTACCCTTCATGAATATCATCAGCTAGTCGGGATTTACAAAATTACCATTTTACCCTTCTAGCTGTTATTTCCTCAACTCCTGTGTCGCTTGTGAATAAGTTAGAAACAATGTATTGACGGGGAGCTAACAAGTCACATTGTCTCATCCAAAAGAGTCAAGACTCAATTTGGACACTGGCCAGTTCATTTATTCACATTCCAAGGAACAAAGCAAGAGGTTATATATATTACATTTCAGCAATCTTGTACACGAATTCCATATCTATGAGAACTTCACAAAGTTACTCATGACATCTTCACAACTTAGTACTTCACCAATAGGTCCTGTTCAAAATCACATAGTGAGTCAGAATTCTGACTTTCTCAAATGAGAATACGTAAGCTGTGAAATGACATGTCTCATTTCAGGATTAAAGTAAGCATGATGCAATTCATACGTAGTGACTTCGAGACATAAGAGGTTAAATGGTTTGTTCTTATCTTGTCTCTAGAAGTGCACTGGTCAATTCAATACCTTCGGAAGATACCTTGAAGAACTATAGAGTCTCCAACTCTCAATGTCCCATAACCAGACATCATAGATTCTCCTAACAATCGTACTGAGGTCAATAGTCCTTTGACCCTTAGATTGCGAATATATCCTTTTAAGAAAACCATGAAGAGTTTGTTCATGCAAATCTACATTTGTCTCTTCATGTGTTGTTAGATTTGTTTATGGTATAAAGACTAAGGTTTTATCATAAAGCTTCACACAAGGAATAATGAATGAACGTTTCAACTTTTTATTAATGAATAAGCAATTACAAGCAAGAGTCTTCGTGAGACTTTATTACATCAAATGTACAAATGTAAAGACTACAACTCTTCGTGTGGGCACCATTGACAACAGTTGAGTCGTCCATTCTGATTGTGTTGCTGATACTGTGCATTCGGAGCAAAATTCAGTTTCGGACAGTCTTTAATATATTGACCATGCTGATCACACTTGAAGCAGGTCATGTTTCCCCTCCGGCCCTCTCAAGGATGCCTATTTGCACAAGTATTGCATACAGGAAATGTCGATCCCTCTATCTTGACCTTGGTGTTTGCGTTACCACCATTTCCAGGATGGCTTATCTTCTTTTCATTCCCATTCCATTGGGGTCGTGCCGTGGAGCCCTTGACTATTGTAATTAGGCTGGGGATTTCCTGATTGGTTTGGTTTCCTATTGTCGGGTCCTCGGTTCTGCCCTTTCTCCTCTTTTCGAGCCTTATAAAACTAGGCTCGTTCATCCTTTACTTGGATTAAGTGATACTCGGCTCGCATGGCACGTTCGAGCAGTCTGCGACTGTGGTAGGTGGCTGACTTCCACTGTCAACGGCTAAGACTAATTCCAGTCGGAACATTTCCATCATCCGTCTGACTCTTTCTGCCTCTGTCGGAACCAAATGAGGGCACAGTCTAGTCAATTGATTGAACTTATTGACTGCCTCAGTCACTGTCATCATGCCTTGTTTCAGCTCTATAAACTCTTTGTTGGAATCGATCTAGGGTTTAAGAAAATAATTAACGTTTCGGTAAGCGGTGGAATTTTAAAAATTTTCTTTTACAAGTAAAAACAGTTTTTACTAACCTAGACAAAGAGCAAGTACATGTAATTAAAAACTAATATGAGCTAGAGGTTTACTAACCTTTCTTGAAGCTTGAACTTTGAAGAAGCTTTTGGAAAGTTTGTAACGCTCGTCTCCCCTCACAGCACGTCTCTCTTTCTTTCCTCGGAACCTCGAGCAACCACGAAAGTTTCTTTCACTAAATCACTCGAAATAAAGGAATTAGTGAGTGGGCACTTTTAAACACTACGACTTAAGAACGAGTCTTGAAGTCGCAGAGCTAAACACTAGGTCGAGTGAGGACCTAGGTGCCAAAACAAGAAAAATCGAAAATAAACTAGAGAGAGAGAGAAGAGGGGCGGCAACCACAAGTTCTAGAGAGAGAAGCTCTCAATCTCTAACTTATGTGGAATGAGAAAACAATGAGAATGAGGGCCCTATTTATAGGAGAGGGGTTAGCCTTAGAAAATAGGAGTTTCCTCTTTTTCCAAGCATTCATGAGCAATCTCTTATTGCCCATTCTCTCCATATGCGCCCAACACATTCATTCCCTTAAGGGATTTGTTTCCTAATTTGTTTCCTCTTCTTTGCTTGTCCTTGCCGCCCATATCCTTTCCTCTTAGAGGAAATTTGTTTCCTCTTTTTCTTTTGGCAAGTATCATGATACATTTATGCACAAAATATTCTCTCTTCCTATGGGTATAATGGGCGCCTACCTTTCATCTAGAAGGAGCTTCTAGAAGCTTCTTCATTTGTTCATGACAACATGAGAAAGGCCCATTAAGAATTTTCAATAAAATTCTTATGAAATGAAATTAATCGACAAGGCCCAATGATCAAGTCATGGCCGAGTGATGCATGTCATCAAATGACCTTGTCAAAAAATTTATTAACATTCATTTCATCATATGTCACAAAAGACAAAAATACCCTTTTGATAATTTTCGTTCTTGTTTTGACTTAGCTTCAGTTTAACTATTCCTATCGATGTGATTCGTGACAGTGACCTCATGGACCCAAATGAACAAAGCTTGAGCTAAACACTTGGACTCAAAAGTTCACAAACCTTTTCCAAGTTTAGCTTAATGCCAACTGACTCCACTAAAGAGCTGACACTGAAAAACTCTCGGTTCCAATGAATTTATTTTCTACTCAAGAATTCGACCTAATTATGATGAGCGGATCCACTGAATATTATCTATGTTTACCCTTCATGAATGTCATCAGCTAGTCGGGATTTACTAAATTACCATTTTACCCTTCTAGCTGTTATTTCCTCAACTCCTTTGTCGCTTGTGAATAAGTTAGAAACAATGTATTGACGAGGAGCTAACAAGTCACATTGTTTCATCCAAAAGAGTCAGGACTCAATTTGGACACTGGTCAGTTCATTTATTCACACTCCAAGGAACAAAGCATGAGGTGACATACATTGCATTTCAGCAATCTTGTACATGAATTCCATATCTATGAGAACTTCACAAAGTTACACATGACATACTCACAACTTAGTACTTCACCAATAGGCCCTGTTCGGAATCATATAGTGAGTCCGAACTCTGACTTTCTCAAATGAGAATACTAAGGTGTGAAATGGCATGTCTCATTTCAGGATTAAGGTAAGCATGATGCAATTCATACATAGTGACTTCGAGACATAAGAGGTTAAATGGTTTGTTCTTATCTTGTCTCTAGAAGTGCACTGGTCAATTCAGTACCTTCGGAAGATACCTAGAAGAACTATAGAGTCTCCAACTCTCAATGCCTCATAACCAGACATCATAGATTCTTCTAACAATCGTACTGAGGTCAATAGTCCTTTGACCCTAAGATTGCGAATATATCGTTTTAAGCAAACTACGAAGAGTTTGTTCATGCAAATCTACATTTGTCTCTTCGTAAGTTGTTAAGTTTGTTTATGGACTAAAAGACTAAGGTTTTATCATAAAGCTTCAAACAAAGAAAGAATGAATGAACGTTTCAACTTTATTAATGAATGAATAGGCAATTACAAGCAAGAGTCTTCATGAGACTTTATTACATCAAATGTACAAAATAAAGATTACAACTCTTCTTGTGGGCACCATTGACAACAAACTCCCACTTGACTCAAAGAAGATGTGTGTAGGCTTTCATGCCTAATCCCTCACGATGTTGGTCGAAGACCTTGTTCGCTAGGGCCTTGGTGAATGGATCTGCGAGGTTGTCCACCGTTGAGATCTTCTTCACTTCCACGTCTCCGCGCTGCACGATCTCTCGAATCAAATGGTATTTCTTCTCAATATGCTTAGAGCGCTTATGGCTTCTAGGTTCCTTTGAGTTAGCGACAGCCCCACTATTATCACAATAAAGGGTTATGGGCTCGTCGACGTTTGGAACAACTTCCAAATACTTAAGGAATTTTCTAAGCCACACAGCCTCTTTGGATGCTTCACAAGCAGCCACATATTCTGCTTCCACTGTGGAGTCAGCAATGCAAGATTGCTTAATACTTCTCCACACAACAGCTCCACCATTAAGGATTAACACAGATCCCGAAGTGGATTTCCTGGAATCCTTATCCGCTTGAAAATCGGAGTCGGTATATCCCGTCATAGTCAGGTCAGTACCTGAGTATGTAAGCATCAAGTTCCTAGTTCTTTGAAGATACTTAAGAACATGCTTAATAGCAATCCAGTGCTCGGGTCCAGGGTTGGATTGGAAACGGCTAACTACGCCAACGGCGAAACATATATCAGGTCTAGTGCAAAGCATGGCATACATGAGGCTTCCTACGGCAGAGGCGTAAGGAATTTTCCTCATGTCTTCAATCTCTTGTGCAGTCTTGGGAGACTGGTCCTTAGAGAGTGAAACTCCATGCCTAAAGGGTGTTTGGCCCTTCTTGGAGTCTTGCATCGAGAAGCGATCCATTATCTTATCAATATAAGATGCTTGAGAGAGCGACAGGGTCCGGTTTTTCCTATCTCGAAAGATTTGGATCCCCAGAATGTACGCGGCTTCTCATAGATCCTTCATATCGAATTGCTTTGCCAGCCAGACCTTAACCTCAGATAATTTACCCACGTCATTACCAATGAGTAGTATATCATCAACATATAGTACCAGAAACACAACTTTGCCTTCGTGTATTAACTTGTAAACACAAGGCTCATCTATTGACTGTTCAAAGCCGAAGCTCTTCACAGTTTCATCGAATCTAATATTCCATGACCTAGATGCTTGCTTTAGTCCATAAATGGATTTAAGCAACTCACAAACCTTGGTCTCTTGACCTTTATCCACGAAACCGTCTGGTTGAGCCATGTAAATGCGCTCGTCAAGATTGCCATTCAGAAAGGCTGTCTTGACATCCATTTGCCAGATCTCATAATCGAGAGCTGCAGCTATGGATAGGAGTATGCGGATGGATTTAAGCATCGCGACTGGCGAGAAGGTTTCTTCATAGTCAATCCCTTCTTGTTGGGTATAACCCTTTGCCACAAGTCGTGCTTTGAACGTCTCGACGTTCCCATCAGGACCCTTTTTCTTCTTGTATATCCACTTACACCCTACGGGTTTAATCCCTTCAGGAAGGTCTACAAGTTTCCAGACATTGTTGACATACATCGGGTGCATTTCAACTTTCATGGCGTCAAGCCAAAGGTTTGATTAAGAACAAGCCATCGCTTGGCTATAGGAAACAGGATCATCCATGTCAGAGACGGCTACAAGAGAGTCTCCATAAGACATGTACCTGTCAGGCTTTTGAGTAGCCCTCCCACTACGTCTAAGTACTACTTGACGAGATTCTGATGAGTTAGGTTGTGTTTCAGTTGGGGTAAGAACAGTTCTTACAGATGAGGTAGAAGCTTCCTCACCCAACTTTTCTTCAAGCACAATTTTGCTTCTAGGTTTTGCATCCTTCATAAAGTCCTCCTCGAGGAAACGAGCATTCATGCTAACGAAAGTCTTATCGTCCTCGGGACTATAGAAAGTAAAACCTTTGGTTTCCTTTGGATATCCCACAAACAGGCACAATTCTGACCTACTAGCCAACTTGCTAGTCTTTTGCCTCAGCACGTGTGCAGGGCAGCCCCAAATTCGGATGCGGCCAAGATTCACTTTACGGCCAGTCCATCGTTCATAAGGAGTACCAGGAACCGTTTTGGACGGAACTTGGTTCAGAATATAGGCGGCTGTTTCAAGGGCATATCCCCAAAAGGAAAGCGGGAGTGATGAGTAACTCATCATTGATCTAACCATCTCCATAAGAGTTCGGTTTCTTCTCTCTGACACTCCGTTTTGTTGAGGTGTACCAGGTGCGGTAAGCTGAGAAGCGATACCGTCTTCTTTAAGAAAGTCATCGAACTCTCCAGACATATACACCACCTCGATCAGATCGAAGGGTTTTGATCACTTTGCCAGTTTGCTTTTCCACTAAAGCCCTAAAGACCTTAAATACGTTAAAGGTCTCGGATTTGTGTTTGAGCAAATAGACAAACCCATATTGTGAGTAATCATCAGTGAAGGTAACGAAGTATTCGTATCCTCCACGTGCCTGTTGGTTGAGTGGACCACATACATCAGAATGTACTAGTTCCAGCAACTCAGTGGCTCTTCGACCCTTATCAGAGAAAGGTCGCTTAGTCATTTTTCCTTCTATGCAGGATTCAAAAGTAGGTAGTGAACCTATTGCAGAGTCTTGGAGTGGACCGTCCCTCACAAGTCTCTTAATCCTATCTAGACTGATATGACCAAGTCTCATGTGCCAGAGGTATGTTGATTTTGTTAGATCGGAGGATTCAGAAAGTTTGATCCTCTTCGGCTCCCTAATTAGATTGTTATCTATTTCGGTGTCTAAAAGAGAAGGTTGAGTGGGATAGATGTAAAAAAGACCATTCTTCATACATGCATCAGTGACAAAAAAATTAGAAAAAGAAATACGAATTCCATTCTTTATAAACTTTAAACAATAATTTTGCTCGAAAAGTTGAGCAACAGATATTAGGTTTTTCCCAAAGGAAGGAACATAATAAACATTATTCAAATTTAAAGTTCGATCTTCAAAAGATAGCGTCACGGATCCCACAGCCTTCGCAGACACCACGCTCCCATCACCCCATTTGAAGCAGAAGTCGCCATCCTCTAAGCTTTTGCTTTTCCTAAAACCAGTCAAGGAGCAGCAAATATGGTTAGTAGCAGCGGAGTCAATAATCCACGATGATACATTATCAGCTGCTAAACAAGCTTCAGTAACAAGTACAATATCTTTTACTTTGGTTTTGAGGTAGGCAGGACAGTTCCTACGTCAGTGACCAGGCACATTGCAGTGGTGGCACTTGTCTTTAGACTTGTCCACCTTCGGAGCCTTTGGCGCCTTCTTCTTCGTTTGAACCTTAGGTTGGTTCTTCTTCTCGGCGTTGCGAGGTCTCTTCTTAGATCCAGAGGTGGAGGCAGTAGCATGTACTTATCCTTGAGCTCTCTTTTTCTTAGTGAGTGCCTCAGCGGTTTGAAGTTCCTTCATGAGCTCGGTAACAGTGTACTCTAGCTTGTTCATGGAATAATTCAACTTGAAGGTATCAAAGGTTTCGGGGAGAGTTTCCAAGATCATATCTATTTTAGTCTCCCCATCAATCTCAGATCCAAGGATCTCCATCTCGTTGAGATAGCTAATGATCAGCATCATATGATCTCTAACGGGAGTTCCAGCCTTCATACGACAGTTCATGAATTGTCGGACCGCTGGTTGCCTAGCTTGACGTCCTTGCCCTCCAAACATCTCATGGAGATTGTAGAGCATATCGGTGGCAGTTTCGTAATCACGATGTTGTTGTTGCAACACATTGTTCATCGATGCCAAAATATAGCATCTCGCAATCTCATCGGATCGAAGCCAGGCCGCCAGGGCGTCTTTCTCCTCTTGCGTCGAATCATCATTCGTTTGAGGACAGGGGGTGGTGAGAACCCATTTGTGCTTGTCGACAGTAAGGACTATGTCGAGGTTACGTTTCCAGTCGACGTAATTGTCGCCTTCGAGTTTATTCGAGGAAAGAATGGTTGAGAGAGGGTTGAGAGACATATTGCCTATAAAAGTTGAAACAAGTTTATGATTAGTCTTTGGTTTAGGATTTAAGTTTTATTAAGACTTTTATAAAATCCAAAGGTGTTATAAACCAAACGATAATTTACTCCCTCAAGAGAAGGCCGCAAAAAATCTCCTTTTATAAGTAAATGACACATCATTAATGCTAAGCCAAGATGTCAATACATCTATTTTGACTAGCCACCTTTTAAATTGGTTTGATCACTCACATCCTTTCGCAGAGCCTCAAGGGAGGATTACTAGGGATTGAGCCTAAGTGTGCAACCAACCACTTAGTCCAAAAGGTCAACTTTGAAAAACAATCCCCCAAGGGGAGGCCTTGCCATCATCGTCTCACTCTCGGACGTAGCTCATTGAGCAATGATCAGAGCAAAGCGCCCTTGAGTACTCTCATTTAAGAGAGGGCCACGAGGGTGACTCTTAGTCCGGCGACACTTGCACTTTTCATTAGTGTTGGGGATCGTGGGTTACAAACAACAAGTATAACCCTCCCACTTAGTTTTTGGGTTGGTTCATCGACTCTTATAAGTTCGGAAACAAATTTCCTAGTTAGAGAGCGACAGAGCGGACAACTAGAAGAGAATCGTAGATCGACATGTTCAGAGTAGTATTAGTGCATAAAGGCACAAGGTACATACTCGATCTTTTCCTATTTTCTATTTCGGGAAAGTGCGTGAAGGAAGTGTGAACTTCAACTCACTCGAACACTTGAAAGTTTGAGATTACACATCTTTTTATTTTTCGGCTTGTCTACAAGGAGACCTCCCACTCAAATTTTCAAGAGCATATAGATTTTGAACATATGTGATATAGCTATAGTTTTGAAAACATTTTGAAAACTTATTTGATTTGGGTGACAAAATATTTTCAAGTTTGAAGGTGAAAACGGTTTTTCAAAATTCAAACTAGTTTTGTAAAAACTCAATTTCAATTAATCTTTCAAAAATCAAAACTTTTAATCTTACACATCATGTTTATAATCATATGAAAAACATTTTTGCTCAAGAAAATTTTCTCATTAGAGTTCTATAACTCATGGTAGTGGGGTTTGAAAATCCGGATTTCTAAAAAACTGGAGTTTCAGACAGCCGCGCACCTCGGAGTAAAATCGCCATATCTGGCGGCTCCGATGTCCTTTTGAGCCGAAACCGGTGGCATTGGATAGAGGACAGACAGAGCTTTAATGTCATTTAAGAATCATTAAATTTAGATTTCTGAACAGAGAGTTATGCCACTTTTAATGCGGGTTTACTCCAGCTCGAAGAAAAAGAAATAATTAAAGCTTGGTCCTTTTTTAGGTGCGAAAAAGAATCGAGTGTAACGGAACGTTTTTTGAAGGTTGTTAAAGCTTTTATTTGTGTTTTATTAGCAAGGTAATAACAAGGCATAAAAGAAATAACAACAAACATAAAACGATTCAAGTAAAAATAAGAAACTAGCAAGATAACAAAACTAGTCACAAAAAATTACTCGAAATTTCTCAAACCTTTAAAACACGTTTTTCAATATAAAAAATTAAAAACTTTTAGAACTGATTCTAATGTGTTTTAGAAACATCCCAAAAACATAGAAAAACAACATGGTTTTTAATTTAAAGGCAAGAGCAATAAATTAAAAAAAATCTAAGATAACAATTCTAACTTGTCACAAAATTAGTAAACTTTCGAAAACGATTTTCAAACTCATAATTTTAAAAACATGTACATGCATCTCTTTGACCATAGCTCTGATACCATTTGTTGGAATCGATCTAGGGTTTAAGAAAATAATTAACGCTTCGGTAAGCGGCGGAATTATAAAAATTTTCTTTTGCAAGTAAAAACAGTTTTTACTAACCTAGACAAAGAGCAAGTACATGTAATTAAAAACTAATATGAGCTAGAGGTTTACTAACCTTTCTTGAAGCTTGAACTTTGAAGAAGCTTTTGGAAAGTTTGTAACGCTCGTCTCCCCTCGCAGCACGTCTCTCTTTCTTTCCTCGGAACCTCGAGCAACCACGAAAGTTTCTATCACTAAATCACTCGAAATAAAGGAATTAGTGAGTGGGCACTTTTAAACACTACGACTTAAGAACGAGTCTTGAAGTCGCAGAGCTAAACACTAGGTCGAGTGAGGACCTAGGTGCCAAAACAAGAAAAATCGAAAATAAACTAGAGAGAGAGGGAAGAGGGGCGGCAACCACAAGTTCTAGAGAGAGAAGCTCTCAATCTCTAACTTATGTGGAATGAGAAAACAATGAGAATGAGGGCCCTATTTATAGGAGAGGGGTTAGCCTTAGAAAATAGGAGTTTCCTCTTTTTCCAAGCATTCATGAGCAATCTCTTATTGCCCATTCTCTCCATATGCGCCCAACACATTCATTCCCTTAAGGGATTTGTTTCCTAATTTGTTTCCTCTTCTTTGCTTGTCCTTGCCGCCCATATCATTTCCTCTTAGAGGAAATTTGTTTCCTCTTTTTCTTTTGGCAAGTATCATGATACATTTATGCCCAAAATATTCTCTCTTCCTATGGGTATAATGGGCGCCTACTTTTCATCTAGAAGGTGCTTCTAGAAGCTTCTTCATTTGTTCATGACAACATGAGAAAAGCCCATTAAGAATTTTCAATAAAATTCTTATGAAATGAAATTAATCGACAAGGCCCAATGATCAAGTCATGGTCGAGTGATGCATGTCATCAAATGACCTTGTCAAAAAATTTATTGACATTCATTTCATCATATGTCTCAAAAGACAAAAATACCCTTTTGACAATTTTCGTTCTTGTTTTGACTTACCTTCAGTTTAACTATTCCTATCGATGTGATTCGTGACAGTGACCTCATGGACCCAAATGAACAAAGCTTGAGCTAAACACTTGGACTCAAAAGTTCACAAACCTTTTCCAAGTTTAGCTTAATGCCAACTGACTCCACTAAAGAGCTGACACTGAAAAACTCTCGGTTCAAATGAATTTATTTTCTACTCAAGAATTCGACCTAAATATGATGAGCGGATCCACTGAATATTATCTATGTTTACCCTTCATGAATGTCATCAGCTAGTCGGGATTTACTAAATTACCATTTTACCCTTCTAGCTGTTATTTCCTCAACTCCTTTGTCGCTTGTGAATAAGTTAGAAACAATGTATTGACGAGGAGCTAACAAGTCACATTGTTTCATCCAAAAGAGTCAGGACTCAATTTGGACACTGGCCAGTTCATTTATTCACACTCCAAGGAACAAAGCATGAGGTGACATACATTGCATTTCAGCAATCTTGTACATGAATTCCATATCTATGAGAACTTCACAAAGTTACTCATGACATACTCATAACTTAGTACTTCACCAATAGGCCCTATTCGGAATCACATAGTGAGTCCGAACTCTGACTTTCTCAAATGAGAATACTAAGGTGTGAAATGGCATGTCTCATTTCAGGATTAAGATAAGCATGATGCAATTCATACATAGTGACTTCGAGACATAAGAGGTTAAATGGTTTGTTCTTATCTTGTCTCTAGAAGTGCACTGGTCAATTCAGTACCTTCGGAAGATACCTAGAAGAACTATAGAGTCTCCAACTCTCAATGCCTCATAACCAGACATCATAGATTCTTCTAAAAACCGTACTGAGGTCAATAGTCCTTTGACCCTAAGATTGCGAATATATCGTTTTAAGCAAACTACGAAGAGTTTGTTCATGCAAATCTACATTTGTCTCTTCGTAAGTTGTTAAGTTTGTTTATGGACTAAAAGACTAAGGTTTTATCATAAAGCTTCAAACAAAGAAAGAATGAATGAACGTTTCAACTTTATTAATGAATGAATAGGCAATTACAAGAAAGAGTCTTCATGAGACTTTATTACATCAAATGTACAAAATAAAGATTACAACTCTTCTTGTGGGCACCATTGACAACACTCTTTCTGTTGAGCATTCATTGCCTTCATGTTGAAGTACTTCTTGGTGAATTCGTCCAGAAAGTCTTCCCAAGTCATAGCTCGTACGTCTCCCCTCGTTGCCACTGTTTCTCATCAATATCGTGCATCTTTCTTCAAGACAAAGGATTCACATACGACCTTCTCCTCCTCAGTTATGTCCAGGAAATTGAAGATTGTTTTTATCTCCAACATCCACTCGTCATCCACTAAAGGGTCGGTCGATCCTTCAAATTCAGGGGCTCTCATCCTTCTGAACCTCTCGAATAGATCAGCAGCAACATTGACTTGTCCCATTGGGGGTACCATCTGAGGGTCTGCTTGTGGTGACACATGCATTGGCACTTGAGCTAGCGGTGGCTGCTGGTTCCTCAACTCGCGTATACCGGCTTCTTGAGCTTCGATACGATGCATCAATGTGTTAACTAAAGTCGCCAGATCGGGTTGGGCATCTGGCTGAGGAACAGGGGTAGAGCCCTGAGCGTGTTCTACTCCTTGTTGTTCAGGAACAGGAATAGCCTGAAGGGCATCTCGCATTGGATCTTCGGCGGAAACCCTGCCCCTTCCTTTACCCCGACCTCTTATCCTTCCATTACCTCGTCCACGAGCAGCTTAGACGTTTTCCGTATTAGGTCTGAAGAATATACTATTAAATTAGACATGTGGATTCTTGTATTCTCATACATACTTGAAACAATATATATTCACATAATCATACGCCACAAAAGAGGGATGGTGAAAGTCTCTTAATAAAAGTCGAATTTCTCAAAATATTAGAATCATTTGATTTCAAAAGACAACTTAATAAGTAACCTAAAGAATAAAAGGTGAGTCTAGTCTTCCACTTGTTCGTCTTCAGAAGGGTCCTCGTCTAGATCCTCTTCAGAAGGGTCCTCCTCTGGTTCAGACTCGACAGGGTCCATACTAGTATCGTTCCTTAGTGGCAAGTCATCGTCGTCGACCAACTCCATGTAGTGCTTCATGTGCCTCAAGAAATCTTCGTAGGTTAATCCAGGCGCAGGTTCGTATGTGCCTCATCATCATCGAGATGAAAAGGACAGCGATGGAACATGTCGGAGGAACGGTTGTAGTACTCTTTTTCCGTCTCCCCGTCCTTCATTTTCCATGAACTCAAGATTTGCCGGTAACGTCTTCTCTCCAATTTATTCTTCCATCCTTGAGCGGTAAAGTTTCGTATGACCCCATCCTTCATGTATTCCCAAACGATTTGGGGGTGATCCTCAACCTTCCTTTGCCACTATTCCTATACTCTCCCTTGTACTTGTAGTTGCGCAAAAGATAATTGTAGAGGTTCCCGAACTTGCAAAACTTTAAAGCGAATGTCCATGTTGTTACACCATTCCCGCGTGCCAATGATATCTGTCACCTCGCCACTAAGAACTGGAGGTTTCATTTCTAGGAATTTGATAAGGAGGTTGCTATCGTCACTGCGGCCTCGGGTTTCCGCGATCACGTGCTTTGTTACTTCATCATCCATCTAATAAGAGAGGTAAGATATAAAAATAAACTAAAGGTACAATATAAAAAAAAACTAACTTACTTGAGTAAGGGGGTAGTCGTGCAATCTATTAGGAAGGGGGTCGTAGGTTCGTTGCTCTGATACACCCTGTGACGACCCGACTTTTCGGACCGTCATGCTAACTTAACTTTTAAAACTCTTTAGAAAAATTGAGGTAATTTTTTTTTGTTTTCAACATAACTTGAAACATACAATTTGAGGAAAACTCAAGACATAAAATTTAGAACCACTTCATAACTCAATAGTAAAAATCAGCCGAAATAGAATTTGCAATAATGGAGATTAAAACCAAAAATCTTCAGGGTTTAGATTAATTAAAACTGAAAGCAAAAGCGAAAGTCTTTTGTTTTGAAAATGGCAACCATAACTCAACCCTTTCGCCATCGTCGCCGCTGATCCACCCTCCTCACTTGCTCATAGGTTGTTTACCTACAACACAGACGGATATACATAGGTGAGCTAACGCTCAACGAGAAAAACTATACTCACAAAACAAGAGCAATAAATATGCATAACCAGTTATTAGTATTTCACTTGCTAAATGGTGACACATGATATCAAATAGTAAAGTCTCACATATTTTAATTCAGGGTCCCCAAAAGTAGTCGTACCAATTTCAGTATACACTTTGGTAGCAAACTATAAGGCTGCAACCTCCCATAGAACGTCACATCTGTCTGATAAGCTTGTGAGGAAATTCTCTAGGTGAGACCTTGATTCGGCTTGAAAATATCCTCTAGTTACCTCCTTGGATCGAGACGGTACGACCCTCTTATTTACTTGCTAATCTTATTACTTGATTATGTAAAATGCAAGAATAACATAAGTTATTGACATACTTGATAACATGCTTAGAATAAGAACATATTGTAGATAACATGCCTAATTGAATCATAACATATCATAAACACATGAATTATAACATATCATCATATCACACATATCAAAACAATCAAACATATAAAATCACATAACACAAACTAAAACAGATCGCATAGTCGCTAATTTTATTTTCGAACAAATCCGTGTTTTAGTGAGATTATTCTCACCTGGATATCGGTAGTTACGATCGTAGACCGTCGAAGGAATTGGACGATCTAAAAGACTTGACACCTAATCGGGATAAAAGACTACCAGGATTAGCTAAGAAAAGGATTCAAGACATACTTTTGGTTCTGAAAATTTTTAGAAACGACTTTCAAAATGAAATCACCAAAATACCCTTGGCTATTAGGGTTTCGGTGAAAAACTAAAACTCTGAGAAAACTTCTGTAAAAATTCCAGTACGTATACAACATAATTTTTATCACTTTTTATAAAGGCACCATGGCCAAAATCATTCTTTAACTATTTATTAAAAATTAAAGAAGTGCTAAAATCTGACTTTAAAACTCTTGCCAAAAATTGTGTGTGCATCGTTTTTAAAATTATCATAAAATAATATATATTTTATAAAAATATTATTAGATTTCTAATTTAGGAATAAAACATGTAAAATTTGCGTGTTAAAAAAGAATCAACGCAAAATAAAAATTATCGAAGCCATTGTAAGAGTTTTAAGATATGAAAATCTAAATTAGGTCAAACCTTTGAAACTGGTCTGCTCAGCGCTTTGAAAATAATCAGAAAATATTCTGTATTAACTGAAAATATTTTCTGATTTCTTATTTAGATAGAAGACATGTAAAACTAGTTTTTCAAAAAGAATCAACGAAAATAATAAATAATGTAACTGCAGTAAGCGTATAAGAGAAACTGTTTTCATTGAATCCGAACCAGAAACCATGTTGATCAAGAAAAATAAAATAAAGAAACCATACAATTTCATATAATATGAAGAAGGTGCACGATTTTACCTTGATTAGGATGAACAGAAACACTTCTTAAAAGCTTTAAACTCTAAACAAGATGGATCTAATTAGTATTTGGTGGTTAGTGTTTTTAGGAAAAGAAGAAGGGAGGGGGAGGAGTTAGGAAGAAAGAGAGAGCCGTGCAACATGGATTTTATGAGCAAGAGAGGAGAAAGACTTTTGCAGTGCAAAAGATCTATTTATAAGATACTAAGAAACCCTAACATACCGATATTAACAAAAGAAAAGAATCAACATACTCACTAATAAAAAATAATAAATAAATAAAAACCATCCAATACAAAACCTTCTCCTAAAAGAAAACACACATGCGTAGAAATTTTTTCTAGAAGCAATAATGCTCAACCACGTGATTTGCTCAGACAATACAAATATATCACTAATTACGTAATCTAAAATATGCATATATATTCAAATCAAATCATATCTTATATCCCTTTCATTTATTTTATATTGAAAATACACTATTGGTCACGTATTCAAATATATATAAATAAATGTTCATATTTAGTTATATATGTAACAAATCAAACGATATATATATATATATATATATATACTTTATTTATATCATAACAAAACAACTTAGTATATATATATAAGTATATGTACTTCAAGTAAAACGTTCATTTCATTAAATTTCACTCACACATGTATATATAGACTACATAAACACCAAACATCATAAAAAAATAAATAAAAAATAAATAAATTGGATTAAAAAAAAAATTATGACAAGACTATTTTCTAATAGCTTAAAATTTTGGGGTTTCACAAAAAGAGAATATATCCAAGAAATAAATTCCTTCTTGCTGCGTATACTCTTTGGCGACGAGACAAGCTTTGTGCGCACTCAATAGAACCATCCACAAGAAATTTGGTTTTGTACACCCATTTGCAACCGACGATTTCTTTCCGGGAGAAAGAGAAACAATGGGCCAAGTATTATTCTCTTGTAAGGCATGAAATTTGGTGCCCATAGCATCGTGCCAAATACTAGAGGTTGAAGCTTGAGTGAAGGGAGGGGATGAATTTTCGTAGCTAAGAAAATAAAAAATTGAATACGAAGTTGTGGATATTGGAGGTTGGGTATTTGTGGCTAAGTAGCAATGATATTGAGAGAGATAACTTGGATCTTTCGAGAGACGTTGGGGACATGTTGTTGGTTGAGGTGTGGGAAGAACATCATGATTGGATGAGGTATTGGTGGGAATACGAGACAATGCATATGGTTGACTAGTCATTGTTGTTCACTGGCAGTAGCCATTTGTGGATCAGATGTGGGTATCATGATGGATTTTGGTAAAACACGATCGGAGAATAAATCATTGATCTGGTGGTGGTTGTGTATTAGCAAAGGGAAAAATAGTTTCATGGAAAATAACATGTCGGGAGATGAATACTCTGTTGCTTTCAAGATCTAGAAGTGTATACCCTTTAAACATACTAGGACAACCAAGAACAATTGAAGCACGGGCCCTAGGAGAAAATTTGGTGCGATGTCGTGATAACGTGGATGCATAACATAGACAACCAAAGGTGCAAAGATGTGTGTATGATGGAATTTGATGGTTTAGAATTTCAAAAGGGGTGCGATTATTAATAATAGAAGATGGTATTCGATTGATTAAGTACACATCAGTAGCTACACAATCACTCCAATAACCTAAAGCCACACAAGATTGGAAGAAAAGGGCACGAGCTACATTAAAGAGATGTTGTTGTTTACGCTCAACAATAGAGTTTTATTTCAAGAGTTTCGACGCGTGAATGGCATGAATAGGTGCCATTCAAACAAAACTCGTTGGAAAGTAACTCCAGAGCATTGCCTGATCTAACCGACTAGTTGGAAGTGTTATGTTGAGTGGAAATGTACTTAAAAAATTATGGGAATATAGTGAAGACATCAGATTTATCTCGTAAAAATTATACCCAAGTTGCATGAGAACAATCATCAAACATAGTGAGAAAAATAAGATCCCCGTTGTATGTTTCCGTGTAGAGTGGCACCCAAATATTAATGTGAATAAGATCAAAAGGACTCAATGTCATGTTATTATTTGATGAAAAAGAAAGGCGAATATCCTTTGCTAAATGACATATTTTTCTATGTGAAGACAACTGAGACAAGGAACTTGGAATTTTTAATTCATCACGTAAAACTTTAAGTTTGGCAAGGGAAGGATGCCTAAGTCTATAGTGCCACATATCTTGTTTTGGCAAATTACAATTCATGGAAAGCGTTAACTGAATTACGGAGGGAATTACTAAGCTTAAGAAATTAAAGGTTTCCTTGACGTCTACCCCTCTCAATCGTCGAGTCTCGAGCTAGGTCCTGAATTAGACATGAAGTGGAAAGGAAATTAATACAACATCTATGGCTAGAAGTGAGAGCACTAACTCTAATGAGGTTAAAGCTAAAGCTAGAAAAAAAAAGAACATTATCTAAGATAAGGGTTTCAGATATTGTGACAAAACCAACTCGATCTATAGCAATAGAGTTTCCATCGGGAAGAGTAATAGTGATGGGTGAGGTGGGTATGGCAGAAGCAACAAACATGATTAAAATGCAACACACATGGTGAGTAGCTCCAGTATCGATAATCCAAGAATTTCTATGAAGTGACGAACTGGAATACAAAATCGTACCATTGACTTGTGAAGTTGAGGGAGCTTGAGCCTTCATCAGATCTCCATTTTTATTGTTGTCTTGAGCATGGAGTTGGCAGCCTAAATATGCTATCAATTGCTACATTTGACTATGCGATAGGCTTTCAACGCACGGGGCCATGGTGATTTCCGCAGCCGGCAAGGAAGATGGTGTCGATGAAGGGTGTTTGGAGAAGTTTTGATTGAAAGATGGCGCCATGGGTGCCGCACCATAGAATTGAAGAGAATTATGTGCATTAAGGTTTTGGTCGGTGTGTGATGATTGACCCATATGAGAAGGATTCTTTGGCTTGGGCCTGTACCTAGGGGAAGACCAATGAAGCTTGTAACAACGATCGAGTGTATGGCCAACCACGCCATAGTGAGAAAAAATCGACCGCTCAAGTCTTGGCTTGGATGGTGCGTGAGAAAACGCAGCGGCGGACGATGTCGAAAGCAACGGATGAGAGCCAATACATCTTTGGCGTTCCTCTTGAGCAATCAGACTGACTACATCGAAGATGAGTGGGAGAGGGTCAATCTTCAAGATTTGACCACGAGAGTTACCAAATGAATCATTGAGACCCATGAGGAATTTCACTTAAGCTTGTTGTTGATGGTCCATCCTAACTTTCATCCCTCCGCCGCTACAAATCGGCATCGGTGGAAAGTTCTTTAACTCATCCCAGAGAATCTTGAGGCGGGTATAATAGGTGTTCACATCAAGAGGCCCCTGATGTAAACTCATAAGTTGCAACTTTAGTTGAATAATTATGGGAGCGTTGCTTTGATGGAACCGTTCATGGAGGTCGGACCAGATTGTGCTAGCATTGTCAAGGTAGAGGACGCTATCTAATACCTCCTTGGAAATAACATTAAGAAGCTAGGATGTGACCATGCTGTTGTAGCGGGACCAAATTCGCATATTTGGGTCTGAATCTGCTGGTTGAGAATGACTACCATCTGCAAAGATCAACTTATTTTTGGCATTTAAGGCTATCAAGATAGATCTACTCTAAGTGTTTTAATTTGGACCAGTGAGAATATGGGTCACAAGAGTCAGACCTGGGTGGTCTCCACAATGAAAGAAATATGAGCTATTTAGATTTTCGGATGTAGACATGGGTGACCTAGAAAGGGTAAAGGGGACTTTGTGGTCTTGATGGAAGAGGAGGCCAGGCCGCTGATGTCGGTTGTTGAGTCATATGTGATGCAGATCTTTGCCTGCATCAGTTAGTATCAGAGCCGAAGACAATCGTGAATCATGCAACTTTTTGCTGGATTCGTTGAAGACTACCCTATGTCATACGTGTTCAATGACGACGGTGAAGATGAAGAACGTTTTTTTGAGCCGCTGGGTGATGTAATTTACGATGAAAGTGATGGAGAAGATGAAGTGAGGAAGTAATTCCCGAGCCACTGAATAATCCAATATTCTATGGGAGAGACGTAGAACAAGAAAAAAAAGAAGAAGGCGTGAAGATAGCTCTCGCTCCAACGAACAATCCAGCCGATCGAGCTCTTGAAGACTTCATTAATGTGTCATTTTTGTTTGATGTAGAATTTCGATCTCCGGAGTTCGTCAAGAAAATCCTCCTCCTCTCGCATCACCTCAAGATGCATTGAATTCGGGGACGAATTCTATCAAACCTGAGGAGAATGATGCAGATCAAAACTGTCTGGAAAGTTGGGATCACAGAAACGGACAAAAGATGAGTGTTTTCTAAGTGGAAACGTCCTAGTAAACAAGACACACATAGTGGGGTCTCAGCATTTAAGCCTAATTCGAACGTTTAGGCTTTCAAAATGATGTTTTGTGTTTTGTCCGTTTTGTTTCATTATTAGTTTTTTTAATTTCGTTTATTAATGTTTGTTAAGAGTCTTTATCAATGTTTAATTATTCAGTTTTAGGGATGTGAATGGTCACAAGATGCATCTACAAATCTAGGTGACTTGTTTTGTAAAAAAAAATAGATTATGAATGAAAAAAAAATGAAAACCTTTGTGTTTTTATCCCCAAATTCGTGTGTTCTTGTGAGGACCCGATTTGATGCCCGAGACATAGTATTCATGAGCGAATCAATAGGTGGAGGAAGGTTCTTCGATTGGGTATTCGTGCGTCGAATCAACAATCGTAGTCTATTTATCTCATTAACAAAAAAAATCCCGCTGCATCAATATGCTATAAGAAGGAGCAGCTCTGATACCATTTTACAAAACAGAGAAAAAAAGAGGCTGAATAAGAATCGATGTTCTGTTGTTTTATTACATCAGTAAAGCAGCAAATAAAACCAAAATTTTAAACTGCGCAAATAATAAAAATAAAAAATGTAAAATTGTAATCTAACATTTAATCTATTATGTAAAATAATCAAACTTAAAATGATTAATTTTCTTGATCTCCCAAGAATCAACCCATCAGTCGTGCATGTAACATAGCGAACACAATCCTTCACCGCTACATCGGTTTGTTTGGTACGAAAGATAGAAATATGGGTGGATGGATTGTTTAGGATGGAAAAGAAAGGAAATGAAATGAGTGGATTGTAACTTTTTTAAACGTTGATTGGTATGATGAGAGGAAAGATTAATATCAATCCGCCTTGTTGTTTGGTATGAATAGAGAAAAGAATAGAGTGATTAATTTTTAGTATGGTAAAGTACAATAATACCCTTATATATTATCAAATTGATATTTAATTTGCACATATTTTATTTATATTATAAAAGCCATATGCATGCAATTATATAGCTGAATAATTATATTATATATAATGTTATTAAATGCAAAATTACATATATTATAAAGTATTTAAACAAAAGTAATTGTCCTACAAAAATTACAAATATTACAACTTCTTGTACTTTTTTTACGTTCAAAAGATTAATATTTTAACTATTAATATCTCGTCTTAACAAGCAAAATAAATTTATGGACTAGAGCAAAATAGGCAATTACTAATAATTTGTTTACAAAAAAGTGTTATATGATGTTCTAGAATCACATAAGCACAAAGTTTCACTCCTTGTTGCTTGAAGGCATCATCTTTTGAAGAAGTTCAAGACGACGCTCGCTTGGGACGGCCAAGAAAGCTCGGACTTTAGAGGAGTCCTTGATTAACAATAGAAAAGCATCAAGTTGAATATGATCCGGAACATCAATCTTCAATAGTTCGGCATAAACTTCTTTCATTACATCAACAATGCCTCTTATGCTTGATTGCATAGCTTCCATATGTTTATCAAACGAATCCATCATAGTTAATTTTCTTTTTGTACCTCTAGATGAGTTTGGAGTTTGGGAGGGTTGTTGTGAAGTCTTTTGTTGGGCGATGTTAGTTTGGGTAGTCTCGTCAACCTCAAGATCAACAAATTCATTTTCTTCAACTTCATCTCGTCATTTCTTAGCCTTCTCTTTTGCACTTATTGCATGTTCCCCGGTCGCTCTATCTTTGGCAAATAACTCAAATAATTTATCATAATTTTGAGTTGCACTATATCTCCACTTGTTTGGTTTAGGATGTTTCTACACATATTCACAACAACATGACAATAAAATAAATAAAAAAGAAGATAATAACAATAATAATAGTGATAAAAATGCAAGACCATTTGAAAATATTAATAATCTACGATTACCTCTATAAGAGCGTTCCAAACTTCGGGTTCGGCCTCAAATAAATTTGTCGTTAGGTTCCAAGTAAAGCCACTTAATCCTTTGAAAAGATCATGAATTCCATTGAAATTACTTTTCAATGTTTTGATTCTATTTTTGAGGTGGTCTTTATCAAATGGATATTTCAACTCGTCTTGACATATTTTGAGAACATTATTATATGCACTTATTGTAAAAGTTCCATCAACCCTATTTCCATTAACATGTTGCTCCAAGAAAGCATCGATAAGTACAACATCCATTTGTTCTGTCCATTTCACTATCTCTCTCTCTTTGTTTGTTCAACCTCAAGTGCACTCTTTCCTTTTTTCGTCATATTGATTATATATTCGAATAACTGCATGAATATAAATTATAAAGATGATATTATAACAAAAATAATCATAAGTCTCATTATATATCATAAGAGTATCATAGTAGTCACTACCACAAAAGTACAAACATACAAGTAGGAAAATACTTCACATAGCATAAAACAAAATAAAAATTATTCCCTATTCATTAAGTAGTCATGCCACATGACTTGTGCTATAATATCCCTCAAGACGGCTCATTTTCTGCTAGCATCTTCTCCATCATTTGTTATGTTATTAAACTCTTCTACTTCCGGTTCTTGGTCCATAAGTTCTCGATCTACTTGTCTAAGTAATTCATCATTCGGATCCACGCCCATTAGATAGTTATGCAAAATAAAACAAGCTAATACAATTTCTGTGAGTGTCTTGATAGGATATTGAGGCTCGGTACCACTCGATATGATTGTAAACCGTTTTTTTAACACACCAAAGGCTCTCTCTATGACATTGTGTAATGACGCGTGTCGAAGATTAAATAACTCTTCTAGATTTTCCGGACCACGTTGTGAGTACTCTTTCAAATGATAGCGCACTCCTCTATATGGGGTGATAAGCCCGCTTCGTAACAAATAGCCCGCATCAACTAAATAATATTTTCATATACAAAAGAATTTTGTGTTTACTTAGTTATGTTAGCATAAAATTATATTTATATATATGAAAATATTCTACTTGTCTACCTTTAGGAATCATTAGTTTATATTCCCTTACTAAAGCATCTTTGATAATCCTTGAATCCGAAGCCGTTCCTTCCCATCCGGGCAAAACATAAGTAAATTTCATATCAAATCCACATGCGGCCATTATATTTTGTGTATGATATTCTTTTCTTCCTCGATATCGTGAAGCCTCATTTTGAGACACTTTCACTCGGACATGAGTTCCATCAATTGCTCCAACACAATCCTGAAATTAACTTATACTTCAATTTCTAACTAAATATTCCTATCAAGTCAATTATATGAATTATATTAGTGGTAATGAATACCTTAAAATAAGGGTAGAATCTGAAGTTGTTGAGTATCTCATCGGGTATTTTTTCTCCATCGGGTTGCCTCAAAAAAGTGTCTTCTAATGATATTATTGCTCTTAACACTTCGTGAAAATGTCTACTTATTGTCTCACCACTCCGACGAAAGAAAAATGATATAAGACGATTTTTAGCACAATGTGATATTACATAGAGGAACTTAGCCACTTGTTCCTCTATTATTGAGTTTTTGTTATCCTTGAGGCGACCCGATTTCCGAAGTAGATCACACAACTTAACAAATGCAAAGGGACTCATTCGTATGACATCACGACATTTCTCGTCAACACTCATACGGTTTATAAGTTGATTCCTAATTGCTTCACTATCGACACTACTACTACGTAAGCCCGGATCTACGTAATTGGAGCAATAAAACAATTCCATCATGCAAATCATCTCCACTATGTAGCACACGAGTTGGATAGTAGCTATGCGTCTTTGTCTTTCCCATTCATTCTTGAACATTCTAATATTTTCTTGGAATGTTACAATGACATTCTCTCCTAATTCTCATCTCTTGAACTTATCTCCCAATCATTTGTTGAGTTTTCTTGTTCATCCATCTAAGTAGAAAAAATAATTTTTAACCATAACGCAAATAAGTTGTATTACCAAATACAGAAAACTCAAACAAAGAAAAATAAATCGATATGCAAAGTGATAAAAATATTCAAACTTTTGTTCGAGTAAACAATTATTTGATCATGACAAAAGAAAAGCTAGTCATAAATTGGTGATGAAAGAAAATAACCACACAATGAAAATGGAAATAAATGTACTTAATAAGCAACATCAAAAAAAAAAAAAAAGACTAGAATGCACATAAATTTCATATATATAAAAAAGAGGAAATCAAAAGAGATAAAATACATACCAATGAAGCAATATATTATGAAGAGATTTGAAGAAGCTCAAGACCTTGATTCTAGAAACATACAAAAATTTTACTAAGCATTAGATAGTTAAATTATATTAGTGAAAATATTTAAATAAAAAAACTTACTTGTGAACTCAAGTTGTCAATGGTGGAGAAACTTACTAAGCAAATAAGATGTAGAAGATGAAGTTATGGAAGTCAAAGAGTCATTTTTACTCTAATATATTATATAGATATTATAAGTGAAGGTTAATTTTGTAATTTTATAAAAAATTTGTTGTTCTCATTTCTTCAATCCGTGCAAAATGGGAGGGGAGCATTTTTGGTGGGTCCCATGGATATAAATCCATCCCTCCATACCTCACGATATTTCCCACTTTAATACCAAATAACAAATAAATACAATTCATCCTCTCAAATCCATTTATCCTAATCCATCCCTCCAAAATCCTTCATACCAAACAAGGTGTTGTCGCTCGTTTTCGGACAACGATTTAGGAGCCCCGAACGGTTCGACCCAAGGCCAGACCAAGTGGTCGCGTTTGGGCTCGAGCGTGTCGGACCTGGTATCCCAAGTCTTCCCTTAGCTGTCAATGGTGTTTATCTTGTTCGGGCACCTGAAAGGCAAGAAAAGACGTGTGAACTACAAAGGGGAAACAGAGGGGGTGCCTCTGTTTACCTCTCCGACGCTCAACATTAGCGGGATTGAGGTGGAGAATAGAGGGTTTAGGTGTTTAGAGGCCGAGACTTGAGAGAAACGAGCGAGAGGTGAGTTCGGCAGCGTTTCAGTACTCAAGAATCGATTACCTTTTGAAGAGGGTGGGCCTCTTGTATTTATAGGCGACCAAGGGGTCATTGGTGGGCCCCTTGGCCGAGGATAACATAGGCTCGGCCATCGGCCGAGGATAACATAGGTTCGGCCATTGGCCGAGGATAGCATAGGCTCGGCCGAGGATAGCATAGGCTCGGCCGAGGATAGCATAGGATGGCCGAGGATAGCATAGGTTCGGCCATTGGCCGAGGATAGCGTAGGCTCGGCCATTGGCCGAGGATAACATAGGTTCGGCCATTGGCCGAGGATAGCATAGGCTCGGCCGAGGATAGCATAGGATGACCGAGGATAGCATAGGCTCGGCCGAGGATAGCATAGGATGGCTGAGGATAGCATAGGTTCGGCCATTGGCCGTGGATAGCGTAGGCTCGGCCATTGGCCGAGGATAACATAGGTTCGGCCATTGGCCGAGGATAGCATAGGCTCGGCCGAGGATAGCATAGGATTGCCGAGGCCGAGGTTGAGCTCGTGAGGCCGAGGTCGAGTTTATGAGGCCGAGGTCGAGTTTATGAGGCCGAGAAGAGATCGAGCTCACAAGGCCGAGCGGAGGTCGAGCTCATGAGGCCGAGGCCATCGGGCTGATGGCCGTGGATAGCCGAGCTCGGTCTTGGGCCGAGGCTATTGGGCCGGCCCTTGGCCAAGCCGGCCCACGGGCCGATCAATGGCCGGGGCAAGTCTGATCGCTGCTTTGCCTTCGATTGGTCGCGATCGAGGTCGGGCCGATAACATTAGCCCCCCGAGTTTATCGTCGAGTGAAGCTCGTGCGGTAAACTCAAGATTCTCGTCATCGTCGGCCCAACGGAGCGACCCATCGCGAAAAAGTTTGACTCGAGCCTTTTTTACTATATATTTTTTCTTTCTCTGGTCACTTTTCGTCTTGCCTCGCTACACGTGCCAATGGACCCTACCAACCACCTGTCGGGATGTGGGTCCGTCGAAGATGACCTCTTCCCTCTGCTCGGGAATCAAGATGTAAACCTAGACGACTTTTGGGCGCACTTCTCATCCCATGTGGCTACCCAAAACGCAGCGCCCCCATCATCGCCTTTGGGCAACAGGTCGGTTGAGATGGCTGGAGGTGATTTTCGCTCGGTCGAAGCGTGGAGGAGGGTACGCGCACCGGAGACGTCACCAGAGGGGACCCCGACGTTGTCGGGGATGCGCGCGGCCCGGGGGAAGGTGCGCCCGCCGAGGTGAGTCCGTGCGAAGGTGGGCCGACCCCCGTCGCCCTTTTCTGTGCGGGAGGCGTTGCCGGGAGAGGCCCAAGCCGCGCTGGTGGAGCGCCCGCCCTGGAAGGAGTCGCGTCGGCCGAGCCGGGACCAGGGAGAGTCGCGCCGGTCCCGGGTGGCGATGTCGGGACTGCCAGGCAAGCGGGCGGCGGCGAGGGAGGCCCGGGTACTCTGGGCCCGGCCTCCCCCGAGGAGGGATGCGCCGGTGGAGGTCGATCGGAGGCGGGGGGCGCCGATGGAGGGCCGCCAGAGGCGGGCGGCGTCGTTGGCGGTAGCGCCGGCGCCAGAGACGAGGAGCGCCGGCCGGACAGCCCCGGCCAGGGGGCGGCGGCCGAGGCGCTGGTTGCCCTAGCCCTAGGGGTCGGTGGCGTCCCATTTGGCGAGCCGGGCCATGCTGCCGGGCCGGGCGAGAGCCCAAAGAGCCTGGGTGATCTGGGCGCGCGAGGGGACTCTCCGGCCGGGCCGGGCGCCGACGGTGGGCCCCCTGTCGGGCCGGAGAAGGGGAAGACAAGGCCGGCTGGCTCGTGCGGCCGCCGTGAGGGGTCTGCAATCCGTGATGACCTGGACTGCTCGGACGTTGATGTCCCGAGCTCACTCTCGATCGTCAGTTTTATGAGTTTGAGGAAACGTTACTGCATCCCGGATTCGGTGTCGATACTGAGGCCGTTGCCCGACGATCGCCCGACTCGCCCTCCGAAGGGACATGCGGCCATTCACGAGGCGAGTCTTCGCGGAGGGCTACGGTTACCCTTTCAATCGGTGATCCAAGAGCTATTGATTCGGTTGGGGCTGCATGCGTCGCAGATGTCTCCGTCCTTCTACCGAGCAATCGCCGCGTGCCATATGATGCTCTATCAAGCAAAGAAACGGGCAGTCACCGCAGACGATATCCAGGATCTCGTGGTCGTCCGTGGGGTCCCGGGGAAACCGGGCTTCTACTGCGCGTGCCCTCGGAAGCGCATCTCCATCGTTACCAAGGTTACCTCGAAGCATCGGTACCCTTGGGTGTGGGTTTCCGAGTCGACCTTCGGGGCGGCGCCCTTAATGTTTGGGCCCGCGGTTGACTTTCCCTCCGTCGGGGATGCAGAAGATTCCGAACTCGTATCCGCGATCAAAGCGATCCCGGATTCGAGGCGGCAGGGGTCACTGTTTGAGTCCCCGGACCTAATGGCGAGGACCGGGTGGTTCGTGCCTTATGACAACGCTCCTCCGTGTCTTGGTCTTGGCATGGAGGTTACGGAGGATCCTGTATCAGAGGCGGGGGGCTCGTCCGCCCCTCCCCCCGACGCGGGGGTTACTAGCCGTTCACACGCTCTCGCGTTATCGCGCTTTTTGTTGTATTACGCTTGTCGTGTGTGTTCTAACTTATCGTCGTCTCTCTCTCTCTCTCTCTCAGATACCATGCCCAGACGACATCGGCCGCGCACACACGTGCCAAGAGTGGCACCTACCGCTGAAGCTACGACCGCGGCTTGCCCCCGAGCTGAGGTTCGCCACCGAGGGTCGCCACCGCGGGCGGGGAACGAGGCGATCTCTTCTAACAAGCGTTCATCGTCGTCGACTTCCTTCGGACCACCCTCTGGCCACAAGCGCGCCCACACATCGACGGTGCCGGATAGCATGGATTCGATGCTCCCGGCGGAGGTGGCGGAGCTGAGGGATCAGTGCTCCCGAGGAATTCTTGGGACCTCTCTGCGGGACTTCAAAGGTTTGCTGACGACAAGCGATCTGGAACATTTCCAAAACGGGATCGGCGATGCCCGAAAGGTACGTTTCGCCTGCTTGTCTCGTGCGTAACCATTATGCTTATTTCGACTATACGTATATCACTTGTCTCTGCAGATGCTCGCAAGTCAAGAGCGAAGCGGCCGCATTCTCCGGGACCTGCTGCGGCGCATGCAGATCATGGAGAAGGACAAGGAGAGCACGGCGGCCGCCCACGCTGACGCCCTAGCGGGAGCCCGCACCGCTCGAGAATTTCAAGCACTCGAGGAGGAGCTGAAGCGAGCTCGCAAGGAGTCGGCGACCGAGAAATTGCTTCGCACGGCCGGGCAGGCGTCTCGGGAGAAGGCGGAGCAGGCGGCGACACCTTCTTAGGGGAGACGAAGAAGCTTTAGGCGGCGCTCTCGAGCCGGGACGAGGAGCTGAGCATCGTCTCCGCTCGGCTGTCAGTGAGCGAGATTTCTCGGGTCAAGGCCGAGAGGGAGAGGGATACTTTGCGGGCGGAGGTTCAGATCCTTGCCGAGGAGAAAGACGACACCGTGCAATCCAAGACGGACTTGGAGGATGACTGGGACCTTGCGCTGGAGGCGGCCCGTTATGAGGCAGCCAAACGGGTCCGAGATGCGACCGCGAGGAGAACGTGTCTCGCGGGACCACGTTTTCCTTCTTCGACGTCATGTTTCCTCCTCTGGACGACGAGCCGCCTGAGGACGACCTGCGCCCCCTAGCCCCCGTGGAAGCCGCCCAGTCGACGAACCGTCAACTTGACGGAGAAGCCATCGGCGGGTTTGGCGCCCCCTGCCCCGAGGATGACGAAGAGCAGATCGACTTCGGCTCGGAGTAGTCGAGTTTTATTCGGTTTTCCGCGCACTTGTTTAGCGCTTGCGTCATGCTTTCTTCCGAAATTTTGTTATGTCTTTCTTCCGTTAGAAGTTTGCCGTACTCTCATAATTTTCTTGTTGGATTGCTCGTACAACATTGTTTGCTTTAGTTAAAGCTTTTTCGTCTGTTATGCGTCTTATTTTCTCGACTTGCTATGCTTAGCGTAATCGATTCGCGCGATGTGATCGGTGCGTGTCTCACGAGCCCGGCTTGCCTTACCTAGCGCAACCGGTTTGCACGGCTTACTGCCGCACTTGGCGGCGAAGCTTCCCGCGGACGCTGGCTAGACCAGATTCGCCCGGCGGGTGCGACCTTCGGCCATCCATTCGTGACTCGTTGCCTATCGGCGTGTGCGAGCTGGGTGGCCGTCGCGCTCATCTTCCGGCGAGTACGCTACCTAGCGGCGTGCGTATCGGGACGAGCTTGCAGTTCCCAGTGAGCGTGGTACTTGTCGGTACGTGCGTCACATTTTGGGTTTTGACTGCTGAGATCGATGGTCCGGTGCGCGGACGCGATCTACCGACGCCCCGTTGCCTATCGGTGTGCGGGGCGTGGAATTGTGCGAGAGCGTCGCGCGGGGGTCGGAGGTCCGGTGCGCGGATCCGACTCGTTAACCTTTAGCTACTTTTCGGCGCGTAAAACGTGTCATTGTGCGAGCTCGACTAGACGAGGCGACGAGCTCGACTAGACGACGTGACGAGTTCGACTAGACGAAGTGACCAACTCGACTAGACGAAGTGACCAGCTCGAAGTGACGAGCTCGACTAGACGAAGTGATGAGCTCGACAGCCCGAAGTGGCGAGCTCGAAGTGACGGGCTCGACTAGACGAAGTGACGAGCTCGACAGCTCGAAGTGGCGAGCTCGAAGTGACGAGCTCGACTAGACGAGGTCAAAGTCCCAACAATCCGTTAGCCCCCTGAGTTTCTCGGGTACTCGCAGAGAAGACGAGAAATTGTTACAAAATAAGGTAAAGGTTTCGAAGCGAAATGTAATTCGATTACAATGTTGAAATAGAAAATTACATTCCCAGGCCGTTTGGCCATACTTGAAATTCAAAATTGTCATTGCAAAATCGAGAATGAAATGACATAACAAAACATAGAGTAAGCGGGAACGGGCATCTATTGGTAGTATCGCCGAAGGTGCTCCGCGTTCCAAGGGTGCGTGAATACGAGTCCTTCCAGGTTCTCGAGCTCGTACGTGCCGTTGTGGATGGCTCGGCGCACGCGGTACGGACCTTCCCAGGTGGGGCCCAAGACTCCCGCCCCTTGCACTTTGGTGTTTTGGAACGCCCTTCTGAGGATGAGGCTTCCGTCGGCGAACTGTCGCAGTTTGATCTTGGAGTTGTAGTATTTTTCGACCTTCCTCTTTTGTGCAGCAAGGCGGGTGAGCGCGTCCGCCCTCTTCTCATCTATGAGGTCCAGCTCGAGCCTGATTGCGTCGTTGTTGGCGGCTTCTTCGTATTCCTCGATGCGCAGGGTTGTCAACTCGGTCTCGACGGGCACCACGGCCTCGACGCCGAACGTGAGAGCGAAAGGGGTTTCGCCGGTCGCGTTTCGCGCGGTGGTTCGGTATGCCCATAGGACCATGGGAAGCTCGTCGGCCCAAGCCCCCTTTTTCTCCTCCAGCTTCTTCTTCAGATTCTCCTTGATCGTTTTGTTGACCGCCTCTACCTGGCCGTTGGCTTGAGGATGGCGGGGGGAAGAGAAAGTCTTGCTAATGCCCAACTGTTCGCATATTTCTCGGAGGCGCGCGTTGTCAAATTGCTTTCCGTTATCGGTCACAATCGACGCGGGGATCCCGAAGCGGCAGACAATTTTTTTCCAGATGTTGTCGGCCGAAATGTTGTCGCTCGTTTTCGGACAACGATTTAGGAGCCCCGAACGGTTCGACCCAAGGCCAGACCAAGTGGTCGCGTTCGGGCTCGAGCGTGTCGGACCTGGTATCCCAAGTCTTCCCTTAGCTGTCAATGGTGTTTATCTTGTTCGGGCACCTGAAAGGCAAGAAAAGACGTGTGAACTACAAAGGGGAAACAGAGGGGGTGCCTCTGTTTACCTCTCCGACGCTCAACATTAGCGGGATTGAGGTGGAGAATAGAGGGTTTAGGTGTTTAGAGGCCGAGACTTGAGAGAAACGAGCGAGAGGTGAGTTCGGCAGCGTTTCAGTACTCAAGAATCGATTACATTTTGAAGAGGGTGGGCCTCTTGTATTTATAGGCGACCAAGGGGTCATTGGTGGGCCCCTTGGCCGAGGATAACATAGGTTCGGCCATTGGCCGAGGATAGCATAGGCTCGGCCGAGGATAGCATAGGATGGCCGAGGATAGCGTAGGCTCGGCCATTGGCCGAGGATAACATAGGTTTGGCCATTGGCCGAGGATAGCATAGGATGGCCGAGGATAGCATAGGCTCAGCCGAGGATAGCATAGGATGGCCGAGGATAGCATAGGTTTGGCCATTGGCCGAGGATAGCGTAGGCTCGGCCATTGGCCGAGGATAACATAGGTTCGGCCATTGGCCGAGGATAGCATAGGCTCGGCCGAGGATAGCATAGGATTGCCGAGGATAGCCGAGCTCGTGAGGCCGAGGTCGAGCTCGTGAGGCCGAGGTCGAGCTCGTGAGGCCGAGGTCGAGTTTATGAGGCCGAGAAGAGATCGAGCTCACAAGGCCGAGCGAAGGTCGAGCTCATGAGGCCGAGGCCATCGGGCTGATGGTCGTGGATAGCCGAGCTCGGTCTTGGGCCGAGGCTATTGGGCCGGCCCTTGGCCGAGCTGGCCCACGGGCCGATCAATGGCCGGGGCAAGTCTGATCGCTGCTTTGCCTTCGATTGGTCGCGATCGGGGTCGGGCTGATAACACAAGGTGCTAATCTTGAGCGCATCTGTGACTGATTAGATGGACTAACAGTGCGTTCGAGTATTCTTAAACATCGTTACTTGAAAAACAACAATTAACTGGACACATACTATTGTGGACAGAGCTATTGTGTGTCTAGAGGGGCTATAGCCCCCCCTCAAAATATATTTGCTTACGCTTTTGCTAGCTTTTATTTATTTATCTTAAGAATTTTCAAATTAGTACCTCTGAACTTTTTTTTTTTGTATAATAACCCCCTAATTTAGGTTTCTCGTTCAACTCTTGCATATCATTTAAGGCTATCCACTCTTCGCTACACATTTTCCAAATGTGGATTCAGAAAACTACATTATACCAAACTTTATTGAAATGTACAGAACTCGACTATCCTAAGTATCCATGACCATTTATAAGATATTATTTCAAAAAATTAGCTATGTAAGCCACCTAAATTGTAGGAATTGTAAATTAGCCAACATTTTGTAAATTCTTTGTAAATAGCCAAGTTGTATAGGTGGCATCCTATTAACTACTTATTTTTTTTTACATGTTTGCCCTTTATTAATTTCGGTCAAGTGTTTCAAATTAGGCAGTTATTTTTTTAAAATTTGAATCAAATATTGAAACCGATTTAGGAAGTATCAAACGTGAGAATTTGAGAATTTCCAGCAGATTGCAGGTATGGCCGAAAATTTGATTTCCTTTTTAATTAATGAGCTGAAAATAATGGGCGGAAATTGACTGGATTATAAGAGTCTTTTTTTTATCCCGTAAATAAGGTGCTCTGACTATTTACAGGATATTAACAAAACGTGGGTTATATTACAAAACACTATAGCATATATGGCTATATAGCTTAATAAGCCGTATTATTTTTGTGATTTGTTTTGTAGGCTCTAAATCTGCAGAGTGATAGATGTAATTTATGTCCCCCAAAAAACTACTCGCTAATTAACGTCGGTTGTTTGTGCCTCAAGGTGTCTTAATATCTTTCATGGCTTTCATTTACACCAACCAAATCTATAACACATCATTAAAATTTTGGAGATTTTTGAGTTTCCATTCCGACCAACCAATCAAGTGCCTCAGAATATATTGTACGTCTAATACATTAAGCATTAGTTTCTCGGAAGTTTTTTCCATAGAAAATAAAAAATAATAATTGGAATGGTATGTTTGCCTAATCAATAATTTTGATATTTCTTGGTAAAAAGCGTAGTATGATTAAGATTTGGACACACAAACATGTTATGCTCTAGGGCTACAAACAAACAGTTCTCACCTATATTAAGAAAGCTCATTGTAGCCAGGTAAAATGTTGACCCAATATATACATAGTGCTCAATTATTGACTAACTATGCCGTGTTGTGCTGTGCTGCGCTAGTTTTGTTTCTGCTTTTTTTTTTTTTTTTTTTTTTTTTTAATGCTGGGCTGTGTTGTGTTGCAAAATTGATGGCAGTGTCCGAAGGGCATTATGTAAATAAATAAAAGCGTAAATCACGCATCAGACCACGAACTAATAAGTAATAATACAAAGTTCACCATGCGTAATAATTAAAATCCGCATCTGTTTTTTTTAACGTCATTGACTTAATTTTAGAAGTACATGAAAAGGATATCAGACTTTTTAAAGCTCACTACCATTCTCTCTGGAGATTGAAAATATGTTGCTCCTGGACAGGAGCTATATACACTGTCATGCAAACAACATAAAACATTTGACATTTCCAATTTATCAGCTCTGTTCATTCCCTGGAAATTTGGAAATCGAAGTCTCGTACTCCGAGACAGAAATATACCAATCGCTTTTACTCTTACGTTCATCTTGATTTTGCTGCAGATGTCTCTCAAACTCTAGCGATGCACAAAAGTCAATCTCCAATATGACAAGACTAAGAGTTTTTGTGGTGTTGTAAAATTATACATGAAAACACGCTCTGGGCTACAATAATAAACTAGAAGCTATACACGAGAGAACTTGTTGTATACATTGATTTCTAAACTTGAAATCACAGGCTCAAAATATTCACAGATTGTCGTACATAACATCTAAAAATGGACCAATGAATCAATCAACATAAGAAGCAGCTCTGCATTGCAATTGCCACTCGACGCAGTCCTCGAAGTCGAAGCTCGCGGCACAGTCGAGCAGCGCGTTTTGCTGGCGCTCGTAGCGGCAGATGTAATTGAGGCCCAGCAAGAGCTGGCAAATCGAGGCCTCGGTCTTTGCCCGGTCAGCGAAATGAAGCGTCTGAAGCAAGAGCACGTTGCTGCGCTTCTCTCTCCGGCTCTGCTCGTAGTTGCGCTCGCTGTGCCACCTCATCGTGTCGTGCGCCATCGGGCCCAGCCAGCCCAGCAGCGAGCCCAGCCTCTCCCTCCAGTCGTGGGCCACGGGCCCGTCGTAGATCGCGAGGCTCTCCGCGGAGGATCGCAGCCCCGCCCGCACCGCCGCCCTCACGCTCTCCGGAAGCATCCGGTAGAGCTCGTCCCGGGCCTCCTCTCCCACCAAGTGTGGGTACCGAAGAAGCTTCTCGATCACGATGATCACGTTCGCGTAGTGCAAAGCCAAAGCCGACCCGCCAACTGTCGAGGCTTTTAGGGCTTTCTTGTTTCGAGGCCCGCTGATGATGGTGACCTGGCTGCTCCGATCGTCGTCGTGGTCGTCGGCGACGGAGGTGGAGAGGCTCAGGCACTCCATGAAGACTCTCCCCGGGACTGTCCCGCACGGAAAGACGAGATCTTCTGGCCGGAACAGCCTTCTCTTCTCGCTCAGAGACCTCTTCAGAGGTAAAGACTCTTCCTTTGTTGCCGTTGGTCCAGGTGGCGGGTCGGGATTGGCGAAGACAGCGCGGATCCGGGCGTAGACGGTGCAGACGGTTCTAGCCAATAGCTCGACGACCTTGTCGTAGGTCTGGTTCCAGAGAGAGATTTCCCTGAGGTGTCTCACGTCTTGGCTCTGCCATGAGAGCTTCTGCTCGAAAGCTCTCTTGCTCTCCTCGTGCTGGTTGTTCTGGAACTTCTTCGTGGCCTGTTCCAGCTCGTTCAGGACCTCCATTTCTCCGTAGAGATTCGAGGTCGCGTTCACGTACCTCTCGAGCTTTTTAACCATGGCGTCCATGTCCTTGACGAGAAACCCTAGCTCCGTGACCTCGATCACGCCGTTGAGGATGTCGCCGTAGACGTGTTCGAAGCCCTGGAGAGCCGGCTCCGAGCACTTCTTCCCGAGGCGAGCGACCACGGCGGCGACTCTGTTCAGATCGTCGAGCTTCTCCGCCATGACTAGCTCGAGGAGGTAGTCCTGGTCCGTCGAGACTAGGCTTTGGACTCCCTCGGAGGACGAGATCTCGGACCTGAGCTTGGAGATCTCGGAGTCGGTTAGGGATTTGTGGAGGTAGATTGTTTTCGACATCACATTTGCGACCTCGAACGAGAGGATTCCGATTCTCCGGTTCTTTGCTTCAATGTCGTCGGCGTGGGATTTAGGGCTTTTGGTGCCGGGCTTCTTTGAAGGCTGGTGGTGAAGAAGAGCTTGCTTGAGATTGGTGCTGACTTGACTTCCCATCTTCACAATCCAAAGCTCAGCCACCATTATTGAACAGATCTTCAAGCTCTCGGAGACGATTCAAATCCGCCCACAGGCACACATTTGAGAAATCGATAGCTGTAGGGGAATCCACGACACACAAAAGCTCGGAAATGGGTTGAAATGGTGAAGAAATACAGAGAATTTCGGTTGTTGAAGAGAAATGGGAGAGCAAGTGCGTTTGCTTTTTTATTTTTTTTCTTGCGGGTGTGAATCAATCGTGAAACGTTTATGTTGAAGTACAGATTTGAGTTTAGTATTAGTAGTAGAGAATGAAAATATAAATAAAGTATATAAAATGATTCTTTCAAATTGGGATTGGTATTTTGAAAGTGGTCTGACTCTTCTGATTATTTTTGTAATTGGTTCTATTTTTGTTATATATACATATAAGTATGTGTGAGTGAGCTTTTTGAATGGGTATGAGGAGCTGGTACTTCTACAATAATTTTACTAAACTATCCTTTCTTTTAGTTTAAAATTTTAATGTATTTTCATACAAGTCAAACTTGAAAATTCTGAAACCTCGCACGAAATCTCACTTTTCGCGTGGACACGAGATGGTATGAGAATAATTTGTGATTAGTATCATTTTTAGCGAATTTTCGCGTGATTACTTGCACCTAAACGTGGCTTACCGGTAGCGGGACGGGACGGAATCCCCGCTACCGGTAATATAGGTAACGGGACGGGAGGTCCCGTTAAGCCTAACGGACGGGAGTCCCGTCCCGTTACTGTAGCTAACGGGATCCGCGGATCCCGTTAGCGCCGTTGAATATTTTTTATTTTATTTTTTTTAATCTCGGCCGTTGGATCAAAGATCCAACGGCCGAAAAAATAGAGCCGTTTGAATATATCCGTTGATAGAGCTGTTTGAGCGAAATGAGGATTTTTTTTTTATTTTTTATTTTTTTCCCACTTATTTCTAAAATCTATAAATACCCCCCCCATTTCATTCATTTTCTTCACACATTTCCCTCAAACTCTCTCAAACTCTCTCAAATTCTCTCAATCTCTTTCTCTAATTCTCTCAAACTCTCTCAATTTTACTCTCTAAAGCTTTCATTTTCTCATGGCATCATCATCCCACAACCGAGGAGGTCGAAGGGGAAGAGCTTCCCGAGGTGAACGAATGCACCGTTTTGAAGAAAATTGGTTGCATTTGTCTCAAAACGCCCCCGACCCAAACACCGAATACTCTTTCGATCCAAATTATGTTGCTCCTACTTTCCACAATACGGAATTCACCGAAATTCCAAACACACAAATGCCATATTATCCTCAAATGGATCCCGAGCAAGCATATCAAGCACAAATACCGCCATCCGAAGTCGCTTTTCAAGAGTTTCAAGTGTTCGAGCAACATTATCGTCAATCCCAAAATCCAAATGAAGAAGAAGACGACGACGAAACCCAAGATCCAAATGAACAACAAGATGACGAGGAGGAGGAAGATGAAGACGAAGACGTCCCACCACCACCACCTCAGCCTCGAACTCAAGTTCCACGACCTCGACAACGTGAGCAACAAGAGGATACCCGACAAAGACGACAACGACGTGCCCGAGAAGAACAAGAACAACAACAACCACCTCAACAACAACAACAACCACCGCAACAACAACAACAACCTCAACAAGCACAAGCACCACGACGTCGAGCGAAGTCTGTTGTCTGGACGTTCTTTGAAGAGGTGATTGCCAACGGTGAAAAAGCCGGAAAATGTCACGTTTGTGGCAAAATCTTTAGCGCTCATAACACTAGAGTTGGGACGTCGCTATTGTGGAGTCATCACAGACACTGCCAGGGGGGGACACAATCTGGAGCCTCTACAACCCAAGTAAGTAACATCGATCCTTTAAGATTTAGACGTGATTTAGTTGAATATTTTGTATCAACCGATCAATCTTTTAGTCATATCGAATCTCAAGGCTTTGTTAGATTCATTAGTTCTTTTATTCTAAACGTACAAATAATGTCTATGAAAGCCTTGAGATCCGATATCCTAAAATGGTTTTTAGGAGAAAAGGAACAAATGAAAGACTCAATATCCTCTGGTAGATATAGCGTAGCCTTAACATCGGATATATGGACCGGTCAATCTAAGATGGACTTTATGAGCGTTGTAGTCCATAACATAGACGACGATTGGAACCTGAACAAACGTATCATAGCGTTTAGGAGGATAGAAGGTTCTCACACTGGTGAGAACATCTTAGATATCATAGTTAGTGTTTTAGCTGAGTGAGGTTTGAACAATAGGGTTATATCTGTGACCTTAGATAATGCCACTAGCAAAAACGCCATGATTAGGGAGTTGACCCAAAAACTTAACGCAGACGAAACCCTTATACATCAACGTTGTGCTACCCACATCATCAACCTCATAGTTCAAGCCGGAGCCGCTAGTTATGACCCTTCGATAAACAAGATTAGGAATTACATAAGTTGGATAAATAATTCAACCTCTAGAGTAGATGAGCTTAAGAGACGGCTTAGACTAAACGGCCTTCAAGAACGCACCTTTCACCTAGATAACAAAATTAGGTGGAATTCAACCTTTCTTATGCTGACCAACTTCTTATCCGAGCGTTACGTCGATGTTATTGTTTCTTACATTAACAGCGTACATGGCGAAAACGCTATATCTGATTTGGATATTAGGATGGCTGAATCATTTGTTTCTTTTCTCGACATTTTTTATAAAGAAATTTGTTATCTTTCTGCTGTTTACACTCCCACTTCTTTTCTCGGTCTTCATACTATGACCGCAATAGCTGTGCATCTTGATAAAAATAAAAACGAAACTATTTTTCAAGATTCTATTCAAGCAATGACAACAAAGTTTTTAAAATATTGGGGGGCTGGAAAGGTTCAATTACTATACGATTTTGGAGCCATTCTAGACGTCCGATGTAAAATTGGAGGTTTAAATTTTTTTTTGAAATACATAAGAAACCATTTTGTGGACCAAGATTACGTTGCACTTGATCTTCCGAGGATCGTGCAAGCTTTTTTTTATCTTTTCAAGGTTTACGAGGCGAAACTTCTACCGCAATACCGAGCGCAACCTTCTCAATCACAGACGCAATATCCGAGAAGACACCAATACACGAATGTCTTCGTCAACGCGCCCGCGTACAGCCTGTCTCCTCAACAACAAGAAGCTGGGACAAGTCAGACGAGGTCAAGCGCAACCGACGCACGGTCCCATCCGGAGATCCAAGAGTACGATAGGAACGATTGGGTCAGGTCGGACGATGAAGCCATCGACCTCTTGGTTTGGTGGAGGCAAAATGCGAGGAGGTTTCCGATCTTGTCATCTATGGCACAAGACATCCTCACCATCCCAGTTTCAACTGTGTCCTCTGAGGCGGCTTTTAGCAGCGCGGGCCGGATCATCGACGATAGAAGATGCAGCCTGAAACCGGAGATGGTCGAAGCATTGACGTGCGGAAAAGATTGGATTCAACATCGAAATCGAGCACAAGAAACATTCATGTGCTTCGATATTCTAGACGATTTTGAAGTTGATTTTGCAAACGTAAACATAAATGGTTAAAGTATCGTGTATAACAAAGGGATATCCCGGCCCTTGTCCGGGATACATTTTCAAGCATTTAACGAGGAAAGGGGTGCTCTTTTTCCTCGCCGTCGCACCTTTTTAGGGGTTGGTGAGGTTTTTTAGGAGGCCCATTTTTAATTTCACATTCTTCTTTATTGTTTTTTTCTACCCATTTTTAATTATTTAACAACATTCATATTTTTCATTTCTACCCACTTATTCAAAATCTTTTCATTTTAATCCTTTCATTTTATTTCTTAAATTCTTTTTTTCAATTTTTTTTTTAATGCCTAACGGGATCCGCGGATCCCGTTAGACATTAACCGCCTCCGTCCCGTTATATAACGGGACGGGACTCCCGTTCGGCGAATTAACGGGAGTCCGGGCGGGGGCGGGACGGGAGGCGCGGTAACTCCCGGTAAGCCACGTTTACTTGCACCCCATTTCTCTTCTCGATCACGTACAAAAGTAAACATATATTTTCCATTCGTGCCATTTTTTTTTCCAAAATCATACGAGATAGCTTTATGTGAATTTCGTCTTGTCCATCACCAGATTTCCTACGATCTCACTGATTTTCGCGCGAAACCTCCATTTTTCGCCGTCTCGATGTTAAAACTCTCGCCGAATGTCACCGATCTCGTGCAGTAAGTTTTCACATCTAGGTTTTGAATTTCTTTTAGTTGGTTTTTTTAATGGATTTGTTGATTTGGTAATGAAATTGTGAATTTTAATTGTGAAATTATTTGTTCATTTATTTTTTTTTAATTTTTGTTGATTTGAATTGATTTTTTTAATGCGGATTTAAATATTATTTAAGTAATTGCATGTTGTTGTTAATGTTGATCTAGATTTAATTTGTAATTAATTTGATCTCAATTTAATTAATTCCTTGATTATTGATTGCTCGGTTGATGTTATTCCTTATTGTTAAATATGCAACTTTATTTTGAATGATTGTTAATTATGCAATTTGTTTTTTCTGAATTATTGTTAATTTGAACTATGTAACATGAATAATATTAACAACGCTATTCATTATTGTTAATGTTGATATATTTTGTTAATTCAAATTTAATAGCTGGAGAATGAGTTCGGATCCGGCCCGAAAATATTGTACGCCACTTGAAGGGAAAGACGAACGGTTTTGTGTGAATTCTAGCTACGAATAGTAAGTGTGAACTCGTTTTACTATGCTTTGGTTTGTAGTACATACTCTATTTAGCGTGACTTTGTGTGAGAATTCTCTATTATATGTGTCTTTATTTGTATTCTATTTGAGTGTGGCTTGGTTGATGTGATATGAAAATTCTATGTGTAAAATATTGAAAACTCTATTTTTAAATTTATCTTTGAGTATTCTAAATGAGAAGTTGTTTATTTAAATTTATTTGTTGTTCAAATAACCCGCGGAATACTCTTTTTTGCGATATAAGAACTTCTTATAGATAAAAAAAAAGTCAAAGTTCTATATTATTAAGAATTATGATGTACTATTTTTTGTTTATACAAAGAAATTTTATGAAGGAATTATATATATATATATATATATATATATATATATATATATATATATATATTAAAAGTCTCAACTTAATCTTGAGACGGATCGAATATCGTCGAGATCAGATAAAAAAAATTATGAGATTCATACATGTCCTGGATTACAAAACCAATAATGAAAACAAAATATTGAACACAACATCGATTATTAGACAAAAATAAACATTTATAATTAATGAGCGATACTTATCAACCGAGATCAAGAGACTCCAATGAAGACCTCGAACATGCATTAACCTAGATCCATGAAAAACTTGGCAAGGTGGTTATTTCATCACTAGAGATAGAAACAAGCAACACGAAAGAAATATAAAAGTTTAAAACATTACCAAAAAAAAAAGAAAAAAGTTTTGCTTCATGTAAAGAGAAACGGTGCATCGAGAGGGTGGGAACACAGGGGAAAATGACTACTCTGAACCATGCACATCTGCACCATTTGTCGATGGACCCGTCGTGTCAACGCCGATTGTATCTTAAAAGGATCGGTGCCAATAATTTTCAAGACATCCAAGACCTCCAAACACGCCACCATAAGTATTATGATGCCAAGCCCCTTGCATATGAACTTTTAAGAGGAAATATATGTGCATTCCCTAGAATAGAAACCAATCGCCAATTTCGATACTCTCATTGCCCGGACGAGCCAATCTTGAGAGTGGTATTTCAACTCCGCGCAATGTATCACCGACTACTCGCAATGATATTTTTTGGCACCCACCCACAATTGGGGAACACGATCCCCGTCAAAGACTGTAGCAACACACGTTGTTTCGCCGCTAGTGTCTCCAACATCGCCACCAACATAAACCTTGCCGGACCATCAACCATGTCGTTGTCCACCACATCACCAATGGTCGTTGAAGCTCTGGTGAGCCAGTGCATCCTACACATGGTGAAAGTAAATTAAGGCGAGCGGTCCAAGCCATCGCCAAACTTAACCTTAAGGAAGATTAAAAATATCAAATAAGTAAAGAAGGGCGGCTCGCTTTTTCTAAAAAGACCTAATCTTACGAGGAATCGAGAAGAATACATCCACATTATGTGATGTACTAATCTATTGGTGTATTGTCTTATTGAAAGAGGGCATATTGATTTGTTTCTTGCTATTTTAACAAAAATAATTAACCGATTATGACAATTTTACCAAACCTTCCTCTTAATGTATTTTTTTCAAAATAGTTTTACGAATAGAATGTCACGCGTGAATTTTGTTATATTATTAGCTATGATATACTATATCGTTTGTGCTTTCATGTGATTAAAAAAAAATCATATTAACCAGTTAAAGTCTTTTTTTAAGCCTATACTAACAAAAAAAAAATTGATTATAAGAGTTTGAACGGTTAGTACTAATAAAATTTTCAGTTAAATTAACCATTTGGTTAATTTCATCACTAAATTGATTTAAGTATTAAAAATTAAATAACAAATTATCTATTTAATATTTTTCTAGTTAAGTAATTTAAGCAATGATCGTATTGCCCTCTTTAAATAGATTTTGAGACCCTAAAAATCATTTTATCCGTGCATACTTTTATAGATGGCGACCAAACTAGATTTGTTCAATTTTAACTATATTTCACACTAAAGCCATTATTGAAAAAGGAATTATATTAAATTCGAAATGGTTTAGTTCATATGATTTTTATAAATATAAACCCTTGTACCTTAAAAAATGACTACAAACAATACCGAATTAATAATTCCCAAAGGACTTTTGAAATCCCTAGATTGCTTTTTTGGGCGAGATTTTTGTACAATGACATTTATGAGATTTCTGTAACTCAAATGGTAAATAGCTCCGAGTTTTTGACTGATTATTGAAAAATAACACTCGATAAATGTCGTTATAAACTCGATTATTCAAATTTAAAGTATTGAGCTTATCTTCCGATAGCCGTTATCTCCTTATAAAATAACAAAATTGCTGCTAATTCGGAATGTCAAAAAAGGACAATTTTGCAACAAATCATTACGATAATATTAATAGTGGACTTTGTTTTCTTATTCAAGTAGGTTATCCTATGGGTGTGAACGAGAGGTTAGTGGTATAGGCTAACTAAAATAAGAAGAAGACAGTCTTTGTTAATTATTTTTGGGTCTTAGTTGACACCACGAAAAAAAAAAAGAAAAGGAAATAGTAACACTTCATTGAGGGATTTTGTTGTTTTGTTTGACTTGAGACCAAAAATTAAAAAATGACATGATCTGTGTAAGATAGGACATTGTACTCAAATTATGTCCTTAGATAGTGTGGAATTTTCTACATATCTTTCTGAAGAAAAAAAAAGAATAATAATAAAACGTAGTCAAATGGTAGGTAAACTGCAATTTAAGTACGATGCTTTTCAAAAAAACAAAACGAAGTCAAGATTTTGCATATCTTAAAATAAATAAATAAATAAATATTCAAGTCCCAGTATTTAGCATCTTATATCAATTCTTTTGAAATGTATGATAGTAAAAGCCTCTACTCCATTTTAGAAATCTGTGAATTTCATTTATTTTCCTATTCTAGTAATTTAGTGTAGAAATTCTATGATGGAGGAATTTATATATATATGTATATATATATGTGTATATATATATGTATATATATAGAGAAATTTCATTTTCTAGACTCAAAAACTATGAAAATATCACCATTAGACCCGTTACTTAAAAAATATCCAAAATTGGACTTTTGGATACATTTCGGACAAAAATACCCTTACAAGACCATATAAGACTACTAAAAAAAATTCATTCTCTACTTCTCTCATTCTCTATCATTTTTTCATCATTTCGCGTATCCAATTGGTGTAATTCCTTCAAAATGGGTAAGTATGCTTCTCCATTCATCTTTTATTGCTTTAGTCATATAGCTTGTATAGAAAAAATAAAGTTGGTAGATGTAGGTAAAAGTTTCCGGAATTTAACGTTATTTCCGATGAATTCCGACCTTTTCGGATGAAAATCATGTAAAAATTCCGATGAAATTTAAGCCAATATTCTGACAAATTCCGACAATTTCCGACACTTTCCGACAAATTCCGACAAGACCAAATTTCCGATGGTTTCTGACCGTTTTCGACCGTTTCCGACCGATTCCGACCGGTTCCGACCAATTCCGAACGGTTCCGACCAATTCCGATGAGTTTGGAAAAAATCAAAGTTTAATGCATTTTTTTTATATTTCTTGCAGTTTTATTGATGGTTAACGGCACGTGGGAGAGAAATGGACACTTATACGTGTTCAAAAACGCGAGAACATTTCCGCTTGAAGTTTCGAAAGAGACAACCTACATGGAGTTAGTCGACAAGGTGTACAAGAGAGTCGATATAGACATATCAAAGTATGACTTAAAGTTTGAAGTTCCATATGAGGCTGGTAATATGCCAATTGAGCCTGCTTTGTTGAAGGACGATATGGACGTTAAGTATTATACGAAGAATAAAAGTCGTAGAAGTTATGCACTTTGTGTAACTTTGGTATCGAAAGAAGTCAATGCGTTAACTCCAAAAAAAAAAAGATAAAGGGAAAAATGTCATGAACGAAGAATTGTCTCGTGTTGAACTCAACAAGAGACAACATAATCTTATTACAAATGATCGAGATGATAATCATGTGTGCAACAGTCGAATAGATGACCGAGACGATGAAGTATACAAGCGTGATAGATATGACTACCACAACAACGATCTGGATGATGACGACAAGTTTGACGTAGATGATGGAAACAACTGTGACAAAGGAACAGAATTTGAAGAGTTCGTGAACACTGAAGAATATGAATATTTTGTAAAACATTTTACAGTACCATCGGGACAGGGTGAACCATCGAGACACGGTGAACAATCACGTAACCCTCATAAATTTGTACCACCAACAGATTGCGTGCCTTACTCATGGAAAGCCCCTGAGTTCACAACCGATGATTTTGTCAAGGAAGAACATAATGACGATCCAAGTCGGTTGCCAAATTCTTCGACAGGTATTAAGAATGAGATGTACTTATATTCTTAAATGAAAAATGTAATTTTATTTGTATTATAACCATTGAATGCAATAGGTAGCACAGAAGAAATATACATTGGGAAGGAGTTTGAGTCCAAGAAGCAGATGAAGCAAGAGATTCATGTTTTTGCTCTAAAAAATAATTTCGAGTTTAGAGTGAAATCCTCTTCGAGAAGTAGATGGTATGTCATATGCAAAAATGAGATGTGCACTTGGAAGCTGAGGGGTGTTGTGCAGTGGTCTGAAATGTGGCAGATTACGTCGTACGAGAGTAGACATTCTTGTGCGCGTGTGGTTCGAACAGAAGGACATAGAGGAGCTGCACCATGGGTTATTGGTCACGTCTTTAAAGATAAGTACAATATTAGCTCTATGGCTGAGTATTCGGCACATAACGTAAGAGAGGAAGTCAAGACAAGATGGGGTGTTGACATATCGTACTTGAAAGCTTGGAGAACCAGGGAGAAAGAAATTTCATACGTAAGGGGTACGCCAAAAGAATCTTATCAGAAGTTAGCATCTTGGCTATACATGTTGGAGCAGAAGAACCCTGGGACTCTGACTGCGTTTGTGAAAGATGGCGATAGATTCAAGTACGCGTTCTTTTCTATTGGGGCGTGTCGTAGAGGATTCAAGTCTTGTCGACCGGTGATATCACTAGACGGTTCATTTTTTAAGACAAAATACGGTGGACAGTTGTTATGCGCAATTGCGATGGATGCTAATTCACAATTATATCCACTTGCATTCGGGGTAGTAGATAGCGAGTGTCATGCTTCGTGGATTTGGTTTTTGAGAAAGTTGAGAGAAGCTATCGGTGAAGACGTTGAAGAGTTGGTGTTCATATCCGATCGACATGTTAGCATCATACATGGCGTCGAAGTGGTGTTTCCCGGTATCCCTCATGGAGCATGCTTCCATCATCTCAAACTAAATGTCCAACACAAATTCAAGACCGATCATTGTGGAATTGAACTGTATGAAGCCGCTTATGCCTTCAATAAGAAGGCTTTCGAAGCTCATTTTCAGCAATTGAGGAGAAAAGATGTCGAGATGGCTAAGTATCTCGAGGAAGTCGGTTTTGATCGGTGGGCAAGAGCATTTTTTCCTGGAAAACGGTAAAACTAAAACTTTTCCCTTTGTCATTACAAGTGTTTTAACTAGAACGTCGCTAATATGTAACTGTGTATATAGGTACGATATAATGACAAGTAATAATGCAGAAAGCTTCAACAATAAGACGAGGAATGCTAGAACGTTTCCAATTACCACGTTGCTTGAGTTTATTAGATTCACACTTCAAACGTGGTTTTTTGATCGAGAGGAAATGGCTAGAAAATGTGATACAAGACTGTCCCCGAAGTTTCAAGACAATCTCGCCCATCTAAACAGAAAGGCACAATTCGTCAATACCTATGGACTCAGTATGTATGAATGTCATGTAAAAGACGAGAGAGGTGACTTTGATGTTGATTTATTGAGAAAGACATGCACGTGCGGCCTACCACAACTACTTGGAATCCCATGCGAGCATGCCATTGCATCTGCACAACACAGGAGTGTCGACATCTATTCTTTATGCAGTCCTTTCTATTCGAAGGAAACATGGATTGGGATGTACAAGGAATCCATATATCCTGTTGGGAACGAAGACCAATGGAACGTTCCGGATGACATAAAGAACATGAAGGTGTCAGAACCAATTGAAAAGAAACAAGCCGGTCGACCGAAGAAAAGTAAACAAGGAAGGCGCAGGGTCAATCGTTATCCTTCGCAAGGCGAAAAAGTTGTTATTCACCGCAAATGTGGTAAATGTGGTGGTATGGGCCATAACAGGAAGACGTGCACTTGGAGAGAGTGACAACATTTATCTTTTATTTTGTTTGTTTTGAATTAAAGACGCATTTCTATGTTGACAACTTTAGTACGTGTTTTGTTGAATATTTGTAGTTTAAGGTGAACTTCATCTTTGTGTAATTTCATATAATTTATATTTACTATTTATCATATATTTTCATAGCGAACATTAACATAACATTTTAAAATATTTAATGACACAAAAATATCCAAATATTTAATGAATACATATCATCGCGCTTCTAATTGGAAAAATAAATCGGTCGACCATTTCTTCCTGAACGTCCTCATGTTCTCGCTTAGAAGTGTATCGAACCCCACGCCAACAAGGATGTGCTCCACATACTTGATTGCGAACATCCCGCAATCACCACTGAAAGACAAAACCATAAAATTACACAAACAACTAATTAGAAAAAAACAACTATTTATGATGTTCATAATTAAAAAAAACTAATCATTAAAAAAACTAATCATTAATTACACAAACAACTAATTAGATTAATTATGTTGTTCATCATTTAAAAAAAATACAAAAAACTCTTTATTTATCTTAAATTATTTAAAAAAAAAAAAAAAAAACTGTCGGAATAGGTCGGAAGAGGTCGGAAAACGTCGGAATTGGTCGGAAATTTCCGATGAATCCCATCGGAATTCATCGGAAACTGTCGGATCCGACAGTTTCCGATGAATTCCGATGGGATTCATCGGAAATTCCCAGAAATTAAAAAAAAAAATAAAAAAAATTCACCTCCAAATCTCATTCAAATCAACCTAAAATAACTAACAACCACTCAAATCTTATATCCTATCATTCCTACTCTAATCAAACCATGAAAAAACTATAAAAAACTAACCTTTTTTGTCATTTGGTGAAGGTTGGAGCTATGGTGGTTCGGTCGGAGGCGTGACGGAGCTTCGGTCGGAGGCGTGTCGGAACTTGTCGGAATGGGTGTCGTTGGCGTCGGAATGGGTGTGGTTTCGTCGGAATGGGCGTCAGAATGGAGGGGTTGTGGTTGGAGAGAAAGTGAGAGTGAGAGAGTGAGAATGGTGTGGTTGGAGAAGAAGATTATGGTTTATTTTGAAATGAGGGTATTTTTGTCCGAAATGTGTCCAAAAGTCCAATTTTGGATATTTTTTAAGTAACGATGGTGATATTTTCATAGTTTTTGAGTCTAGAAAATGAAATTTCTATATATATGTATATATATATATATATTTATCTTAGGATGATTGCAATCAAAGGAGTTCAAAACGGTAAGAATGAATTTTTGAAAGAAATAAAAAATTGATTTGATTTTAACGCATTTTTCGTGTCCAAATAATGTATTTCTTCAGGCCCATAGCACATAGATTTTGCACGTAAAATTTTGAAAATAAAATAACAATGATTACCACCGTTGTCCACGTTAACTTTCGACTAATATTAACAATATTACCTGTAAACAAGTCATATGTTGCTTGTAAGATATGATAATTATAAAAATCTAAATTAGGTATCACCTACTACATCCTTGTTTTTTTTTTTTTTTTTTTTTTTGGAAACGGTTTGGGTGAGTTGGGAGGTTGAAACTTCGTCATCAATAATCCACTTAAGATGATCAAACACAATTATTATTATTATTACTACTACTATTCACTTCTCTGCTTTTCCAACTTTGACTTATGGTCCCTTAAATCTTTTTAATATCCATGGAAAATATATATATTATTTTTACATAATTTAATTAGTAGCGAATGATATCTACGTGCACTTATTAAGAATAAATAATTAAAAATACATGTCTATAAAATTCTGTCATTCAAATATAATTTCTCCTAAAATACATGTCTGTACACATTCATTATCTATTTTTAAGCTCGAAGTGAATTCTTAAATACTTAATTTTTTATTACTATAATTTGCGTTAGTTATTCATGTTTTTGGTGTTCGGAGTTTAAATGAGAAATTATGGGACATTTGAAGCATTCATCAGGCGCAAGCGTGATGCGCCAAACGAGACAATAACATGCCCATCGCTAGTGTGGGCTTACTATCGTGCAATACGCTCAAAAAAGACTTCATTGAAGTTTGAAAGTTTTTATCCGAGATGTTCATCATCATATTCTAATCAAGGATCGTCTTACCATTACCGTTATTATAGACTTCAATTTTGGGGGAAAATGTTTATCGGAGTGGAAACCATGGGTATTCAGACAAAAAATAGGAAACCGGTACCGGTAAAAAACCGCTTACCGTAGAAGAAATCGGAAAAATGTAAGAAACCAAGGGGTATTCAGACAAATCTTTTGCAAAAATAAACATATTTTTTCAAAATTTTCATATTTCGCAAAACTAAATTACTTTGATTACAACACGTACGACAAAATATAAAACACAAAGTTCAAACTAAGATAAAATTCAGCATAAAGTACCATAAAGTCAAACCTTGATTACAACACGTACGACAAAATATAAAACACACTAATTAATAATTAATTATACGTGGAGTGTCTTGAGTATCTCGTCACTCGTGAATGAAGAATCGGTCGACGGCTTTGGCCAACCTCTTGAGCCCGGAGTCCGATCTTCTTGGCTCAGAGGACCCCGAAGATCCACCGGGACCTTCATCTATTTCTTCGTCAGAGTCCCCTAGACTTTTTCGGAGGTCAGCTCGCATCGACTCACACAAACTCTCACGTTCCTTCTTCTTTCGAGAGCGTACGTAGAGTAATTCTTGCATTTCCTCATGTACTTCATGAGGAACCTTGTCGCACATCTTCACACTTTTTATCTTCTCTATATTCGCCAAGTGATTTTTCACACGAGTGATTCCACCACCGCCAATGATGTACCCACAAAATTTGCATTTGCTTGCATTCGGTCGTCCTTCGACGGGCTCACAATACTTGTATGCCGGGTCGGACGCCATACTTCATAATCATAATCATTTCAATTCCACATATTCACTAATCACCATAACAATCATCAAATTAATTTCAATTAAATATAACCATCACAATAATTATCAAATTCATTTTAATCAACATTTCAAGTAATTCAACTTAATCATGACAATAATCATCAATTCATAATCTAATGAAGATTAATTCAACAATTCAAGACCATCATCATGACAATAATCAAATAATCTCAAAATTAATTAAAATTCTACAATATCATCACAATAATCATCAATTCATATGACAAAAATCAACATAACCATCACAATAATCATCAAATTAATTGTAATCAATATTTTAATTCAACTTCATCATGACAACAATAAAATAATCTCGAAATTAATTAAAATTCAACAATATCATCACAATAATAATAATCAATTCATAAGAAAAAATTGAAAAAAATCCTAAAAAATGAAAAACTCGGATGATACCTCTCGGGTTCCTCGAAATTCTGTCGGGAAGGGATCCGCTGATTTTAGCCTTGAGACAGTAGGGTTTCGGGAAATGAGGAGCAAAGTATTTAAAGGGAAAACGGGACCTAGTCCAGAGGATTCCGGTCCGGTTCGATCGGGATTCGACCGGGTTCAGTTCACGGAAACGGTTTTTGTTTGTCCCGTCTCGGTCCCCTCCGGTTCGCTGGAACCCATCTAGTTCCCGGCCGGAACCCCCGGAAAGCCAGACCTTGATTCTAACATCTTATAAATATATGTTGGCGTGTTTGGCTAATATTGTAAGTTTTGATTCATACCGTATTTCGCGCATAATCTATCAAACTAGGAAAAATTATAGAGTCCTAACTATGTATTTCATTATCAAATATCATGAACTCTCTTTATAATTATGAGTATGATACAATTTTCTATTTAATTAAAAAATTGTGGATAGGTTTCAAACAACATGGTTGGATGCAAAAAATATAAGTTAAATACAAGTATAGTATGATAAATCTAAAGTTTTACAAATTATTAAAATAATATATAAATGATAAATATATTTTTAGCGTGTTATAAATGAAGTATTAAATCAAAGATAATATTAAATATAATTTGACAGAAGCTATAGTTATAGTTTTGGTGTTTGTTGCGCAATTTTAGGAACTGTATTTTTTGGAGTATAATCTAGAGATGCTCTTGCCAAGACAATGTTTGGCTTAATCGAACTTCTTAATCTTTAAGTATTATCCATTTCTCTCTCTTTTTTTCTTTTTCAAACTTTTACTTTTGTCTATTTTATCATAAGGAAAATAAAAAGGTAAGGAGGTATGAAAGAAGACTTTGAATACAAACAACAGTATAAGATGATGTCTCAAATAAAAATAGAAAGTGTAAAGATGATGTGGCCTAGAATTTACACCTAGAACTTACATCTCTTGTTATTTTAGTAGTTAGAAAGAGAAAAATATGTCATCACTACTAAATTATGTATAATATATAAATATTGAGGAAGGTTATGATTTGTCAAAAGTTACACATCTAGTGAGAGTTGGTATTTTGTTTGTATTTGGGACATTCCACTTTATAATTTCTTAACTACTCGACGGCTACGCAATGACCACAGCTCCGCATGATACTCATCTAAACTCGGTTATTGGAAGGAATTACCTATTCTAATTTCGATAAATCACCTTTCAATTGTTTATTATAAATGACACTTCTTTTAGATAAAATGATACCTTTCATTATTTAACGGAAGTGGAATTTCTATTAGGCTTAATGAAAATATGCATTTTTGTTAACTCTATTAGGTAATTAAAAAAAAAAATCAAATTTAAATGACAAATGAAAGGGACTAAACTGTTAAAATTTTAAAAGAAGGTACTAATATGTAAACTGAATATTATCTTTATTAATAACTTTTTTTTTTAAGATGAATGTCGGGGTGGACTCGGCTCGGGACACGCTGGAGCTTGTCGTTGATAAAACCTGAAAAAGGAGTAAAACTCTTCCACGACCCTAGCATGATCATGTGTAACGTAATCTTGTCTTGTATGACGTTTTACATACTGTAAAAATGTCAAATAACCCTCAAATTTCATTCGGGGGTCTAGAATGCATGCAAAACCATATAAGTAAGGAATTTTTGAAGTTCCCCAATATTTTGAAATTTTTTCTCTTATAAATTCTATGCATGGTTGAAACATTTCAAAATGGTTGCAATCGTGAAGATGTTCGACAATTTTCATAACACTATGTATGGCTAAATAAGATGTGGGTGTGTAAACAGCGGACAATGCACATGTTTCATCGTAAAAAACGTGAAGAAAATGAGTAAAGACATTAGCCACTGCGATGTCTGTTTCGGTTAAGTCATGGCTTCCATTTCTATTCACATATTCATGTGTAATCTCTACATGTCTTTCGGACAAGAAAGAATTCAACATTAAAAATGTCGAGTTCCACCTAATTCTGTTATCGGTTTGGAATTGCCTCTCATCAAGACCGTCATTAAAAAATGCCACTTAAGGTCATCTACCCTTTGGTTTGAACTGTTTATCCAAGTTATTGCGTCTCTAATGTTACAGATACACTCGTTGACATGTCTAAACCCGACTTTCACTATGAGGTTTATGATATGGGTAGCACACCTTTGGTGTAAAAGACACTCTTGAGTGGGTATCTTAAGGCATAAAGATCTACCATGGAGTCGTTGTTTGTGGCATTATATAAAGTTATTGAGATTATTCTATCATGAACATTCCACTCTTCTATTACATCTAGAAGGATTCCTAGTATAGCATCAGTTGTATGACTACCCTATATTCTTTTAAAGGCTTTCTATGTTATGAACTACAATAGACATGTAGTCCATTTTGGCATTTCCCGATCAAATATCAGAAGTGAGCGCTACGTTAAACTGAGCAGACATGAAGCAGGCCCTTGGTATACGAGGTAAGGGTCTTCGGGTAGATGTTGGTGAGAGCTAGAAGGTTGGTCGTGAGAGAAGGATGTTGTGTATGATATTGGTCATGAATTGGACGGAGATGATGTGGAAGTTGTTGTGAAAGAAATTGTGGTAGATATTCAGGTTGATAAAGCGAGATCGGGGCGAATCGGGCTAATTCTAGAGGGACATTTGGTGGATGCCATTGTGGTTGAAATTCGATGTAATTGAGATTTTGAGAAAGGCTTAGCCAGTTTTGTGGAAATTGGTTTGGTGGAGAGGGATGTTGAAGTTCTTCGTGTTGCTCATCTTGTTGTTGTGATTGTGACAACGTAAGAGTGCGACTAGAACTTCGACGCGATTCACGTGAACCTCGACGAGAACCTCAGTGAGATGATGACTCTCTAGACATTATAAACTATAATATATATATATATATATATATATATATATATATGTATGACTTTAGTATATAATAAATTTTTTATAAATGTAACTATATAAAATTAAGTACAATATAAACTTAAATATATATTAAAAAATTTATAAATTTAATTATATAAAAAATACAAACTTAAGTATATAAAAATTAAGTAGAATACAAACTTAAGTATATATAAAATATTAGAAACTTAACTGTATAAAAAAATATTAGAGTACAAACATAAATATATAATTACAATGTTATAAACTTAATTATATAAAAAAAATTTAAAATACAAACTAAGTATATAAAATTAAGTAGAATACGAACTTAAGTATATAATTAATTTTTATAAAATTAACTATATAAATAAAATTAGAATACAAACTGAATAATATATTTGTGGAGTATTTGAGAGAATTTGAGAGTTTGAGAGAGATGAATGTTTGATTTGTGATTAAAATGGTTAGAAATGAGATGTATTTATAGGAGAAATAAAAAAGTGGGTTAAAATTTAAGAAATTTTGTGAATTCGGAGTTCCAACGGTCAAATAACGGACAAATTTTGTTAGCCGTCCAGATTCAAATTGTTGTGAATCCGGTGGCTGAGATTTAATAAAAAAACGTTGAATAAATTTTGCCTACTTTTCCTTCGTTAATGTCTCTTTCCTCACTGTAGCCTTTTCTCCGACGACAACAATAGCCTGACACCCATCCAACACCCTTCTGCCGCTTCCGCCATGTGTCGGAAGAAAAATTTCCGTGCCGTCCTCACGCGGTACTCGGCAGTATTGTGAAGCACACGTACCATACAGAAGGCCTTCCTTCCGCGTGTCTTCTGACCATTTGCGCAGGATGAGACTCATCCTGGGTAGAGTGTCTTCCGATAGCTTTCTTCCACTTCCAAAATGTTATTGTAAGAGTTCTTTTGAATATCGTTAGATACGGGAATAATAGATTTCGTGAGACGCGAAAAAACAAATGATACGTTAACTTTCATATCGTTATCCCAATATGACATGAGACACTCCTTCCACAAAAAAAAGGCAAGCAAATAGTAACAAAGTAAAAGATGGCCAACCACTTCCTCTCGAGTTGTGTATAAGTTTTATTGGATTCATGGTGGAATAACACAACTTTTTATTGTGGTTAATTCTTATTTTTAGTGAATAGTTAAGCCTTCTTCAAATATCTATATAATGTCTTGTATATATCGTCCAAATCAGCAGTGCCAGTGATACTGTGGCACTTTCTAATTGGTTTTAAAAAAATTGGGACCAATTGCATGAGTCATAGCATTGACTGATATGCGCTGACGATTATCATTATTGATAAAGATATTCTAATAGATTATTGAACAAATTTGGATATTCACTCTCGTTTGAATAAATTAGTCTTTTGCAAGAATTTTGATTAGGGATAATAGATAGATAATATTATTCATTATTTTGATTTGTATAATAAGATATTATTTTGAAGTCATATATTAGTCTGATAACCCTAAACATCTAAAAATAATTTATTATTCTAGTAGCTTCTCGTATGTATATATACGTATATACCTTTGTAAATCAATTCAATTTAGCACCCATCAATAAAATCATAGTATTATTTCAACTCTCAACGTTTCAAAGCTATCAAAACCCTAAAAAAAATTCTGATCGAACCTCTCGTCCCAAATGGCAAAGTCAGCTATACCGAGACAATCTCAACAATCGACGAAAAACTCGACTACCACCATGATAAGTCCCCTCCATTAAACCTTTTGATGCACGACTCTCCGTTCCTGCAAATAATGAATCTCCATTCCTCCTATCGACTCAATCAGTCTCTCTCTTCCTGCGCAGGGAAGGCCGGCTTCACAACCAGAACCTACAAATCCAGCCTTCACAACCACAGAAAAGCTTAGCAACTACGGCTAAAGGCTGCAATTATTTTATTTAGACTACGGTTACTGACTGACATCTATCGCACTGGAGTCTTATCTTTTTGTCTATGACTCCAGTTTTACGTAGTAGTCTATTAACTTTCTACACATGTAGTTAAACCCTTTAACTACATTTTATAGATGTAGTGTTACTGATTTCATAAATTAATACTACAGTTTTATTCTGTAGTTTTATAGTATATATATATATATATATATATATATATATATATATACTATCTACACTACATATTATTATTGTAGTTGTAAGTTGAGAATTACTGAAGACTACAATTTTAACAAGTAGTTTTAATAAGTTTCAATTAGTTTAATTTGATAGACTACATGTAGGGACTGACATCTAGCGCACTGGAGTCTTATCTTTTTTCCAATGACTTTAGTTTTTTTTTTTCTCTTGAAGACTACATTATTTAGCTATAGTGTAGTTTATATTGACGAAATTATATTTTATCAACATAGACTACAACTTACTTCTGTAGAGCAAAGTGGTGCATAGTGAAGACTACAGTTCTAAATTATAGTCTTATAGTTAAAGCCTTTAAGACTATAGTTTGATTTTCTAGTTTTCTGCTTTGATTTAGCTTAGACTACTTTCTCTATTTTGTAGTCTTAAGTTAAATTTTAACTACATCCCAGTTTTGTAGTAAATAAAAATATGTTTATATATAACCAAATAATATTGATATCCATAACATCAAATAACAAAAAAAAAATATCCAATACGTAATAATATTCATAACAACCAAAATAACACCAAATAATATTCATCAAAACAGAATAGTACATATTTATAACTTCATAACTTCATCCAAACTTCATAACTTCATAACAGTAGTTATGAATATTGTTCAATTGAAGATAATAAACATGAATGATTACTGAATTAGATAAGAAGTTTATTTTATTAGCATCATATGATTAGCGGGTTTAGTTCTGAAAACAAAATCAATAACAACTATCTTCCATAGCCTCCGTATTAAACTGAATCACGTGTTGCGCACCTGAGTTTGAGCGGTGAGCTAAAACATGGTCGATGACGGATACACGCCTGGAAAGCTGTATCTAAAGTCATATATGTGGAACACGCGTGAATGATGACCACTTTGTGGTAGCATTCTGCACTTTTGATAAGTGTATGACCAGAAAAGACTTTGGTTGTAGATGTGTCGTTTAAGTACCGTTACGACGCACTAGCGGGGGTCGCTTATGATGGTCACAATGAGACTTGATCTAAATCCTGAAGTGATCATGTACTTCTAGTTCATATCGCCGGGTTCTTTGACTCAATTCGTTAAAGGCTACTGAGATGCTGATTAAACTTATTGTTGTTGTCGATTTCAACAATCTCAAATTATACTATGATATATATTTGATTTATTTAAATATGGGTTTCGGATGACGTCGTATAAGTAGCAAGAGAAATTCGAAAAGAAATGAACGGAAAATGAATGTAAATATTTGATGATTTTATTAATAATCGGTGGTATTACAATCAGGGGCGAAGTGTCGAACTCAAACGGGCGAACTCAGAGAACAAGAAAATAGAAGAAAGAATATCGAGAATCAATATGTATGCTTGTGTGTGGGAAAATCGAAATATCGGCTTCTAGTTATAGTGGGAGAGAATCCGTTGAAGAGGACACGTATTGATCAGTTCGGCTCTGCCACGTCGCTAGTCGAAGTTATCTCAGATCCGGTCTTCGCGGCGAGGTCTTCTATCTGAACAAGACCGATTCCTCTAGCTGGGTCAACACGGGCGACTCATCCTTCCTGTGGCAAACTGGGCTTCTGAATGAGATTGGGCCGACCTTCAAGAGTCGAGCTGGGCCCAGATATGTCCTTGAGAGCCGGACTGGGTCTGTTGTTGGGCTTTGGTCGAACTAAAGCCCAACTTAAGTGGTTTTATTATTTTTTAGAAAATTGATTTTTGACCCCCACAATTAGCCCCCGAGTATTTTGAAAAACATTTCAAACATTTTTGAAAATACTTGAGCGAAATTTTCAAAATCCCGAAATAAAATGGGGGGAACGATTCGAATTTTCATTTTCGGCGCGTGGCGCGTATTTTCGGAATATTTTTGACACGTGGTGCGATATCAGCCGCGCTTCGTCAGTCAAAATCGAAGAGTCAGATGTCAGTTGAGATTTTATATTATTTTAACCGACTGAATATTTGATTTGATCCGTAATCATTAGATTTTATCGAAATTCGGTTTAATATAAATGGTTATAAATAAGAGTAATTCGAAAAGACTTTTTACTTTATTTATATTTCGAGCGGCTTCGGCGAAAAGGTAATTCCTCACTTCTTTCTCTCTTTCTTCGAACTACTTATTTCTTTTCTCTCTTAGAATTTCGTTTTTTTTTGTGAATTCGGCTTTGAATATCCTTCAGTTTGGCCGGCGTACTCAAACAGATTTATATTTTTAAACACTTCGCATTCAGTTCGGCTGGCGAACTCAAACGAGCTTCAATCCTTCAAACACAAAATTAAATGTCTGGATCCGGGGTTCCTCAGTCGGGACCCAATCCCTTGGGTAATGAGGACATCCTTATGCCTTCGGCTGTTAGAAGCTCGGACCTTCCAGACATTCGACGCAAATGCCAGATAGCCCCCGAGATTGGGATTCTCCTTCCTCCTCCTTTCGCTACTGTAGATACCATAGTCGAGGGGTACTGCTGTATCTATGAGATTTGGTTGGAGTCGTGTGGACTTTGATTCCCAATCCACCCTCTTCTCTTTGACTTCGTCGAAGGTTTGGGGCTAACTCTACCCCAATTGTGCCCCAACTTCGTTCGGATGGTCTTGGGTCTCTTAGTTGTGGCCCACGAACAAAAGGTCGACCTCGCCTTGATGGATTTAGTCCGTCTTTGCGTGATCAAGGCGAACTCGAAACACGACCCCAAGTGTTTCTATCTTTCGAAGGCCGCAGGTCGGGGGCTGATCTCTGGCCTCCCTTCGAAAGATAAGAATTGGGGGCGGCGTTACTTTTTCTTCGTCGTTAACGAGCAATCCCTCGGGAGCCGAGCTCGTAATTTTTCGACGAAGTGGGCGAGCTCTCTGAGTATGCAAACTTTCTAAATATCTTATACTATTTTTTGTTTCCATATTATTACGATTGTTATTATCATAAACGTTTTTCCCTCTTATATATATATATATATATATATATATTTTTTTTTGCAGGAAAAATCAAGGCTCCTACGCCCGCGGAGTTCGCTGCTAAGTTTGACCAACTTCAAGAAGGCCTCGGTGAGTGGTCGAGCTTCACTTTAGAGCATTTTATTTCGGCCGGACTTTGGCCACCTTCTCCAGGCGTTGTTCTCGAATAAGGTTAGTTCGGCCAATAATTTTTTTTTATCCTTTCTTCACAATTTTGACTGAAAATTTTCGCTTTCTCTTATCATTTTTTTTTGTAGTAACTAAGGGCAGCATGAATGTGCCTATCAGCGCTCGTGACACGAGGCGTAGTAAGAAGGCCACCGTGACTTCTTCTTCGGCCACCGCACCCTCGGGTCCTCCTAATGATCCCAAAGTCGAGGTCGTCGGAGAGCGCCCTCGGGCCGACATCCCCATCATGGATGTCGAGAAAGAGGCGGCCCCTACTGGGGCCGATGATGTTCATGGCAATCAAGCCCCTAGTTTGTTCCTATCGCGTCGGCTGGGCAGGCCGGTAATTCGGCCGAGGCCTCGGCGTCTCTTAAAAAGAGGAAAACGTCGGCGGGCCGCGGTGGGCCGGAGTGAAGGTCAAAGTGAAGAGGAGGACGCCCCTCTCGAGGGCGAGCTGATCAAGAAGAAGAAGAAGAAGAAGAAGAAGAAGAAGAAGAAGAAGAAGAAGAAGAAGAAGAAGAAGAAGAAGAAGAAGAAGAAGAAGAAGAAGAAGAATAGAGGCAACGGGGGTAGGGACCCGGAGCCCGTGGTGGCCGCGAGTGGGCCAGGGAGCGGCCCTGAGGCTGGAGTGGCCCAGGGGGTCAAATGGGAGAGCACCCCGGCCAGTGGAAGCGGACCGGTGAGGACCCATGGTGGTCTGGCGAGGACCCGTGGAGGTGACCCAGGTGCCTCTTCTTCGAAACCGAAGAAGGCGCACTATATTAACTTCCACTTCAACCAAGACCACCTATTGTGCGACGATTTCTATTCGTCCGCAGGGTTGCTCAAGCAGCTGATCATAGATGGTCATGAGTTGCCCAAGGTCCCCGAGCTGACAGAGTCGGATTGGTACCGATGCATGGCGTCGACCATTACCGGGGTAAGTCCTATAATTTTTGCTACTATTTTATTACCATGGCGAACTGAGATACTTAGAGACTTTTCTCCTTTTTTTATTTTTTTATTTGCAGCTGTCAACTCAGTTCAACCGGGGAGTATACCGGTACGAGAGGCGCGTCCGGAAGGAAAAAGCTGTTGTTGCCGAATTGGCTTCGGTGAAGAAGGGAACGGAGTCCCTTCACGCCGAACTCCAGGAGGTGAGCGGCAAAGTAGGTTCCCTCGAGGAGGACGTCGCTGCCAAAGACGCACTCTTGGGGAAGTACAAGGCCGCTCAGGCCGACCTAGTGGCGAAGACCAAGGCTTTGGAGGCCGAGGTCGAAAAGAAGGAGGCCACGATCGAGAGGTGGAGCATTCACTCGGCCGAGTTGAAGAAGAAGCCCGATGTGTCCGAGGCAAATGTGAGGAATCGAGATCGGGATCTGGCGGCCGCTCTGAGCGAGGTGGCGAAACTCAAGAGGTTGCCAAGGCTGAGAAAGATAAGGCGGTCTTAGCGGTGAGGAAGGCAACCTCACTACGCTATCGGGAGAAGATACTGAAGTATCACGCTCAAAAGGAGAAGATAGATGAGACCGTCCTCGTCTTAAAAAAGCTCGAGCAGTGCCGGGGCAACAAAGAATTGATATCGGAAGTAATGAAGGGGGATATTTCCGACTGGGCCGACGAACTTAAAGATACTGAGGATGACATTGCTCAGTACGAGGTGGAGTATGCCACCATTTCCGTTCCCGAGGTCGAGGACATCCGGTTCACTCTTTACACCGACCGTTCCCCTCCCGAGTTCCCAGCCGATTTCGTCCCCGAGGCCCCTGTCGAGGTTCCGGAGCCAAAAGTTCCTCCCTTCGACGAGCATGCGTCGATGATGGGCGTGACGGACGAGGCCCTGAACCCGATTCCAGAGGTCGACGAGGGAGCGCATCCATTCATCCCGTCTCCGGAGCGTCCCGAAGCCTGAGTTCGAAGCCTTGCTCTCCTCTACCCCTGCCTCTCTCGTTTTTGTTTTTTTTTTCAGTAATATTTTTTTTGGGGCCTGTTTGTTTTGGGCGCAGTTTTTCCTTATTTTGAAAAATTATAGGGGGCTTCGGTACCCCTATCTATTTTGGATTGCTTGTTTTTATTTATTATTTAATGCAATTTTCATTTCTAAAACATTTGCCAAGTCTTTTAGCTCGCCAAATTCTTTTAAGAATGCATGAATGTTTGTTTAGTCGAAGTCTCTATTAACTCGGATTTTCTAGAATCTGTTATGTCTTTTAGATCGCTGTGATCCAAAACGTTTCCCTTAAGATTTTAGGCTGTATGTCTTTTATATTTGCCAAGTCTTTTAGATCGCCGAGTATCTAAAATGTTTCCCTTGGACCGTGGTCACACGTCGTTTATATTTGCCAAGTCTTTTAGATCGCCGAGTATCTAAAATGTTTCCCTTGGGCCGTGGTCTCATGGGCATGTCCTTTATATTTGCTAAGTCTTTTAGATCGCCGAGTATCTAAAATGTTTCCCTTTGGCTGAAGTAATCAAATGAATTTTACCCAGGCGTTGCCAAGTCTTTTCGATCGTCGAGATCCAAAAGGTCTCACTATGTATTTCCTGGGCGAGGCACACTCTGCAAAGGTGCGTCCTCTGATTCAGATGTTACGTGAGATGACAAAGTGAGACTTTGGATCTCGCCTAGGTCATGAGGTATTCACACCGTGGTCCTAGTACGGGACCTGGACCCCTAGGATGAGGTGTGGGCTTCGGAGCCTTGTTGTCATGCTTTTGCAATTGTCTCGAAATGAGCAATTTAGGTTATTTTATTTTTGGGACTGTACCTTTGCAGAGAAAGGCTGCTTACGTACCCTTATGAAGGGATCAAGTCGCTCGTAGTTTGATTCTTACCGTGTTAGCAGTAGTATTTTTTCATGTTGATCACGTTCCATGATCTCAAAATGGGAACTCCATTGAGTGTCTCGAGCTCATAGACCCCGGGGTGTGCTACTCTGGTGACCCTATATGGGCCTTCCCAGTTCGCACCGAGCTTCCCGGCGTTTGCTTCGGCAGTGTTTTGGAAGACTTTCTGGAGGATCAAGTCTCCTATATCAAATCTTCCCGTGTTAACGCCTTTGTTATAGAATCTGGCACTGGATTGCCTGTAGTGGGATAGCCGTACCAGGGACGAATCCCGATTTTCCTCTACAAGATCCAAGGCGTCACATAGTGATTCATTATTTTTTGACTCATCCTCAGGCGCATGCGTCACCCTAAGGGTTTGCACCTGGTGTTCGATTGGGATGATTGATTCGACTCTATAGACCAGGGAGAATGGGGTTTCCCCTGTCGGCCTTCGTGGACTAATTCGGTATGCCAGAGCACACCGGGTAGCTCTTCTGCCCACCGTCCTTTCTTAGCATCGAGCCTTTCCCTTATGGAGTCTACTATGGTCTTGTTTGTTGCTTCTGCGTGTCCATTCCCTTGAGGATATCGTGGTGTTGACATCCTCACCTCAATGTTATTGCGGAAGAAAAAACTCTTGAATTTTTTTTATATGAACTGTGACCCGTTGTCTGTTACGATTTTGTGGGGGGTTCCGTGCCGACAGATTATATTCTTCCAGATGAAGGCGGTGACGTCCACATCTTTTATCAAGACAAAGGCGCATGCGTTGATCCATTTGGAGAAATAATCTGTTATCATTAATAAAAATCTCAGTCCCCCGGGGGCCGCCGACGTTGGTCCTACGATGTCCATAGACCGTTTCATGAATGGGTATGGAGACGAGATGAAGGACAATTCTTCCGCGGGTCTTTTTATGTTAGGTGCGTGACGTTGGCATTGGTCGCAGCGGCGGGAATGTGCCTCGTAATCTGCTAGCATGGTTGGCCAAAAGTAGCCTTGCCTCTTTATTTTGATGGCGAGTGCCCTTCCTCCTGTGTGGCTTCCACATTCTCCCTCGTGTACATCTTCTAGGATTCATTTTGATTCATCCGTGCCGACGCACTTGAGATATGGTCATGCGAAGCTTCTTTTGAACAGGTTTCCGTTTATCACGCAGAATCTTACACTTCTCGGTACAAGTTAGCGTTTCACCATCTTGTCGGACGGGACCGTACCAGTCGTGATGTAATGTACGATTTCATCCCTCCAATTCCCTCTTTCTATAGCTATCACTGCAGCGACAGTGATGGCTATGGAAGATTGTTTGATTGTCTCTTCTGGTATTATCCTTTTGAGGTCCGGGTCCGAGGTGGATCCTAAGGCGGCCAGTGCGTCTGCCGAGGTGTTTTCACCCCTAGAAGTTCGCGTTAGAGAAAATTGTTTGAAATGCACCGTAAGGTCTTTTACGACCTTCAAATAGGCTTCCATTCGCTCATCTCGCGTCTTGTATTCGCTGGAGTATTGATTTGCTACGAGCTGAGAGTCGTAGAAAGCCTGTACTTGCTTTGCTCCTACGGCTGTAACCAATCTTAGTCCGGCTATCAGTGCTTCGTACTCGGCCTCGTTGTTGGATGCAACAAAGTCGAGTCTGAAAGATTGTTCAATGACCTCACCGTGTGGGGATGTTAGGTGTATTCCTACTCCCGCCCCTTGTTTTGACGATGCGCCATCCACTTTTAGTGTCCAGGTGCTCTCGTCTTCAGTAACGGTGGGGTCTTCTCTTGGGAGTTCGATGAGGAAGTCTGCTAAAACTTGAGATTTAGCGCAAGTCCTGATTCGATACTCGATGTCGTACTCGCTTAGTTCTACGGCCCATTTGGTCAATCTTCCCGACTAGTTACGGCTGTGTAGGAAACTTCTCAGCGGTTGGGACTGGAAGTACGGCGAGAGCTTTCGCGCGGCGGAAACAACGGCTCAGGCCAGTTTTTCCATAATAGGATTTCGAGTTTCTGCATCGACTAACGACTTGCTCACATAGAATATGGGTCGTTGGTCCCCTTGCTCTTCCCTGACGAGCACTCCACTAACGACGACGTATAGGTAGACTGGCTCTCCTGTCAGAGGTTTTGCTAAAAATGGGGGTGTCGATAGATATTCTTTTAGTTCTCTAAACGCTTTTTCGCATTTTTTCGTCTCATTTGAGTTTCTTGTTTCCTTTGAGGAGTCGATAGAATGGGAGACATTTGTCCGTGGATCGAGAGATGAAGCGATTGAGGGCGGTGATATGGCCTGTCAACCTCTGCACTTCTCGCTTGTTACGAGGTGAGGGCATCTCTCGTAAGGCATGTAGCTGGTCCAGGTTTGCTTCAATTCCTCGTTGGGTGACTAAGTACCCGAGGAATTTCCCAGAGGACACTCCGAACGAACACCTAGTAGGGTTCAGTTTCATTTGATACTCATTCTGTACCTCGAAACATTCCTCCAGGTGTCCTACGTGGTCATTTTCTCTTAGAGACTTGACGAGCATATCATCGATGTACACTTCCATTGTTTTTCCTATTTTTTCTTTGAACATTTCGTTGACTAACCTTTGATAGGTGGCGCCAGTGTTCTTTAGTCGAAATGGCATGACCTTATAGCAATAGCTGCCTCGGTCTATTATGAATGCCATTTTTTCTTGATCATCCGGGTGCATTAAGATCTGGTTGTATCATGAGAATGCATCCATGAACGAGAGTATCTTATGTCCCGCGGTTGCCTCGACCAGTTGGTTGATATGCGGCATGGGGAAGCTGTCTTTGGGGCATGCTTTGTTCAGGTCTGTGAAATCGATGCATACCTTCCACTTTCCGTTTTTTTTCTTCACAACGACGGTGTTTGCTAACCAGTCCGGATATTTGACTTCGTGGATTGAGTCAGCTTTGAGGAGTCTTTCGACTTCGTCATTGACTACTTCGTCAATTTTGAGTGGACCGCTTTTAGCCGTCACCGATTTCTTGAACATTTCAAACTCGGTCATGCTAGGCTCGCCCTCCTGGGAGGGGCGAAGTCCCGTGCGCACTGGAGTGACCGTAGTGACTTCGGCCTGATTGTGATGAGTCTGGTTCTGCCCACCAAAATATTGGGGGACGAACATTTGGAAGGTCGTCGCAGGGCGAGGTCCGAAACTTGCTGGAAAAGATCCAGGGGCTCCCCCGCTGACGGGGGCGGGGGCAGTCCGATTGGGTCGATCGTCTCTTTAGTGACGGCCTCTTCTGTAGGCCCCCTAAGCTATGAGCTCGGGCCTGGGGGCTGATCTATCCCCTGGGAGACCTGGATCCTGGCGAAGTCCAGGCAGACTCCGGAGGAAGAACCTGGCTAGTCTGCGTGGCTGATGCCTTGTTGCGAGCGGATTCCGAGGCAGTCATTTCGCCGGATCCTGCCTGCTGATCCAGAGTATTCTGAGGGGTCAAGAAGGAATCCAACCGAGCCTTGAGGCTCCGGTTAATTTCTTCTTGACTTTCTATATTTTTATTCAGCATGTCCAAGATTGCCTTGATCCCCGGAGGGATTTCCTCTCCCGATTTACAGTGAGTTGGGGTGGAAGACATGGTATTACTTTTCTCGTGAACTTGCTTCTTTCGAGATTAGCCTTTCCGACGATTTCCATAGACGGTGCCAAATTGTTGATGTCGATTTCAACAATCTCAAATTATACTATGATATATATTTGATTTATTTAAATAAGGGTTTCAGATGACGTTGTTGGAATCGATCTAGGGTTTAAGAAAATAATTAACGCTTCGGTAAGCGGCAGAATTTTAAAAATTTTCTTTTACAAGTAAAAACGGTTTTTTACTAACCTAGACAAAGAGCAAGTACATGTAATTAAAAACTATTATGAGTATAGAAGTTTACTAACCTTTCTTGAAGCTTGAACTTTGAAGAAGCTTTTGGAAAGTTTGCAACGCTCGTCTCCCCTCGCAGCACGTCTCTCTTTCTTTCCTCGGCACCTCGAGCAACCACGAAAGTTTCTATCACTAAATCACTCGAAATAAAGGAATTAGTGAGTGGACACTTTTAAACACTACGACTTAAGAACGAGTCTTGAAGTCGCAGAGCTAAACACTAGGTCGAATGAGGACCTAGGTGCCAAAACAAAAATCGAAAATAAACTAGAGAGAGAGAGGAAGGGGCGGCCAATGTTCTAGAGAGAGAGTCTCTCAAATCTCTTAAACTTGGATGAATGAAAAGTGTGGAATGAGGCTCCTATTTATAGGAGAGGTCTCACCTTCAATAAGGTAGTTTCCTCTTCTATAGAATATCACATATTCATGAGCCAATATCCATTTTCCTTTAAAGAGTCACACGCCCAAGACTTGCCAAGCAAGTCCTTGGATTTGTTTCCTCTTTTATTTGCTTCTCTCTTGACTCATTTGGGCGCCCACCTTGGTTTCCCCTTAGGGGAAATTTGTTTCCTCTTTTTCTTTTGGCAAGTATCTTCATACATTCATGCACAAAATATTCTCACTTTATTTGGGTATGTTGGGCGCCTATACCATCTAGAAAAAGGCTTCTAGAAGCTTTTCCATTTGTTCATAACAACATGAAAAAGGCCCATTAAGAATTTTCAATAAAATTCTTATGAAATGAAATTAATCCACAAGGCCCAATTAATCTTATTATGGCCGAGTGTTACTTGTCATCAAATGACCATGTCAAAAAATTTATTGACATTCATTTCATCCTATGTCTCAAAAGACAAAAATACCCTTTTGACAATTTTCGTTCTTGTTTTGACTTAGCTTCCAGTTTAACTATTCCTAATCGATGTGATTCGTGACAGTGACCTCATGGACCCAAATGAACAAAGCTTGGGCTAAACACTTGGACTCAAAAGTTCACAAACCTTTTCCAAGTTTAGCTTAATGCCAACTGACTCCACTAAAGAGTTGACACTGAAAATCTCTCGGTTCAAATGAATTTATTTTCTACTCAAGAATTCAACCTAATTATGATGAGCGGATCCACTGAATATTATCTATGTTTACCCTTCATGAATGTCATTAGCTAGTCGGGATTTACTAAATTACCATTTTACCCTTCTAGCTGTTATTTCCTCAGCTCCTTTGTCGCTTGTGAATAAGTTAGAAACAATGTATTGACGAGGAGCTAACAAGTCACATTGTTTCATCCAAAAGAGTCAGGACTCAATTTGGACACTGGCCAGTTCATTTATTCACACTCCAAGGAACAAAGCATGAGGTGACATACATTGCATTTCAGCAATCTTGTACATGAATTCCATATCTATGAGAACTTCACAAAGTTACTCATGACATTCTCACAACTTAGTACTTCACCAATAGGCCCTGTTCGGAATCACATAGTGAGTCCGAACTCTGATTTTCTCAAATGAGAATCCTAAGGTGTGAAATGAAATGTCTCATTTCAGGATTAAGGTAAGCATGATGCAATTCATACGTAGTGACTTCTAGACATAAGAGGTTAAATGGTTTGTTCTTATCTTGTCTCTAGAAGTGCACTGGTCAATTCAGTACCTTCGGAAGATACCTAGAGGAACTATAGAGTCTCCAACTCTCAATGCCTCATAACCAGACATCATAGATTCTTCTAACAATCATACTGAGGTCAATAGTCCTTTGACCCTTAGATTGCGAATATATCGTTTTAAGCAAACTACGAAGAGTTTGTTCATGCAAATCTACATTTGTCTCTTCGTAAGTTGTTTAGTTTGTTTATGGACTAAAGACTAAGGTTTTATCATAAAGCTTCAAACAAGGAAGATTGAATGAACGTTTCAACTTTTTATTAATGAATAAGCAATTACAAGCAAGAGTCTTCATGAGACTTTATTACATCAAATGCATAATATAAAGATTACAACTCTTCTTGTGGGCACCATTGACAACAGACGTCGTATAAGTAGCAAGACAAATTCGAAAATAAATGAACGGAAAATGAATGTAAATATTTGATGCTTTTATTAATAATCGGTGGTATTACAATCAGGGGCGAAGTGCCGAACTCAAACGGGCGAACTCAGAGAACAAGAAAATAGAAGAAAGAATATCGAGAGTCAATATGTATGCTTGTGTGTGCGAAAATCGAAATATCGGTTTCTATTTATAGTGGGAGAGAATCCGTTGAAGAGGACACGTGTTGATCAGTTCGGCTCTGTCACGTTGCTAGTCGAAGTTATCTCAGATCCGGTCTTCGTGGCGAGGTCTTCTATTTGACCAAGACTGATTCCTCTAGCTGGGTCGAAACGGGCGACTCATCATTCTTGTGGCGAACTGGGCTTCTGAATGGGATTGGGCCGACCTTCAAGAGTCGAGCCGGGCCCAGATATGTCCTTGAGAGGCGGACTCGGTCTATTGTTGGGCTTTGATCAAACTAAAGCCCAACTTAAGTGGTTTTATTATTTTTTAGAAAATTGATTTTTGACCCCCACACTTATGTGTTGGGAATTCGGAATATGATCTAAGAAGAAAGTGGTTGACAAATACGGAATCCAACCATCTTGAAAGAAGGTTAATGTTCACTCACCTAAGGGTTGATTCCAGAACAGATACATTGCCAGCACTTTCTAAGTAAGTAGCGTTTGGAAGAATCTTTCGCTGGGGAAGCAACTGTGCTTAGGGTATATATGTATAAAGAAAGTATAACATAATAATTGATATTTTTCGATACGGGTTGAACCTGGAGGATCTTGATCACGAACTGACTAGATCAGTGCACACTCATCTCGATGAGTGAAAATTCTAGTATAAAGGAGAGTTCACTCTTGGCTTACATGGTGGAGTATTCGACCAAGATTAGACGAATCGATGGAAAAAGAGAAAGGATTTTTTCGTCTTTTTCATCGAATTGGTTAAACTTCTATTACTAGGTTCATAGTCCCCGATTCGGCTTCGATAAAGACGAATAAAAACTCTCTAGTTGTTGTCGGTCATTTTCGGAAAACCCAAGACGCCAAGAAGACACGCCGTTCAAAGGGCCGATGGTTAGGCCGGAGGTCCTGAAGAGTGGGAAGCCTTCTGTCACGAGTCGACTGGCAAGTCTTTGTGCCAAACTCTCACGCTCCTCGAGTCGAGCCTCGAGTCATTCTCCTCGAGTCGAGCCTCGAGTCATTTTCCCCGAGCCGAGCTTCGAGTCGTTCTCCTCGAGTCGAGCCTCGAGTCGTTCTCCTCGAGTCGAGCCTCGAGTCGTTCTCCTCGAGTCGAGCCTCGAGTCATCCTCCTCGAGTCGTTCTCGTAGAGTTGAGCCTTGCTCATCGAATCGAGTCACTCTCGTCAAGTAGAGACCTTCATATTTTGCATGACAAGAGTGGTATTCGAAGACCCCTAAGGCCCACAAGAGTCCGACGAGACGGGCCATGCACCGCGCGCGCAGCACGCCGTGCCGGCCAGCCACGCATAGCAAGCCGTGCGCCGCGCCGGGCAGGCCGCGCGCCGCGCCAGAAAAACCGCGCGCCGTGCCAGAACAAGCCCGCGTCGCGCGCCCCATGCGCCGCGCATCCCGCGTCACGCCCAACGACCCGCGCGCCGCACGTTGTGCGCCGCACATTGGGCGCCGTGCGCCTCCACTAGAAGGGAAAACGCCCCCTAGTCCTACATGGACTATAAACACACCTCCTAAGGTCCTCAAACACCTATAAATACCCTCTCTCATAGAGGGGAAATCTGATCCCATTCATTCTCAAGGAACTTGAGACTTCTCTCTGCTTCTCTGGATGCCATCCTTGGCCTGAAGCGGATTCTCCTCGATTTCTCGTTCTCAGAGATTCTGAAGCGCTTTCCGGGGACTCCCGAGTGTCGCCTCTCTTGATCGAATGATTAATCTTGAGCCCACGAGTGCTCTAACGGTTTTCGACTGAAAATCGCCTACGCGTCTAGCACCCTAGACGCGTCCACCATTTCTGATAAGAAATCGCCTACGCATCCGGAATCTCCGCCACAATAAGGAACTCTTGACTTAGAGTCTTCCACGTCTCCAAAAGAGAGAAAACACACATTCTCTCTCACGCTCGCGATCTCCGAAGTTCTGAGACGTCGCCGAGGACTCCTCCGCGCACCGTGTCCTTCGTCGAGTACGCTTCTCCATTAAGGCTCCGCGCCTCACACTGCGTCACATACGCCTTGAACTACGTTATGACCTGATCCCACACACGGGTACGTAGGCAGCCGACACACAAGGCACGATCACTCCTCCTCCTCAGCCCCTACCTCTTCCGAGAGGCGGGTTGATCGGAGAAAACCTAACTTGAGACTTTCGAGTTCACACTCTTGGTCCGGGTGCGATCACTTGGTCCGGCCTTGGATCGAACCGCCTGAGGTTTTCAATAGTTGTTCATTTTCATGCGACAACATTTTGGCGCTAGAAGGAGGGGACTTCCCGACCTGTTCAGCCCGAAAGAACTTCTGTTCATCTTCTTCTTTTCTTCTGCAAACTCGATTTTCTCGAACTTGAGAAAAGATGAGTAGCCAACCACCCGTACGTTCTGAGGGCGTGAACAACCCCGATAACGTCACTGGGACTAAAAAGTACTTCCGACGTTCGGCCCATGACCGACTTGGTCAAAGGGAGAATGTTGCGGAAAGTCAGGGCACGCGAAGAGCGCGCCGTCTTAGACGAAGCATGCACCTCCGTGCAGCAAGCCCGGATCTTAGGGATCATCTTACTGCCAAACGCATCGAGCGTGGCGATGACCTAAGAGAGCGACTAAGCTCTCGGCTAAACATCCCCGTAGCAGCCCCAACTAACGGGAACCGCCGCACGGGACGAGGGTCTAATGAGAGGCGGCAGGTAACTCCTCCCGAACAGGGAGTTACTCCGACTACCGGTCTCGATGTGGTTACAATGATCCACAATCTTCGAAATGAAGTACGAGATCTCCGAGAACATGGAGTAGGCGGAAGTGCCTATGGGGTTGTTGAGGAGAAGTCCTCGCCTTTCACGGCTCAGATATTGGCCGAGGTATGTACGGGAATTTTCAAACTCCCGAACCTCGCTCCCTATGATGGAAAAGCGGATCCCACTTACCATATCTAGCACTATGAAACCTGGATGACGATGCAGGGTGTCTCTCCTGGTGCTATGTGCCAAGCTTTTAGTCTTACCCTCACCGGACCCGGCTTCGAGTGGTTCAAGAACTTAAGGCCAGGAAGCGTCCGCTCGTTCAAAGACCTGAAGGACATGTTCCTAGCACGCTTCGCTACATCTATGGTCCAAAAGAAGACCAAGATGCACCTGTGGTCAATCAGGCAAGAGAATGGCGAGTCTCTTAGAAGATACCTCGCCCGATTCACTGAAGAATCGAGTAAGGTCGACCGCTTTGACGACAAAGACGCAATCACTGCCATCATTGAAGGCTTGCGCACAAGTGACTTCCTTAAGTCCATCGTCGGCCGTGTCCCTTCTAATATGGCTGAGTTAATGACTCGAGCCAAGACCTTTATGGGAGTCGAAGATTACCTCGATGGCCGCAAGGGCAATATTCAAAGCCCTCACCGCCGAGACGAGCCTAGCAACGAGCAAGGCAACTCCCGTAAAAGACGAAACAGAGGGGGTCAGACTTCTAATAGCCGACCTCCGATGCCCCAAAAGCCGCGACTTGCAGAAGACTTTAAGGGCTACTCGTCATTCACACCGTTGAACACAACGCCATATCAAATCCTAGCTTTGGCACGTGACAAATTCATTCCCCCGGCTCCAATGAGCAAAGATCTCGCGACTCGCGATCGATCTAAATATTGCGAGTTCCATCAGGAATATGGTCACTTGACCTCCGAATGCCATAGTCTTAAAAGGCAGATCGAGGCATTGATCCAACGGGGTGAGCTAAAAGAGTTCGTGTTACGCATGATTAGCGCTGCGGGTCCCACCACAAACAGGCCACAGTCTGGTAAAGGAGGAGGAACAGCCGCTTCTGCCGACCGAACCACGGCTACTACCGACGCCAATCCACAACTCCACGTGGTGACCACCATATTGGGAGGTCCACAAGATGGAGATTCAGCCCGACAACGGAAGAAATTCCTTAGGGCCGTGGCTCAAGAAGACGCTGCTATGCACGTCAACCTTACCTATGAAGAACCTCCGTCCGTGCCTCACGAGACGATGTACTTCACCAACGAAGAGGCCAAGCGAGTTTTGCATCCGCACAATGACGCGATAGTGCTCAAAGCCCAAGTGGCCAATAACTTGGTGAAAATGGTTCTCATCGACAACGGCAGTGCTGCCGACATAGTTTTCAAGTCCACCTTAGAGCGCATGAAGCTCGGGGGGCTACGCCCAACTCCGACCCAAACGCCTCTATTCGCGTTCACTGGGGAGAGAGTCATGACCGAAGGCATCATCGATCTGCCGGTAACCTTCGGAACTCCCGGAGGCATTGAAGTCGTTCACATGGTCCCATTCCTAGTGGTTGATCAGGAGTCGCCATATAATCTCATCATTGGGCGACCCACGCTGAACCGACTAAGGGCTATTACTTCCACATAGCACCTACTAGTGAAGTTCCCTACCAAGGATGGAATCGGCATCATGGCTGGAGATCAATCTGAAGCCAGAATATGCTACATCCAAGGAATCGATGGAAAACCCGCTAGAAAGACGGTTAACACGATCTCCCAGCTTAGAGATAACGTCGAGTTGACCGAGGTCCTCTGCGAAATCCACGAAGACATCTGCATGACACCCAAGTGCAAGGTGCTGACGTCCTCATCCCGAATAGGGAGGGACCCCACAAAGTCTTCCAAGTCGTACATGGCGAGACACATTACATCAAATACACGGACGAGACACCGATCCGTCGCCTGTGGAATGCGGAACACTTGAGACAGTACTACCAGTAGCCAGCGCTTCCCCCCATTTTACTTCTTTGCTTTCCAACATTCAATAAGGCCTACGAGCCAATGTTTTAGGATTTCAAATTTCTTCAATATTAATAAAGTTCGAGGTTTTTCTTTCAAAATCCGCTTTATCAAAGTTTTTCGATAACGTTTATAAACCCAAAAGCTCGGGGGGCTAGTGACATAGGCAACGGTAAGTACACTCAAAATCCACCTAAAGAAAGTACGCTCCACCAAAACAAAACACCCGAACATAAACGGGAACGAGTGTTCAACTAAGACGCCTCCGCGGCACGCCATAAGACATCCCAGAGATGCAGGCTAAAGTCGTCCCTCGCGACGCGCTTAAGACGCCTACATGGCGCACCGAAGCCGCCTACATGGCGCACACAAGACGCCTCCGCGGCGCGCCATAAGACATACCAGAGATGCAGGCTCAAGACGCCTCTGCAGCGCGCCATAAGACATCCCAGAAATGCAGGCTGAAGACGCCTCTGCGGCGCGCCATAAGACATCCCAGAGATGCAGGCTCAAGATGCCTCCGTGGCACGCCATAAGACATCCCAGAGATGCAGGCTCAAGACGCCTCCGCGGCGCGCCATAAGACATCCCAGAGATGCAGGCTCAAGACGCCTCCGCGGCGTGCCATAAGACATCCCAGAGATGTAGGCTCAAGACGCCTCCGTGGCGCGCCATATGACATCCCAGAGATGTAGGCTCAAGACGCCTCCGCGGCGCGCCATAAGACATCCCAGAGATGCAGGCTAAAGTCGTCCCTCGTGACGCGCTTAAGACATCTACATGGCGCACCAAAGCCGCCTACATGGCGCACCCAAGACGCCTACATGGCGCATGTAAGACACCTACATGGTGCAACCAAGTCGTCCCTCGCGACGCACCTAAGACGCCTACATAGCACACGTAAGACGCCTACATGGCGCAACCACGACATCTCTCGTGACGCACCTGAGACGTCTACATGGCGCACGTAAGACGCCTACATGGTGCAACCACGACGTCCCTCGTGACGCACCTAAGACGCCTACATGGCGCACGTAAGACGCCTACATGACGCAACCACGACGTCCCTTGTAACGTACCTAAGACGCCTACATGGCGCACATAAGACGCCTACATGGCGTAACCGAGTCGTCCCTCGCGACGTACCTAAGAGGCCTACATGGCGCACATAAGACGCCTACAAGGCGCAACCGAGTCGTCCCTCGCGATGCACCTATGACGTCTACACGGCGTACTTAAGACGCCTATATGGCGCACCTAAGACGCCTACATGGCGCACTTAAGACGCCTATATGGCATACCTAGGAAGCCTACATGGCACATCTAGGCCATCCCTCGCGACGTGCCTAAGACGCCTAAACGATGCACAAGACCGTCTCTCACGACGCGCTCTGAGTCGCCACAAGGCGCTGCATGTGATGACTAATCGCAATACACCTGAAGCCGCCACAAGGCGTACCTAAACCGCCATACAAGGCGTAGGTCCTGCTGTCTTTGCCACTGCCAACTGAGCACGATCACACTCGCCTTGGGAGACTCCCCATTCCACGCGAGCTAATTGAAGCTGCTCGCAAAGACTCGTGAACTCCGCCTCTGAGTAACAACTTTGCTCGGCCTGAGCTAGCTGAGACTTCGCTCGAACAAGCTCATCCTGGAAGAGTCCCAGGCAACGAGTGAGGTCATGTAGAAGCTTCTCGAGTCGAGCCTTGCTCCTCGAGTCAAGTCACTCTCCCCGAGTCGAGTCTTGCCCCTCGAGTCGAGTCATTCTCCTCGAATCGAGCATCGCTCCTCGGGCCAAGTCATTCTCCTCGAGTCAAGCCTTGCTCCTCGAGTCGAGTCATCCTCCTCGAGTCGAGCTTTGCTCCTTGAGTCGAGTCATTCTCCTCGAGTCAAGCCTTGCTCCTCGAGTCGAGTCATTCTCCTCGAGTCGAGCCTTGCTCCTCGAGTCTAATCACCCTCCTCGAGTCGAGTCTTGCTCCTCGAGTCGAGTTATTCTCCTCGAGTCGAGCATCGCTCCTCGAGTCAAGTCACCTTCCTCGAGTCGCGTCTTGCTCCTCGAGTCAAGTCATTCTCCTCGAGTCGAGCCTCGCTCCTCGAGTCGAGTCATTCTCCTCGTATCGAGCCTTGCTCCTCGAGTCAAGTCATTCTCCTCGTGTCGAGCCTCGCTCCTCGAGTCGAGTCACTCTCCTTGAGTCGAGCCTTGCTCCTCGAGTCGAGTCATTCTCCTCGAGTCGAGTCCCGCTCCTCGAGCAAACGCCTGAAACAATTTGAAGAACAGGCTAGCCAAAGCGAGACTAAAACAAAACAAACAAACAAAAAGAGGGAAACTTACCCTCTGGATGTCAAAAATGCCATGACAAAAGAAGTCCACGTCACTACTCGTTACGATGTCCCTCCGCGTCTTTAACAGAGTCCCGCACTCACGCCTGGAGAATAAGGGCCGATCTTCCGAATGGAGACCGAGAAGCGTCACCAAAGATGGAATGGCGGATGCCCCGTGAGACCGACTTATGCTCGATGCGTGATCAAACTTTGAGTACTGATCCCCGAGCAGTCAAAGCCCTCCGGTGCGGCAGAGCCTTCCGCCAGGTGCCACTCCGTCTTCTCGAAGCATCAGCCCACAACATCAACCTCCGTCTCCGAGACCTCGGAATGCGCACGCCATTGCGAAACGCAAAAGTGCAGTCGCCTTCCAAGCTGGCCGAGATGGACACCATGATCTTCCCCTAATAGGTCACGATTACACAATCATCGCCCTGCTAGTCACCGTTGAGTCCCATGGACTTTGGGTCGAAGATATCATCAAACAAAACGCCATCGAAGAAAGACTTGGGCGTGACTTCGCCAAAAGATCAACAAGCCGCGACACGCCGGTCTGCCTTTACATACACGCACGCCCTATTGGTGCGCGTATGTCCCCGTTGCTCCGGTGCTAGAGCGATGGATGCGATCGCGTCCACCTCGCCCACGTTGAGCTATGCCTCGAATCTGCTTGGATCCTCTTCTACGTGTTGATCACACGATCATGTTGAGAGAGACGGAAAAGCGAGAGAGAGCACTTGCAATTGTGAGACGTTCTCTATAATCACAAAGGCTTCGCGACGGCGAAGCCCTGGTAGATAGATTTTCCACAAACACCCGGCGGAAACAACTAAAAGTTCACCGCCTGGGGCCTCCCGAGCGATGAACTTGGGGGGCTAATGTTGTCGGTCGTTTTCGGAAAACCCGAGACGCCAAGAAGACACGCCGTTCAAAAGGCCGATGGTTAGGCCGGAGGTCTTGAAGAGCGGCAAGCCTTCTGTCACGAGTCGACTGGCAAGTCTTTGTGCCAAACTCTCACGCTCCTCGAGTCGTTCTCCTCGAGTCGAGCCTCGAGTCGTTCTCCCCGAGCCGAGCTTCGAGTCGTTCTCCTTGAGTCGAGCCTCGGGTCGTTCTCCTCGAGTCGAGCCTCGAGTCGTTCTCCTCGAGTCGAGCCTCGAGTCATCCTCCTCGAGTCGTTCTCGTAGAGTTTAGCCTTGCTCATCGAATCGAGTCACTCTCGTCAAGTAGAGACCTTCATATTTTGCATGACAAGAGTGGTATTTGAAGAACCCTGAGGCCCACAAGAGTCCGACGAGACGGGCCATGCACCGCGCGCGCAGCACGCCGCGCCGGCCAGCCACGCACAACAAGCCGTGTGCCGCGCCGGGCAGGCCGCGCGCCGTGCCAGACAGACCGCACGCCGCGCCAGAACAAGCCCGCGCCGCGCATCCCGCACCACGCCTGACGACCCGCGCGCCGCGCACCCTGCGCCGCGCGCGCCGTGTGTTGTCAATGGTGCCCACAAGAAGAGTAGTAGTGTCTATTTATGTACATTTGATGTCATATAGCCTTACGAAGACTCTTGCTTGTAATTCCTTATTCATTAATATAAAGTTGAAACGTTCATTCATTATTTCTTTGTTTGAAGCTTTATGATAAAACCTTAGTCTTTTAGTCCATAAACAAACTAAACAACTTACGAAGAGACAAATGTAGATTTGCATGAACAAACTCTTCGTAGTTTGCTTAAAACGATATATTCGCAATCTAAGGGTCAAAGGACTATTGACCTCAGTATGATTGTTAGAAGAATCTATGATGTCTGGTTATGAGGCATTGAGAGTTGGAGACTCTATAGTTCTTCTAGGTATCTTCCGAAGGTACTGAATTGACCAGTGCACTTCTAGAGACAAGATAAGAACAAACCATTTAACCTCTTATGTCTCGAAGTCACTACGTATGAATTGCATCATGCTTACCTTAATCCTGAAATGAGACATGCCATTTCACAGCTTAGTATTCTCATTTGGGAAAGTCAGAGTTCGGACTCACTATGTGATTCCGAACAGGGCCTATTGGTGAAATACTAAGTTGTGAGAATGTCATGAGTAACTTTGTGAAGTTCTCATAGATATGGAATTCATGTACAAGATTGCTGAAATGCAATGTATGTCACCTCATGCTTTGTTCCTTGGAGTGTGAATAAATGAACTGGCCAGTGTCCAAATTGAGTCCTGACTCTTTTGGATGAAACAATGTGACTTGTTAGCTCGTCGTCAATACATTGTTTCTAACTTATTCACAAGCGACAAAGGAGTTGAGGAAATAACAGCTAGAAGGGTAAAATGGTAATTTAGTAAATCCCGACTAGCTGATGACATTCATGAAGGGTAAACATAGATAATATTCAGTGGATCTGCTCATCATAATTAGGACGAATTCTTGAGTAGAAAATAAATTCATTTGAACCGAGAGATTTTCAGTGTCAACTCTTTAGTGGAGTCAGTTGGCATTAAGCTAAACTTGGAAAAGGTTTGTGAACTTTTGAGTACAAGTGTTTAGCTCAAGCTTTGTTCATTTGGGTCCATGAGGTCACTGTCACGAATCACATCGAGTAGGAATAGTTAAATTGGAAGCTAAGTCAAAACAAGAACGAAAATTGTCAAAAGGGAATTTTTGTCTTTTGAGACAAATGATGAAATGGATGTCAATAAATTTTTTGACAAGTTCATTTGATGACTTAATGTCACTCGGCCATGACTTGATCATTGGGCCTTGTGGATTAATTTCATTTCATAAGAATTTTATTGAAAATTCTTAATGGGCCTTTTTCATGTTGTCATGAACAAATGGAAAAGCTTCTAGAAGGCCTTTCTAGAGTGTAATAGGCGCCCACTACCCAAAGAGAAAGGGAGATTATTTTGTGCATAAATGTATCAAGATACTTGCCAAAAGAAAAAGAGGAAACAAATTTCCTCTATGAGGAAAGTAGAATTTCGGCCAAACAAGCCAAGAGAAAGTCAAAGGCAAGGCATGGAATAAAAGAGGAAACTAATCCATTGGGGATGTGTTTGATGTAGGCGCCCATTTAGGAGATTTGGGCAATAAAAGATTGCTCAAAAAGGCTTGGAAAATAAGAGGAAACTACTTCTTTCCAAGGCCAACCCTTCTCCTATAAATAGGACTCTCATTCCTCTCATTCTATTCATTCCACACAAGTTAGAGATTGAGAGACTCTCTCTCTAGACATTGTGGCCGCCCCTCTCCTCTCTCTCTCTAGTCAATTTCGTTTTATTGTTTTGGCACCTAGGTCCTCATTTGACCTAGAGTTTAGCTCTGCGACTTCAAGACTCGTTCTTAAGTCGTAGTGTTTAAAAGTGCCCACTCACTGATTCCTTTATTTCGATTGATTTAGTGATAGAAACTTTCGTGGTTGCTCGAGGTTCCGAGGAAAGAAAGAGAGACGTGCTGTGAGGGGAGACGAGCGTTGTAACTTTCTAAGAGCTTCTCAAAGATCAAGCTTCAAGAAAGGTTAGTAAACTTCTATACTCATAATAGTTTTTAATTACATGTACTTGCTCTTTTTTCTAGGTTAGTAAAAACTGGTTTTACTTGTAAAAGAAAATTTTTAAAATTCCGCCGCTTACCGAAGCGTTAATTATTTTCTTAAACCCTAGATCGATTCCAACACCGTGCGCCTCCACTAGAAGAGAAAACGCCCCCTAGTCCCACATGGACTATAAACACACCTCCTATGGTCCTCAAACACCTATAAATACCCTCTCTCATTGAGGGGAAATCCGATCCCATTCATTCTCAAGGAACTTGAGACTTCTCTCTGCTTCTCTGGATGCCATCCTTGGCCTGAAGCGGATTCTCCTCGATTTCTCGTTCTCAGAGATTCTGAAGCGCTTTCCGGGGACTCCCGAGTGCCGCCTCTCTTGATCGAACGATTAATCTTGAGCCCACGAGTGCTCTAACGGTTTTCGACTGAAAATCGCCTACGCGTCTAGCACCCTAGACGCGTCCACCATTTCTGATAAGAAATCGCCTACGCATCCGGAATCTCCACCACAACAAGGAACTCTTGACTTAGAGTCTTCCACGTCTCCAAAAGAGAGAAAACACACATTCTCTCTCGCGCTCGCGATCTCCGAAGTTCTGAGACGTCGCCTAGGACTCCTCCGCGCACCGTCTCCTTCGTCGAGTACGCTTCTCCATTAAGGCTCCGCGCATCACACTGCGTCACATACGCCTTGAACTACGTTATGACGTGATCCCACACACGGGTACGTAGGCAGCCGACACACAAGGCACGGTCACTCCTCCTCCTCAGCCCCTACCTCTCCCGAGAGGTGGGTTGATCGGAGAAAACCTAACTCGAGACTTTCGAGTTCACACTCTTGGTCCGGGTGCGATCACTTGGTCCGGCCTTGGATCGAACCGCCCGAGGTTTTCAATAGTTGTTCATTTTCGTGAGACAACACTAGTAATAATGAATATTATTATAATCTCAAAGCTATAAATTGTTTAGCAGCATTCATTCGGAAATTTGTCTATTTGCCGAATTAAATCTTTATTGTGGAATTAATTATTTATTGTTGGATTAAGTAAATAATTAATTGACTTTTAAATTAAACCTTATGGACACTGTAAAATTCAAAATTCCTAAGCTCAGTACCAGTCTAAGTGGGCACCATTATGGGTACTAATTACATAATATTATCTCTTTAATTAGTTGCTAGATTTGTGGTAACTAATTAAATAAGAGATAGAATAATAATGGTTGAGATATTCTCTCTCCAATAAATAAGGAAATAAGAAATTGTCATTTATTCTCTCTCATAATTAATTTCCTAACATCTAGGAGAATAATAATGATAGAAATATTCTGTCAATTAAGTAAGAAAATAAGATATTGTCGTCATTATTCTCAAATATCTAAATTCCTTAAATATAAGAGACAAATTAAGGAAATAAATATCGTAGATTATGATCTAATGGATGAGAGAAATAGTAGGATTTGTAGTTAAGATCCAATGGCTCATCCTTAACTACAAAATATGAAAGAATAAAGGAGAATAAAATATATCTAGGAGATTTTTAGAATATCTCATTTTTACCACTATAAATAAGGGTCTAAGAGAAAGAAAAAAAATGACACAAAAGCTAATAGATAAAATTTGACCAACTTTCTTTGTTGGCCGTGTGCTCTCTCTCTCCCTCTCCTTCGGAATTCCGTGATTCCATTCCCATAAAAACGATACGATCTAAAATCATAAATCAGAGTCGTAGTGAGATTCAGAGTGCGGTCCACACCCTATTCTTGTTTGTCTAGAGATTACGTTTCGGAAGACTAAGGTGTAATCGAGGCGTGAAGAAGAGATCCCGAGAGTTTCAGAGACATCCCGAAGGTGGGATCGTAGAAGACGACGCTAAAAGGCTGAGACGAGATGAGAAGAAGACAAGGAACTCGTGGAGATCCCGATTAAAAAAGATTAAGGAGAAACCCCGTAAAATTTCTTTAATTCGTCTATTTAAATTGGTTGCTTGACATATATGCGCTCATGGTTAAATTAATTAAACAAAACTAGATCTTGTTTTAATAACCATTAGTTTGATTAGCTTATGATAGCATAATTAATTATTTTTCCGCACGGTTATTAATTTTGGGTGCATAATCACCAACAAGTGGTATCAGAGCTAGTTGTTTTGTTTAATTAATCGATTCGTTCTCGTAATTAAAATAAATATGGTATGAATGAAATTATATATGGATATGAGTTTGATGCAATTCAATATATGATATGTGAATTGTGATTCGTGGTTTGATCGTAGAATATTTGATTCTTGCTTTTCTAGATTTTATGTTAAACCCGGAATTCAAAGGGTATAGATTTTATGTAATTTATATTATTATTGTTCCGACGAGCGCGACGTTCTTGATCACAACGATCGACAAGAGACGGACTCACAATGAAGGACAATAATGAACCGTAGAGAGCCTCAACGGCTGTATTCAAGAGGCAGTTATAATTGACTGCCCTTTGCCCTTTGATGGACGCACGGCCATGGCCGTGTTCTCGTGCCGAGCCGCGCCGTCGTGGCGGCGGTGGTCCAGCGCTGCCACAAGACTTCCTTGCCCTAGGGCAAGTGAAGTGGATCCTCCCAGGCCTCAACCCGAAAACCCTAGTGGGCCCACAGGCCCACTTAATAATAATAAAAAAAATTAATGAATTTTTTTAATTAAGTTCTAAATGTTTTATATTGTATGGACTGGGCCCTAATGATTTTTATTTAAAACATTAGAAAATAAATGATTATGATATCGATTTATTTTTCAATGGGACATATGAATAGGCCCTTACTTAATTAACTTATTTTTCGATAAAAACTAGAAAATTAAATAATTTGGTGTTAATTATTTTTCTAAGGGACATATAAATGGGCCCAATTGAATCCATGGGACAATATAATTGGGCTCATCTTGTTTTATGTTATGTAGTAAAATAGGAAACGATTAAACCGAATCAAACCATACTTGCTTGCTCTTGCTTGTTTATTTAATTACTTATCCATGTTTATTATGCTATAACTTAGAAAGTGTTTCGTTGGTTTAGCTTATCATGGGCTTTCATTATTTAATGTAAAATTATCTAATTGGATTAGGATAGTTTTTAAGTGAATGAGTTGAACTGATTGGAGAGCTTTGTCACCAAGCCGATAAGAGGCTAAGCGGGGAGGTTATTAAAAGACTTTGTCTTTCCTCCCTACTGGAAGCTTTTCCGTGAAGGAAGACTATTAGGATAATCAAAGACTAGAATGTCACGAAATTCCTAATAACTAAGCTATATCGAAACTTATGTTTTTAAGGGTAGATTAGAAACACTCGAGTTTTTTAATATGATTTAGTTAACCCGAGTGGATCACCTAGATTAAAGTTAATTCTAGGAATATTAAAATATTAAAAGTATATTAAGTCATAGGCCTCCAACATTTACACAACACCTTGAGGATGAAAGATCCCATCGTGTCAGCAACTCTTCTTCGTGAATACTACGTCTGACGTTCTGAACAAAATGACTTTTTTTATTCCAATATCAAGGTTGTGTCTCTGACGATAGGTGGAAGGAGTGGAACTTTGCGTGGCCTAGAATTCTGCTAGGGCGTGGGGCTAAGCTTTCTTTAATCGAAATGGTGGGTCGACTCATGCATGAACCAACCGGTGGTTGGTGATTTGGCTAAAGATTCCTAAAAACTGGTAGTTAGTTAGCATAGTTATGAATGTACATGAACCACGATTGCTCACTAATCTGAGATGGTTCTCATTTACACTATGTGCACTCCGTTATGTAACCATAGTGAGATGGACTGTTGCTATTAGTTGAATTACCATGAAATATAAAAATTGGGTTCTTTTCCTTAGTATTTTATTCCGTGCTTGTTTGCATTATAGTTTTTATTTCCTAAATTATATTGATAGTTGTTTCTTTTCATATTGCTAAGAAATGCGCTTTTATGTTTTAGTAATCATATCAAACCCTATTATGGTCTTGTTGTCGAAAGACGTTTTCACTGGTGAAAACTTCCCTAAGTGGAAGTCGAACCTGAACATTATGCTGGTGAGCAAAAGCATTCTCTTTATCCTCACCGAAGAGAGACCTTTTTATCTCGGTCATGCTGCCTCCAAGAACTTTAGGGAGGACTATATAAGTGGACCATGGCCAATAACAAAGCCATGGCCTATATGCTCGCAAGCATATCTGATGCGTTGCGGACCAAGATGGAAGGAAATGAGACCGTTGTGGAGATCCTTGACTTGGTGCAAGAAATGTTTGGGATGTAGAGCGAGCAAGCCCGCATTGAATTCACCCATAAGTGCGCTAGCACTAGGATGATTGCGGGAACTCCGGTGAGTGATCATGTCATAGAAATGACAAACTACTTCACCGAAGTTGAACTCCATGGGGCACATATGAATGATGTTACTCAGGTGGGAATCATTCAGAATTCCCTTTCGAGTGACTTCATACAGTTTACGTCCAACTATATCATGCATAAGTTGACGTATGGACTGTCACAACTGTAGAATGAGCTACAGACTTTCGAGTATATCACTCGATATGGGAAGAACAAATGGTCGGCTCTCTATGCTGACAAGAGTTCTTCGCCAAAAACCAAGAAGAAGTGGAGTTCTGGTGTTGAGTCTAAGGCACGCCCGTGTATTTCAAAGGGGAATGTTCCCGCTAAGAAGGAAAGGAGGACTTCAAAAGAACTGGAAAAGGAAAAGGAAAGAAGCGTGAAAGCGTTGGTAAATGCTACCACAGCGACACTGATGGCCATTGGAAGATGCATTGTCCTTTGTTGGCTGAGCTTGAGAAAAACAAGAAGAATGCTGGTATGGTACCTTAAAATTCATGATTAAAGATATCCTAAAAATGTTTTGAGGATAATTATTCATGAGCATATTTCTTTTCTTGTTGCAGAGCAGATCTGATGGAGCATGCAAGTGTTGACGGGCTTCACAATGTCGGATTCAAGCCCGAATTGTAGAGAAGTTCATGCTCCATTTGAAGATCTTATTTCCCGCTAGTTTTATTACATTCAATTATCTTATTTATTTTTTAACATGTTGATGTGTCATTTATGATCTGAGGTTTTCTGGATATAGTCTTTCATGGCTATTTCAGATAAGATGAATCTTTTTCTTTCTTTATGGTTTGCTACATTATTTATGAACACACGATGTCATGAAATATTTCCCTCTATATTGAAAGCCTTGATTGCCTTTATGATATTAGATTATTCATGAATGCTTAAGCCATTGAGATAGAAGATATAGAATATGAAGGACACGTTTTCGCTCATATACTATATTGATGCACAAGTATATATTTTCTAAGTTATCAATTCTGTTAGAATTTTAATTAGCTTTCATTGCTTTATTAAATACTTGTATTGAATGTGTTTAAGAACTATTTAGAGTTTTGTTAGCATCTAAATAATTGTTACCTTATTTTGACAATAAATTGTGCAAATAAGAGCTAATAAGGAGACACAACAAAATAGTTAGAGTTGAGGAATTGAATTAGTGGAAGCATCCTTAATTGGAACCTAGCCACTAAAATTCACATTGATTGAGTGGGAGCATCCTTAATTGGAACCTAGCTACTCTAGTTCATTGATTGAGTGAGAGCATCCTTAAATGTAACCTGGCCACTAAATAATCGAAATTATTGAGTGGGAGCAAATTGGATTCTAGTCACTATTGTTCAATAATTAAGTGGGAGCATCTTTTAATGGAATCTAGCCACTTGTTGTTCAATAAATAGCAGCATCCTTCACATGATTGAATCCATCATTAATGATTGCATCCTTAAGTGGAACATATATGCTATTATTTGAATGGAATGATAATTAATGATTACCTTACCACATAAATCAATGAATTGAAAGGAAGGATAATTGAGAATTACCTTGCCATTAAAATCGATAAGCGAGTGGGAGCATCCTTACAAGGATCCTTGTCACTATCATCAACTATATCTTTCCTTTAATGGAAAGACATGATCTTGAAGTATCGGTCAAGATCGAACTAACTTACCTGAAGTCATAAACTCATGATTGGTAGATCTACCTGTTAAGCCATTAGCTTAAAGGAATAGAGAGATCTATAAATAGATTATTGAATGAGTTTGAGCTTTAATGAGCTATTCGGTACCTAAGGGATTGAGCCCTAGAGAAGAGACATTGAGAACAATGGTGCTCATCTTTCTGATACCACGAACCAATTCATTGGGATCTTCTAAATAGAATATGAACTATCCTTTATGGATGAAGTTCTGAAAAACTTATTACATGGACCATAGTAGCTGAACTACTAAAACCTTTTGAAATATGAAAGGATAATCCAAGTAATGAAAAAAACAAACTATGATTGTTCATGAATGTTTGTTACGTTACCGATATTTTGAGAATGATCGATAAGTGTAGCTCCTAAACATCTGTCAATAATAAAGTCATTACCATAAGATTATTGACCCAAATAATGACACAAGTAAATTGACTGAACTAACCGTTTCTGAAATTCGAAGTTTAGAAATGACAAGCTTGTTTCATATTGTTTCAAACATACTTATTGTTATAAGGTATGAGCTGAATGTTGAGGCTAAATATATTTTCATGAAAAGGACTAATAACTAGAACTTAGACAATGTCACATATCCGAGAAAACTGACAAAGTGTTGGAAACACTAAATTTCTGGAAATAGTGAGACACTTAGTTATTTAATATAGTAGATCCTCAAAGTCCTGTGTATATTGAATATGAACACGAGGGGTAAGGATATACTATAAATAACCAAGTAATGGAAATAGGTCAATAGAGTTATTATTGAAACACGTTCAATAAATCACACTATGGTTAGTGGTGATAAGATCAATACATGCAAAAGTGCAACTTGTTTTGGCTCTGAAGGGATGTACACCAAGAATAGGGAGACTTATCATCTTAAAGATATAAAGTCTGGTGTATAATCTAAAAGATGTGCGAAGTGTTAGTATGTTCTAAAATAAATTAATTTACTACAAACAATTTGACTTGACCTTAAATGGCAAGTCAAAGATCACTTGCAAAGAAGCATGGACTGGAAGAATGTTAAATGATAAATATGTTGATCGACATAACTAATAGAGTATGGAAAAAAGTGGGAATCCATATGATGGGAATCTCAAATCCTGGGTCAAACGTCTAATCCGTCTACTAAGGATGGCTAAGAATTAAATGGCTCAAGGAAGCTTATCTTCTCTGGTTAAAGTGGGAGATTGTTAGGAATATTGCTCACTTGAAGATGATAAACATGAATTATTACTGAATTAGATAAAAAGTTTATTTTATTAGCATCATATGATTAGTGGGTTGAGTTCTGAAAACAGAATAAATAACAACTATCGTCCATAGCATCCGCATTAAACTGAGATTAGACGAATCGATGGAAAAAGAGAAATGACTTTTTCGTCGTTTTTATCGAATTTTTTAAACTTCTATTACTAGGTCCATAGTCTCTGATTCGGCTTCAATAAAGATAAATAAGAACTCTCTAGTAATAATGAATTTTATTATAATCTCACAGCTTTAAGTTGTTTAGCAGCATTCATTCAGAAATTTGTCTATTTGCTGAATTAAATATTTATTGTGGAATTAATTCTTTATTATTGGATCAAGTAAATAATTAATTGAATTTTAAGTTGGGCCTTTTGGACATTGTAAAATTCGAAATTCATAGGCCCAGTACCAGTCTAAGTGGGCGCCTACTATGGGTACTAATTACCTAATATTCTCTCTTTAATTAATTGCTAGATTTGTGGTAACTAATTAAATAAGAGAGAGAATAATAATGGTTGTGATATTCTCTCTCCATTAAATAAGGAAATAAAATATTGTCATTTATTCTCTCTCATAATTAATTTCCTAATATCTAGGATAATAACAATGGTAGATATATTCTCTCCATTAAATAAGGAAATAAGATATTGTACTCATTATTCTCAAATATATATATTCCTTAAATATATGAGAAAAATAAGGAAATAAATACCCTAGATTATGATCTGATGAATGAGAGAAAAAGTATGATTTGTAATTAAGATCCAATGGCTCATGCTTAACTACAAAATATGAAAGAATCAAAGAGAAAAAATATATCTACGAGATTCCTTGAATATCCCATTTCTATAAATAGGGGTCTAAGAGAAAGAAAAAATGACACGAAAGCTAATAACAAAAATTCGACCAACTCTCTCTCTCTCTCTCTCTCTCTCTCTCTCTCTCTCTCTCTCTCTCTCTCTCTCCCTCTCCCTCGGAATTCTGTGATTCCATTCTCATAAACACAATACGATCTGAAATCATAAATCAGAGTCGTAGTGAGATTCAAAGTGTGGTCCACACCTTATTCTTGTTCATCCAGAGATTACGTTTCGGAAGACTAAGGTGTCATCGAAGTGCAAAGAAGAGATCCCGAGAGTTTTAGAGACATCCCGAGGTTTGATCGTAGAAGACGATGCTAAGAGGCTGAGACGACATGAGAAGAAGACGAGGAACTCGTGGAGATCCCGATTCAGAAAGCTTAAGGAGAAACTTGTAAGTTTTCTTTAACTCGTCTTTTTAAATTGGTTGCTTGACATATGTGCTCTATGGTTATATTAATTAAACAAAACTAAATCTTGTTTTAATAAGCATTAATTTGATTAGCTTATGTAGCGTAATTAATTATTTTTTCCGCACGGTTATTAATTTTGGGTGCATAATCACCAACAATAACATATTCATAACTTCATCCAAACAAGTACCTTTACATAACCAACACCTAATAATATCCATAACTTCATCAAAACATCACCTAATATAGCTTCATCATAATAGTACCTACTAATACCTAATAGAGTACACCTAATAATACCTAATACAATACATAATAATACCCAAGTGTATCAAAACAGTACCTAATATAAAAGTCTGTAGGTATTCCGCCTATTCTTGGCGCATAACATCGATCTCGTCTTGAGTGTATGTACATTTTCCATCGAACTATATTAACGACGAAAAAAATTACTTAACCACATCAAGTAATGGAAACAAGCATATACATAACAAAAAAAAAATAACGCTAATCACTTACTTTAGCTTTAGTCTCAATTATGTGATTGTTGATGATATTGTCCATGTACTTCATCACATAATAACCGCACTCAGTTCCGAACGGCTATCGAGGAGACTACAATAGCAAAAAAATAGTAAGTTAACAACCCAAGTAGCTTCAAACTACAAAATTTATACATACCTTAACAATTTCCCAAGTAGCTTGTTTCTTCATCGGTCTGTTGGATTTCGAGTCGAGTAATTTCATACCACTACATACAAGAATACACATGTCATGATATATAAGTAACATATAACTATGTAAGAACCATCAATATGAAGAAGTCAATGTTAACTCACGTATTAATAATGGCCTTGATATCATTTCCAGGTTTACGGACAAGAGAATCAAAGTAATAAACTCGGTCATTATGAGGGTCGAGTGCAAGCAACTTCCAATGATTTTTGGCCATGTAAACAATGTATTAACCGTCTGTGCAACGTCCAACGACAAATGAAATCAGTATGATGTGGAATATACTAACCCAGGATTATAAAGAGCTAAGAATAGTTGACCAACACCACAACCTGACATTCTGTTGGCAATTAACTCAGATCTTTTTCCAAGGGTCCCGCTATGCAAAGACACCGGATCTATGAATTTATACATAGCATTCCCAAATTGTTTATGAAACAAGTAACTACTCACATAAAAGAAAAGACTAAGTATGATGTGGCTAAAATACAAATTTAATTGAAATAGATCAATAAGTATGTTGAAAAGATTTTCTCATGTAGGGAATAATGCAGTTTGATGTGATCGACTCCATGCTATAAAATGCAACAAGATCATCACGAAGAATATATAATAGTCGGTCTCCGTAAAAAAATAATCTCGTCCAAGGAAAAAGATAATGTGTTGGTGTCCCCTAAGATAGAAGCAATTTGAGTCTTCACATATTCTAGAGTCCATACGTTTCTGGTCTTTTTCCTGGGCGACTTATGAACAACCTTTCGCACCTGAAAAGAAACATTTAGCCAATATTCAGCCACGATAGAATTCAGAAATGACACAGAATTAGTTAAGAAATTACCTTGGGTTTCTCAATTGTAACCATTTATTTAGGCCATGGAACATCATTGCCAACTACTTCTTTGATCGACAATTCTTCTTTACTCATTGGAATCGGAATGATTGCATTCTCATCAACACAAATATCTACGTAGACACGTAGAACATCATCTCCCAAGTTTATTCCCCAAATAGTTCCTTGGGTCACAGTTTCACAGCAAATCGTACCAAGAGTAATGACATTAGAAATGTACGCCACAACTAGTTTACATGGTTGTCCCTAAGAAAATCATAAATTAGTTTAGTGAATTGTAACAAGTAACTAATTTAAGAATCAAACATGGGTAATTTTTACCTTTCCGACATCTCTACCCCCGAGGACCTCTATATCATTGCATTCTTCAGCGTACATTTTTTGTTCGTCATTGCATTTCTTTTCCTTAGGTTCTTTGTCATCGTCGCAATTCTTTCCATGACCAGCTTTATCAACACCGATTTTCTCTTCGTCACTGTTTTTTTCGTCGGAGAAGTTTACCTTTTATTTTCTTGCTGTGCAACTAGCTTTATCTGATGGAAGATGAAAGCTTTTGAAGTCGTTATTACCAACCTTTAACTTGATGCTTTCTTCTTGAAGTTCCTCGATTTGTAATAATAATCACCTCCTTTCATCAGCATCTCATTGATATGCCTCTGTAAGTTTCATTTGCTCCTCTAAGACTTGTTGCATGACAATGTTTGTTTTTTACTACCGTGGAATGTTAAAGTAGAGTGAAGGAGTAATGCCATGACCAACACACTTGACTAAACCACCATGGTCTTGATTTCCCAATGCTAATGTGAGAGTGTCTTCCTTCGGATTTAAACTAACAGTCCCATCCTTAATCTGATGGGTACACGCATCCTACAAGTATTCAAAAATATAGGTAAGTTAAGCAAATATACTAACACGATATACAAGAATAATAACAAATATACTAACCAGATTGTCTATAAATGATTTAATTTCTTCATACTCTTCAGCTTCACTGCCTTTTGCATAAGCGATCTTCCACAGCTCACTTCGAGATGGCTTAGCAGCGGCGCCCATTTCCTTAGCCTATAATAGAGCCGGAAATCAAACAATCCATAGAATAAATCAACTTCACAGTATCAATAGAAAAAAAAAAGATTGATGCACATATATCAACTTAAATACTCATAATGTCAGCCGATAAGTTTGCGAATCCACGCCTAGAAATACGGTGCCAATATTTGATATTCTTTGACTTCATCGATTGTTCTTTACTCAAAGTTTTAAACTCATCTATGAGACGTTTCGCAACAAAAATGTTCCAAGATTTCAGGGTAATATATGGGTACACCAGTGGTGGTTTTGCAAACATGCGAGCCTTGTCTATATAGTTGTAGGTGTAATTCGCTGCTAGCTTGTACTTGAACTACCTCCATTTTGTACACGCAGAGGATAAGATAGCACTTTCTTTCCCTGCACAAGCACGACATACGATGTCTGCATAAATAAAAAAAACACGGGTATTGCATACAAAATATGAAACCAGAGGTATTAAATGGAATCAAAACATGGCTTTACCTTGATTTGATCCCACACTTTGTCCTTTAGCTCATTTGATACCGAACGCCAATTTTCTAAATCAATGGGTACAGTTGATCACACAACAATACCTAAATAGCTTTGCATTTCCGAGTTCATGTCATCGAAGCTTTGTGCTAACTCATTGTAAGTTATTGGCTTGACCAGTCCATTTGCTTTAGCTATAAAACCTTTAGGGAGAAGAGTAGGTCCCCTTTTCGTCCTTTTTTTGCTGGCGGTGCCATGGATATGGCGTCATTCTTCTGTTGCAGTGGCGGTGCCATATTCTCGGCGTCATTCTTCTGTTTCGATGGCGGTGCCTCATTCGGTGGCGGTGCCACGTTCGTGGTGTCTATCTTCTGTTTTGGTGGCGGTGTCACAGTCTTGGCGTCAGTGTTTTGTTTTGGTGGCGGTGCCACGTTCGTGGCGTCTGTCTTCTGTTTTGGTGGCGGTGCAACGTTCTTGGCGTCATTCTTTTCCTTTACAAGTCCTGAATTTTTCTTCTGATTTGGTGGTGGTGCCTCAGGTGTACCATCATTTTTTTCCTCCGCTACACGTCTCGTTTATCACATTTTCTTTGGTGGCGGTGCCATTGATTTTCAATTTTGTTCCTCTACGATGCCTGATGCTCTTGTCCTTTTTTTGTCGGAGATGTCGCTGATTTGCCTTCACCCTTTCCATCAGCAACATGTACATCACGTTTGTTCATGAAAAACCGAAATCTGTTGATGATATATCCACTGTAGGAAAGAACCTATGCTTTTGGTCCATGTAACATCGACCTTAATGTCTCCGACATTGAAGCTCTAGACTTTTCCAGCTCAATAGCAACGTACATAAATTTTAAAAAAATTAACACTTGTTGATTTGGTGTTACTAGTTCTTGAATAATGAACACATACTTTGTCACGGAGCCAGTTGATAAACGATCGATTGTGCTCATCTTGAAGCCATTTTTGGTTTTTCACTTTACTTGGATTACATTCCATCAAGTACTCCGTATGCTTCCTAAGTAGCAGATCAACAGGTTAACCATTTGTCTTGAATAATATATCATAGGATTAGTAAATTTGTTAAAATTACTTATGTGATGTACATGGTGATTTCAGTACAGTTCTCCACCACAAAAAATGTGCTTGATCCAAATCATGTTGTTTAGATATGTGCGCTATTCCAGAATAGACTGGTTTGCCGACATCTACACCCTCGTTATTTCTCGTGGAAGGAACACCAACAGAATCTACGTCAGTCAAGTACTCCGAGCAATATTTTGTACCTTCTTCAGCTATGTAACACTCTACAATACAGCCTTTTGATCGGCTGCGATTGCACATATAACCTTTCAAAACTTTCATGTTTCATTCATGTGGATACATCCAAGTTAAATGAACAGGTCCACAAAGTCGAACTTCTCGTACTAGATGTATCGTTAGATGAACCGTTGTGTAAAAAAAGACGGTGGGAAATACTTTTCGAAGAGACGCATAGTTGTGAATTCTTCTTGAAGGCTTGAAAGTTTGGAAGCATCCTCAACTTTGCTGCATACGACATTGAAGAACCGAGAGACTCTTGTTATTGTGGTTCTGACCTTCTTATCCAACAATCCTCGTAATGCAATTGGAAGAATCTCTTGCATAAGTGTATGATAATCATGTGATTTCAATCCAAACAACTTTAACTCCTCCATCGACACACAGTTTCTTAGATTCGAATATTAGCCATCGGGAACTTTGAGCTTTTCTTCTCTTCCCTCGTTAATGTGTAGGCTGATGGAGGCAAATATGTTTTTTTTCACCAACCCTTGGATGAAGCGCGGTGTGGATGCCCGTATCTTGAAGATCTAAGCGACTTTTAAGTCCATCCTTTGACTTTTGTGAGATATCAAGCAGTGTTCCTATGATACTTTCACAAACGTTCTTTTCGATATGCATTACGTTCAAAACATGGCGCACAAGAAGAAACTTCCAATACTCAAGATCAAAGAAGATTAACCTCTTTTTCCAAGGGAGTTTTGAATTTTCCTTTTCTTCACCCTTCTTCTTCTTAGATTATTTACCGTATGCATATCCAATTCGAGAAATCTTATTTAAAACTTCTGTTCCGGACAAGCATTCAGGAGCTTCATCGAATTCATGACAACCATTAAATGCCTTCTTTGCTTTTTCTGTATGGATGATGTTGATGCAAAAATCTCGATGACCTTGGTATTCAACCTTCCTGCTATGATCAAGATACACGCCAAGTGTGTCCTTACCGCATACATGACAACCATTGTAGCCTTTTACAACACAATTGCTCAGATTTTCATAGGCCGGGAAATCGTTTATCGTCCATAGAAGAATGTCTCTGAGAGTGAATATTTCTCTTAAATGAGCATAAAAAACTTTGATACCTGTGGCCCATAACAATTTCAGGTTATCCACTAGATGTTCTAAGTAGACGTCAATTTCATTTTCTGGTTGCTTCGGGCCGGATATCAATAACGTTAACATGATATAGTTCATCTTCATACATATCCACGGAGGAAGATTATATGTGATCATTGTAACAGGCCACGTACTTTGCCGACTGCTAAAAGAACGATATGGATTAATCTCATCCGCCGATAGAGCCAACCAAAGATTTCTTGACTCATCGGCAAAACCAGGCGACTTCTGATCTATCGATTTCCATGATTTTGCGTCCGTTGGATGTCTCAAATACCCGTCGACGTCTCTATCGTTGGCATGCCAAGTCAGATATTTTTTCTATTTCGGCGTCCCGTACATTCTTTTAAATCTAGGTATTGGGGGGAAATACCATAAGATTTTTGCTGGAACACCTATTGTAGGAATCTTGGACCCTTTTGGGACTTTCCATCAAGATGTATCACAAACAGGACAAATATCAAGATCAATCTTGTCCTTCATGTACATAATACAATCATTCAGACAAGAATGGATTTTTTCATAATCCATCCCTAAGGAACAAAACATCTTCTTGACCTCGTAGATACACTTCGGCAATTGGTTCCCTTTCGGAAACATGTCATCCAACAATTTCATTAGCTCGTCAAAACTTGCGTCACTCCACCTGTGTTTTACTTTCAGATTGTACAATCTTACTAAACCTGATAACTTAGTAAAGTTTTGACAGCCTTCATAGAATGATTTTTTTCGCATCTTCTACGTATTCTAAAAACTTGGTAGAGTCATTTTCTAAAATATTTTTAGTGGCCTTAACCATCTCTATGGTATTAAAAGCGTCATTGCATTAAACAAAATTATCTACATTTGTTAGGTGGATGACCTTTTCGTCCATACTAATGTTACTATTGATGACAATATCACCATGCCATATCCAAACTTCATAGGTCCATACCATTACAGAAAATATGATCTCTGATGATTTCAAAAGAATGGGATGCCATATTTCCACATCTTTTGCAAGGGCATCGCACGATGCCTGAATTGGGTGAGTTAATGTTACAAAACTTTAAGAAATATTCAACACCATCTTCAAAGTCTTTTAACCGTCATTGGAATATAACCATGACTTTTCTATTCTGTGAAGATGTTTTATTTTAATCAATATAGATGAACTATTAATCTAATACTACCACCAGATCAATGTAAACTAAGTTATAAAGCATAAAAGTACTTACTTTGTACTAGGATCACTAACGCGTTCTTCTCCTATTTGGGAACTATCCAATGGAGCAGAACACCCGGAAGTAGTTGTACCACTTTTAATATCCTTCTTGTAACTCCTGAGATCTTTCTACGAGCATGAGAAACCTCTAAACCATAATAAACAAGTCAAATAGAGTTCCATTAGCAACCACAATCACACACAGCGAAGCAAATAACCTCAAAAATTTACAATATGGTTCAGTTTACTTACTCACGCGAACCATTGTTGACAGAGTTCAATCTCTGCATATAAGAAACACATAAAATTGGAAATCAACACAGGAACCAGAAAATCCTCATCAACGAGAAATTAAGATGCTAGCCCAATCCCTGAATAAGAAAAATCAGCATAAATCAGAGAATTCGCATTCTTAATCTACATATTGGTAAGAAGAGGCGAAACTAGTTGAGTTAAACAATTTGCACTCTTAATCTATACATTTGCATTCTCAAATCCGTCACTTATAACACCATATCGAGATACAAAACAAACCTTAACTGAAAACATTGATACCAAAGTCTTATATTATTCTGATTAAGATGAAGAAGGGTTAAAAATTCTTACAGAAGCAGATGATGTTCATAACAGCTGGTGGAAGAAGTTTTTATGGTTTATGTGACTGGAATAAGGAGAAGAAGGTTTCTAGGGTTGTGATGTGATGTCGAAGAAGGTTTTGAGGTTCTGTTATGATGTCGAAAGAATGACGTCGGCAATATACAGCGGAAATCAACGGCGATTGGTGGTCACAGTGAAGAGGTTCAAAGTCGAGGAGTCGAGGGTTTTTTTTTTCTGATACTTGTAAAATTTTTAGTCTATTTTCATACCGTCAATTGAAATCCCTCTTAGTGGGAAACTTCCCTCCAACAAATTTGGTGAGATTTTGGTAATTTTTAATGTTTTGAGTATTACCACTACTTTTTTATATCAAGGTGAAAAAAGCCCAATAACTATATTTTTATATTTGTCTAGAATCTAATATAGCCCCTAAAAATGGTGACCGTAGTCTATTTTAAATGACTCCTTTTTAAGGCTAAACTGTAGATTTTAAAAAAAATTGTAGTTAACAAGCATTTTTGTGGTAGTGCTTGGGACACTGGGATGTCAAAAATTCTATGATTCTCACATGGTCAATCAACTCCATGGATGTCAAGATTGGTAAGACAAATATGTTCTATTCCTCAGTTGCAACTCTCTGGAAGGCAGTCACCGAAACCTATTCAGATTTGGAGAATACCTTTATAGGTCTTTGAAATAAAGACCCTTCTCCGAGAATAAAAACAAGGAAAGTTTTACATAACTAAGTACTACACTATAATGTGTACTATGTGGCAGGAACTCGACCTCTACAACAATTGCGAATGGAAGTTCCCTTTGCTCATCTAGTCACTAATAGATTGGAGGAAGAACAAGTCTTTAGCTTCCTCTATGGCCTTATTCCACATCTTGATGAGGTACGCGGCTTGGTCATCATCCGAGACCCCTTCCTATCACTTCGAGAAACCTTCACGAAATATAGGGAATAAGAAACCCGACGCCATGTCATGCCCCACAACCTCGACAACAACAACTCTTCTGCATTGACAAGCCAAGAGTCTGTCAAAGGAGGAAATTTTGGAAATAGGAACTCCTCATCTGACAAACGATTCGGCAAATTCCATGAGCGACCTTGGTGTTACCACTACCACAAAGTTGGTCATACCAAGGAAACTTGTTGGAAAATTCAAGGGCGTCCGGGCCAGTCAAAGTACAAGAAGCTATCTGAAGGAAATGGGTACTAAGCACAATCCACATCACCTGCAACACCATTCACGTCCGAGGAGATTGCTCAGCTATAGTAGTTGTTCGAACAAGCTTCCATGACTGGGTCATCATCTTCTCCAACAGAAGCCAATGTCGCAATATCACGAGTCTGAGTCAATTCACGTGCTCTCACCTCTTAGATCACTTGACTAGATTTTTGCAAATTTCCTCAAGCTATACACCTAGGTCGAGGATTCAAAAATTGAGAACAACAGACGACTCCCATCCACCTTTAATATCACCCTTCACTTTGTGCATCATGTTCCTAACTTATCATGTAACTTGCTATTTGTGAGTCAAAATACAAATACACAACTATGTATAGATAAGTTGACACCAATAGTTTGTGAATTTTAGGAACCCTCGATGATGGTGACTGAGAGTGCGACGGAGCATGATGGGATCTACTTTACAGCGGGACCACTCCAACATGATATGCATGCAAGTTTGTTTCTAGTGATTGTAGGGATAATTTGTTAGGGCATATAAGATTAATTCATCATAGCTTTCCTTATTTAAAGAAGTTGTACCCAATATTTTTTATGAATAAAAAGCCAGTTTTCTTCACTGTGATGTCAGTAAACTTGCTAAACATGGTAGAGTTAAAATCTAGTCCATTACACCATGTGCAGCTTTCTCACTAATCCCTCTCGAGTCGGCAACTTAAGCCATAGCCGGTGGTTCATCACATTCATAGATGACCATACTCGTATGATTTGGATTTACCTAAGCAAGGATAAAACCAAAACCAAATAAACCTTCGCAAATTTCCATTTCATGATATAAACACAATTTCAAGCCGTAATTAAGGTTGTTCGAATGGATAGTACCGACTATGGTAACTCGATTTTAGTGTCTCACCTCACCAAACACGAGATAATCCACCCAAGTTTTTGCAATGATTATCCACATCAATACGAGGTGGTAGAATAGAAAAACCGTGACATCCTCAAATTGCCCTTAGCTTGATGGTCACTACAAAAATGTTCCTAAATACTATTGGAAGACTTGGTGTTGACACACGCCTTGGTTCTATCTCATTAAGAGAAACGGCTTGGATGGCTTGGTGTTGATTAATCCCGAAGAAAATGAAGAGCACAAAGATTGTCAACACGCGTAGAAGTCCAAATAGCGGATAATCATGTAAGTTTTCTGATCTCGTTATTCTTATGGTTGTTTTTTATCCGCAACATAATCTAGATTAGTTAGATTCTATATAAGTGCAAAAACAGCTATAAAGAGCTAAAAGTTTTAATTAAAATGGGTTTGAATTCACCATTCACATTAAACACGAAAAACAATTATAATAGTAATTTTTCCTTTACAAGCTTCATGAACTTGTATTAAAAAATTTTAAAGAATTTTTTAATGATAAGTAAAGAAAAAAAACCAACAGATGTGTCACCCTTGAAGCCTAAAAAAATGCGAGGATGGGCTCTCCATGCCCAGGCATCGGTTAAGCGCTAGGCTTAGGCGCACTGTACTTAGTCCGCTGAATTATCCATTACGGGACCTATCAAATCAAGGAGATTGATGGAACTCCGATCGCCCATCCTTGGAATGCACAACACTTGAGGAAATACTTCTAGTGACCAAGTGCCACCAAAAAACCCATCCCACCTGTTCCTGTTTTTTTTTTTTCATGTTTGATCAAATAACGCTCATGAGCCCAAGTCTTTTAACTCTCTCTTTTATTATTAATCGAATCAAGAAATTTGCATTCAAGTGGTATTTACTTTAAGATTTTGCGTTATCAAACACATGATATTTTTAAACTAAAAAACTTGAGGGGTTAGTGATAAGGTATGCGACAAGACTCGCCAAATAATGCCAATAATGCGCCCCGAAAAAAACAAAACGGCAAGTGCATCCACCTAGTCTTGACAAAATGGCATGTTCAACAAAGGTGACACGTTCAGTCAAGCACTAGACAACATCTCCATCCTAACCCGTAAATGTGACACGCTCGTAAACGGCGACTAGATCACTTGAGAAGAAGGATGAGGTCTGTAGGTTGGGTTAGTGCTAAAGTTAATGCCCACAGACTAACAGCTTTGCAAAGTGCACCCGTCTGGTTTAATCCACGAACGCGACACACTCGCCAAGAACGAAATACACATATAAACACAGCCGCCAAGCGCGACATATTTTCCAGACCCTTACGAAGAGATATGCAAACTGAAACGCAATGCCGTCAATCAAAAATAAAAGCACACACATAGTGATGAAGTTCACACTAAGCCTTACCAAGGAAAAAACAGGGCAAACTAGCTCACAACCATTGGAACGAAGCCAAAGAAGCATTCAAATATGAAAGACAAAGTTGAAATAAACAATAAAAGAGCGACCACTTTAAAAGAAACAAAGTATGTACTAAACTATGCGCAAAAGCAATAAAAAGATAATTCATAAAAAAGAAAAGGAAGCGCTAAACATGTGCCTAAAGAGTAGAAAAGACTGTGAACTCGCTGTTGGAGCTGAAGTTAATCTTCTACTCGTCCCTGCCATCAAAAAATTCAACTGGAAAGTCGGCGGCGAATGCGACCTTGTCGATTAGAGGGAAAATGGAATCAAAGATAGAGAACGTGACTCCACATGATAGATTCTTGGTCGCGGTAGTCTCCCGAAACTCGATGGTCGCGTCATGGCTCGCCTCCTCAATGCCCACGTTAAAGTCATCTTGTAGGTTGTCGTAAGCTACTTTGCCTCTGCCTTTTCCCTGGTAACCTGAGTCACCTCCACCGTAAAAGAGTCGCGATCACACTATACCCGAACGAGCAGTGTCTCGCTCGTCGTGAGTTGGACATGCACGATCTCTAGCTCATCCATTTAAGTCATCAACTACCGCTGAATCTTACACTTCACGCCAAAATACCTCTACAGTTTAAGTAACACTATTAGATACTTTGCGCTCTGCAGATAGCTCATCACCCAATCGGGTGACCTCCAATCGAGCGAGATCACGTTGAGATCGGAAAACCCCCAGGTTCCTCCTGAGAGTGGGGACCCCCTCGACCAGGGTGACTTGGGACTTTGTTTTGGAAATTCCTCCTGAGAGTGGGACCCCCTGACACATGAGATGAGACCCATATCTAGGGCTTCTGATTCTTGGACTCAATGTAGCGATGAGCTTGATGTTCCAGCGATCCCAAGCCATGTGAAAGCATGGCTAAACAAGCATCATGAAGATCGTAACAAGGTTCCAAAAATTATTTACTGTCATGGTTCGCTTCTTGATTTCATACAAGGCTATGTGGCACATCGCGACGAGACTGAAGAAGGGCGGAATCATATGCGAGGCATGCACCCCCAAGCGAGGGAGTAGCTCATGAACGATGGTCTTTAAAGGAAGACAAAGTGCGCATTGGAGGCTATCCATGTGCACCACCGCAGATCCTCGTCGAGGGCATGAGTGCCGGTCTTCTGAGAGTGGACAAAGCAGATCCACCGAGGGTGGTACGGTGTAGGTCTCTCGATAGCTTGCAAACAAAGGGTGTGAGACAGATTTCCTCGTGGTGTAGATCCCAAAATAGTCAAAGCCTTTGGAAGCTACAGACTTTCGATATGAGAAGACTTTGTCCTCGCCAAACACCTAGCTATTATGGATAGGTTGTCCATTTTTTCACAAACCTCGCTCCATGCGACCTCAATCTGCGCACTTCCATCCTACTCCCTTCCTGTAGGAGTCAAGTCGGTACTGAGACCTCCATGGCACGATAACACAAACGAGCAATCATCCTTCGATCATACTAGGATAACCACCATGTTCCCAGTGAAACCATCACCATAAATCAACCGCGCAAAGGAAAAGCTCTTAAACTTGTGCCAAAACTCTTGAAACCCAATGGAGGAACTCGTTCAAGAGACACTTCCTCGGGAAAGAACCTGTATGAGACGCCACCTCCAGACCCGCCTCTCACCTGTCCATTTTGCACGCCCCATCCTCACGCTCACTGCTCACATTGGTTCTTCTTGCGCTAGCTGCTAGTGAGTCGCATGCATCGGCGCACAACGCGCTTGTCGTCGTGGCACCTGCCTCCTTTCCACTGTCCATTCACACAGCCGGAGATGGTGCACCGTCTTCGAGTCACTAGTCAACATTGTCGGAGTCGTTCTCCACGTAGAGAGGAATATCGTCCATAGTCAAGAATATCAAATGTTGAAGAGATGAAGGAAGCATGGTACTAAGGATTTTATCCATGAGATGGCATAATCACAAATTTAAATACAAAAAATCCACCTCGGGTTATCTGGGATAAAGAGAAAATTGATTGTGATTCATGGCTTACACATGAAGAGAAAGAAAAAGGAAGGGAAAAAAGACAAAAAAAAATAATGAGTAAAATAAAGAAAAAAAGTAAAAAAAGGAGGCACATGAAGAAAATAGGAAACCAAAAAGGCAAAATCCTAATAGTTTCTCTCTTCTGTGTCCATGCAGGCCCAACACATGTGCATGCACAAGAGGCGCGGCAACGCAGTCCCGACGAACAAAGCGTTTCCGCAAAAGTAATAAATAAAAAGTAAAAAGTGAGACGAAATTATGAAAGCAACATACCTCGAACGATCGAGAAAGACAATATGAAGTTTATCATCCAGAGTCCTCTAATCGATAAATTTGAGGAGCTACAGTTGGCGACTCGTTCTGGAAACTAGAGAATATAAGTCTCTCATTGATCATAAAAGAATAAAACAACCAATCTAAGGCTAGACCACGGTCAAGCCCAACCGAAGCCCACAGAGATGAGCATCACACAAGATGTTGGACACACGCCGCACTCGCACCAGCTCAGACGCCTCACGCGCAGAGCAGACCGAAACTCCGTGAACGCGCTGCTCTAGCTGAGACTCTCCACGTGCATCGGTTGAAGCTCCTCGCGCACATCACGCCAGCCGAGGATCCTTACACGCACCAGCCAAATCCCATGGTGCATGCTGCATTGGTTGTACTCCTCACACCGAGGCTCCTCGTGCGCGCCGGGCTCCATGTGTCCTACACGCCCATGCCCTAGCAAACTCGGACATTTAAGGATCCTTGAGTCCCATACTCTTATAACTATTCTCCTCAGACGAGGGAAACGGGTAACAAATTCTAGAGTTCTGAAACGCTTCTGAGAACTATACGCACACCTGTTTCACTCTAATTCAACCCTAAACACTCACAAATAACCTAGGCTCCCCATCTCAACTTTATTAATTTTGTGCGTCGAAGAGCGCGCCAAAGGCAACGCCTCTGCGCCTTTTTAGTTTTTTTTCTTCTTATTCTTATTCTTAAGTCTTTACGATGCACGGATAATTGTGTAAACGAAAAGAGCAAACTCGAACAACTCACTCAGACTTTAGTGTGATCACTTACTCCGATCTTGAATAGAACCGTCCAAGTTCATAAATTGTTAAAACCATCATATATATTGTCTTTTGTATATCTTCGTATTAATTTCATAACAGTAGTTTTGCATCACAATAGTTATTTTGTATATTATTCTATTTAACATACTCTAACAATACATAAGTGATAGTAAAAATTGTTGTATTCAAGTAATAACTATATATGTATATAGAAGGCATTATTATTTTCTTAATTATGTAATTAATGGAAAGACGATATGATGATATTGATCTCAAATCATTTTGAACAGCCCATACAGACCAAAGAAAATGCGTCTAAAAGAATCATTAAAATTGATTATTTTCTCAGTCGTTCATATGTTAGTTCAAAATCTTGACTCGTGAAAGCATGGGGAAATCATTGAGTTCCCACAAAATCTTACTAAACAATTAAAAAAAAATAATGAAAACGAGACCATGATTGGGTTACACTCGATAAATTTGACCGACATCACTTGTAAATGTGAATGAAAGTCATGATCTCATATTGTGAGAAAATGATATTTTCTCTATGGAAAATGATATTCATACTCGCGCGCTAATACATCAGCGGTGAGCTAATTAAGGGAAAAATGATGGATTAACACGCTTGATAGTTGATACGCACGCATTTCTATCCACTGCCATTATTTTGATTTTGAATCAACTAATTTAAGTTTACAAGAGTTTTACTAGCTAAAATTTTATTAAAAAAAATAAGGAGATTTGTTAACAACTAACCTGTTTATAAGGGGTAATTTAAATTTATAGCCAATCTATTAACTTATTTAAAAGAATAGCCAAAGTAAAATTAGGTTACCAAAAATGCCCTCGTCCCTAACATAACATAACCGTATCCATTTTGCCCAAATCTTCGATGGCCATCTTCGTGAAGGAAAGTTCACAGACACCATCGTTGGAGCTGCAATGACGATTCTCCTCCCATCACAAGCTTTTGTCCTCGTCCGCCTCGTCCATCTTCCTCCGCCACTCCGCCGCCAAAGCCGTCGCCGTTTCCCTCGTCTCTCCGCCGATGCTCGCTCCGACCGCGTCCTGAACTCTGTCGAGCCACGCCTCGACTCGCGGATCGTTTCTTATCTGCCTCTGCTCTGCGTCGTCGAGCACAGTATGGTAAGAGGAATTTCATTTCTTCTTTTATCGAGTTCGAAGGTATCAAGAGGATGTTAGGGCTTTTTATTTTGATGATGAATTGGAGCTTGATTGTAATATACTCTTGATTTTCCCTTGATTTCATTGTCTAGGGATTCGAAGTTGAAATTTGAGATTGAGAAGCTACGGCTTTGAGTTTTGGGGATATTCTGATTTCATGAGTTCAAGTTTTAGAATCTGAAATTTAAACCTTGTTTTTTGGATTCCATGATTTCCTGATTTGTAAGCTCTCTCTCTCTCTCTCTCTCTCTCTCTCTCTCTCTCTCTCTCTCTCTCTCTCTCTCTCTCTCTCTCTCTCTCTGTATGTGTATGTATGTGCTTTCACTGAGTTGATTTCAGCGACCTTCTTTTTCTCCCGATTTCCATTGTCATTGACGATCTTTGATCTGATTTCTTAATTCTGAAATTTTGGATTCTTGAATTTGTGGTACTATATTGTAATGTTGTATCTTATGAAAAAAATCGAAGATTGAAATACATATATATTTTCATTTAGTTCGAAGACTAAGATTGCGATAACATATGTTTGGCTTTGTATATTGCAATTAGACGGCTTTCGATATTAGAGACCTGACCTATGATTCAGTTGGAAGACTGAGATTGTGATAAAGTATGTTTTGATTTTCATTAGACAAACATTTCGAGCTCATAATTTTTTTGTTTGTTTTTGTACAGATGGAAAGACCTTCAAGAAGCCGAGACGCCCGTACGAGAAGAAGCGCTTGGACGCGGAGCTGAAGTTGGTTGGAGAGTACGGACTTTGGTTAATATGATTTACTGTCGGATTTACTGTCCTCAATCGTTCACGTAAAGAATTAGTAAATTGTATTTACTGTTAGATTAACTAGTCATCACATCTGATATTTTTTCAGTTAGATTAACTAGAAAATGTTATGGTTAATCTGTCCTCGATCGTTCACGTAAATAAGATTTACTAGTGTTCTTGTTACGGTAAATAAAATTTACTATTATTCTGTTACGGTAAATAAAATTTACTTTTGTTCTTGTTACGGTAAATAATATTTACTATTGTACTTGTTACGATAAATAAGATTTACTTTTGTTCTTGTTACGGTAAATAATATTTACTATTGTTTTTGTTACGGTAAATAAGATTTACTGTCGGATTTACTGTCATCGATTGTTCACAGATATCATTAATAAATAGTATTTACTGTTAGATTAACTAGTCCTCATCTTTGATATTTTTCTTGTTAGATTAACTAAAAAATGTTATGGTTAATCATATTTACTATTGTTCTTGTTACGGTTAATCGTATTTACTATTGTTCTTGTTACGGTAAATAAGATTTATTATTGTTCTTGTTACGGTAAATAAGATTTACTTTTGTTCTTGTTACGGTAAATAAGATTTACTTTTGTTCTTGTTACGGTATATAAGATTTATTATTTTCTTGTTACGGTAAATAAGATTTACTATTGTTCTTGTTACGGTAAATAAGATTTACTGTTATTCTTGTTACGACAAATAAGATTTACTGTAGTTTTTGTTTTTGTTAATTAGATTTACTAATTTTTTTTTGTTATGGATGTTATTATTTACTACGATAGTTAATAATATTAACCTAAGGGTATTATTGGAATATTAGAATATTGTCATGATAAATTGGCTATTTTCCTAAATATGTTAATAGTTGGGCTATAATTTTAAAGTAGGGGTGTTATTTTGGCTAGTTCTTTAGCCGGCCCAAAAAATAACTCATCAGACTCGTAGTAAATTAATTAATTAAAGAGTAAATTAAATTTACTCTTTAATTAATTAATTTACCACGGGCCTTATAGGTTATTTTTTTAATAAAATTTACTATTTAGTTAATTAATTTATTACGGGTCCTGATAGACTATTTTTTAATAAAATAAAACTTTGAAATACTTGTTAAAAAGATGGTGAACTATTGATCTACTAGTCGAATTGCCCCATAAATTTATGGTGAAACTGTCTAAAATGACATATATCTCGTATGACACATCTTAGTTGATTCGGGACAAATTTCACAAGAGATTTGATTTAGTCCATATGTACTTTGTGTAAATTTTTGTTGAAGATTTAATTCTGATAATTTTTTCAACTAATATCTTTTACCAAATTTTTTTTCTCAGAAACTCTAAAAACACATCCAAATCATCTTTCCTTCAGGGTTTATATACACATTATGAGTTTTAGATCTTGAATGATTGAGTGATCATAACTTGTGCATTCATCTTGCTTTTGTTCCAATTATTTGTGAGTGGTTAAAATCCGAGTTGTGATTTTGATTGTTTTGTTTATGAATTGTTTTGTAAGGGTCAAACATTAGACGTGAATCAATATCATATTCAAAGAGAGTTTGAGTTGAAATTTACGATTAATAATAAGTAAATGTATTTAAAGTACGAACAATCTAATTAAGATTATTGTGATGAATTTTTTTTCCACTTGACTACAACCCTCCAGATGTAAGAGATAATATATGAAACTTGGGCTGATCATTCTTTATGATTTTTTTTACCCATTGTTGAAATTCTTCATTAATTTATTATCTAGAGATACTTGTCACACATTCGAAATATTTACACTGCTTTATTCATTTACTTTATTCTTATATATTCCATAAGATATTCTTAACTAGTGACTTCTTTTAGTTTTAACTCAGTGACAATCATTTTAGATATTTTACATTCTATTATTTAAAAAAAAAAAAAAAAAAAACTCCCATTTTTTATGTTTACGTCTTTCCCTAGAATGTATCACGTTTGGTATTTTTTTACGGTAAGTTTATCTCGACAAGATGTCTTACAACATGCTCCAGGATATGTTGAGACATCTTAGCCGCTTTGCGCATAATTTGTATTTCTGACAAATTTCATGTTTCGCCAGAATGATACGCGGAAGATCTTCCACATATATTTTATTTGCATTGATGCGTAAGGAAACCCTAATTTGTGCTGACCACTATAAAGAAAAGGTTATGCCCTTAGTGGCCTCTTGATGCATTCATTCACACAATTAGAGTTCTTGGATGTGCAAGATCAGTGGACTGAGAAACTATTTATGTGTTGTGACTCTCTAGGCACTACTTATGTTCCATAACGCGTTAGAGTGTTGTTTTTGGATTTTGTGATTTCATGATTGAAGATTCACGGTCTTTGACATCGAAGATCACCGAACACTTGGAGAGTGTTTGAGAGTAGAAGTGAGGGGAGCTCAGATTCAGGTGGAGCCTGAGTTGAAATTCAAGGTAGTGATAGGAAAAGTAACTAGAGGCGAGAATTGTTAATATAAGACCATTATATATTATCGACTACTTTCATATAATGAATTTCCTTTCCACTCGGCAAACTGTCCATAGAGTCGGCGACATTGCACCAAACTAGAATACTATTCTTTGTGTCATTTACTTTTACGCACTACTTTATATTTTTCATCTACTGCGTCGGAACATATTGTCGCATACATTGACACTACATTGTGTGCTAAACATAATTTCCATTGGTATCAGAGCATGCACCCAAAGTTTAGGGTATGTTCCTTGTGTTGTTGACCGTTTCTGTTTGTGATGAATAATACCAGGGAAGGTGGATCTGTTAATCGTTCACCATTGCTTAATGGGATGAATTATGCCTACTGGAAATCTCACATGTGAGCCTTTCTCAAGTATGTTGACATCAAGACTTGGAAATCGAACCTCAATGGGTGGTCTCCTCCCACAATCTCTGATGCTGATGGACTTTTGGTCTCCTTTAAGACTGAGATAGATTGGGATGACACAGAAGATGAGAGTGCTCTATATAACTGCAAAAGTGCCTAAGAGGCCAAAAAGATCCTTGAAGTTCTCACAAGGGTACTTCCAAAGTGTGTAGCTCGAGACTCTAGCTTCTAACCAACAAATTCGAAGCTTTGCGTATGCTTGAAGAGGAGACTTATCTATAAATTCAATGTCCGCCTCCGTGATATTAGAAGATGATTGATCATTTCAAGATTTGAACTTTCCTTGCATATGCAAAATTAAAGATTTCTTACCGCCTGCGTGCATATGCAAAATATGAACTTTCCTTTTAAACCCCAACCTTTCATCTCACGTTCTTTGATTTTTGTGGCCAAATTCTCTCGTGTTGTTTACAAAATTCGTAGTTTCCACTGTTTTTGTGTGTGAATTGAAATATTTCAAGATCGGCTCTCAACAAAGACTCAAACTCCATAATCGGGGCCGGACGCGTCTAGACTAGATAACGGCTACCGGGGGCCTTCACAAGGGCCCCGCCTGCAATAGGCGAAGCCTTAGCCGGTCCAAGCGCGTGCGCGAACCGAGATCTCCCACGGCCGAGCTCAATTAAATACACTAAATTAAAGTTCAACTAAAAATACATTAAATTAAATTTCAACTAAAACACTAAAAATTTAAACATAGATTAAAAAGTGAAAATCAAACACACAAAAAATATATAAATTTAAAACAAGAACATAATTCTAAAAGACATAACAAAAACTTATATTTATTTAGAATTTTATTATTTTTTAATTTAGTAAATTGTATTTTTTTGTAAAATGTTATATGTAAGAAATATTTTTAATTAATTAATTAAAAATATAGGAATTATAGTTATTTATTGAAATTTTTTATAATAAAAATATTATTTAATTTTAATAATATAATAATAAAGAATAGTGTTTTTAGTGTGGAATTTCAACACCAAATTTGGTGAAAGGATTGGAGATGCCGTAAGGAAGTAAGGAAAATAGTATGTCATCAGTTTTGAATTTGTACGCATAGAGAGGCGAGATAAGGGGCGTGGGTTAATTTAAAAGACCTCTAAAAATCAAACACATCTCGGGGTATTATTGATTGTGGCTATAATGTTTTCACGCTGAGTATACTTGGGACTATACGTTAATTTTAAAATTCACGCTGATTTAGCAGCTCTTTTGGTCTGTTTAGAAACAAGTTAACATTTTTAATAAAATTCAACAACTAATTCACATTGACACTTGTTTACAAACTAAATCATATAGTTAATTTTTATAAAATAAGCAGAAATTGTTTTGACCTACAATATTGTCAAATTATTTTTACAAACTAAATCATATTGTCAAATTATTTTTATAGAACTACATTGTGTTTTGACCTCAAAATACTAAATAAAAGTTTTATAAATTTAGAAATTTAGAGCATTATATTTTATCTAAATTATATTTTTTTAAATTGTAAACAAGTAATTTTAGTTTATATATATGCTTTAAATTGTTTCGATATTGAATTTTTATTTTTAAAAAAACGTTCTTGCCAAAAATGACAAAAAGAGCTATAAGTCAATAGATTAGGTACCAAAATACTCCTAAAAAGGTTAAGAATCAAATTAACATAATCATAAATGTTCAAGGGCTATATGTGCTAAAAATTCTGTAGTTTAAATAAGAGCGGAAATGGAAAATATAGAAGTGTCATATACTTGCGTGGTGTGTGCAATTCTGCTTTATTCACGATTAATAATATTTATAATAACAATTTAATTTAGAGTGGTATGTAGTGGGAGTAAACCGGAGTAAATAAAATTTGAACAAATTGAAATTCTTTCCGCTAACAAAACGAATATAAAAGGGGTCATTATGAAAATAGTCAATTTAAACGTTTGATATTGTTAAATAACTAACGTTTGATAAATATTAGGTAAATCGCCAATTTCGTATATTTATAAACATAAATACTAAGTAAATCATCACTGCCATATAATAATCACGTCATCATTTATTGTTATTTATCTAAGATTTACCAAACGTTGATTATTTAACAATATCAAATGTTTAAGTCGACTATTTTCCTAATTTATATATAATTTGTTATAATACTCTTTACGGAACAGTATGTCTCGGTAGTTTTTTTTAATTACTTTTCAAACATTATAATATATTTTGGTTTTAATTTATTTATTTATTATAATTCATTAACAATACTACAAATGCACAAAACAGAGTGCTCCATTTTAATTTCGCCAAAATTCCAATCTGTTCGAAATGGAATACTCTGTTATCAACATTTATTACAAACAAACAAATCTTAACCTGCGTTGTTTTACAAGTATGAAATGGTGCTACATAGTGCTAAATTGTGGAACCCAATACCTATTTACACTCGGCAAGTAAAGCTTGTAAAGAAGTTTCCTAAAAAAAAACATGAATGTGAAGAAGAGGATTTTTGCTTTTGTTCCTTCACTTTCTTTTTCTGAACCTACCAAGCCTTTCCGAATAGAAATGTATTCTTAATTTTGCAGGTATTCAAACTTGGGATATGTAAATTGATTTATTTACTTTGTCCTCATACTGAAAGTGTTTAAAGGGTCCCAAACCACTTTAGGCAGAGAAATTATATTGAGGACCACATTTTCCCAATAAATTTTCCTCATTATTTGTATGACCTATTTTCTTCAACTCCGCCTACATTTTGGACAATTGGAGCATTTTATTTTTCCCTAGACCCAAATCCCATAGTTAGTTTGACCTAAATCACTACGCAATATATGCACTAATTGAAATTTTCTTGAAGTTTGACTTGGGACTTTTCGCTTTGCAAAGGAAAATGAATAATCCAATCTCTATATCCAAAGCAAAAAAACAGAACAACTGAAGAGATATATCTGCACTTTCATATTGCCTAAATTGCCACATCATATACATAAAAGAAGAAAAAATAAAATAGGCGTGGTAGTTAGAAACTTAAAAATACTAGCAACATTGAGTCGATAAAAAAATATATAAAAAATCTCATATTTTCCAAGGGAAAAGCTAATACTTGCGTGGGACTTGGCATCTCATGACAATGACAACATTAACAAAAGAAAAAGAAATATATACCGTTTTCTTTTTCATTGGAGTAATATGTGGAGGAAGAGACGTTCAACTAGAAAACAAGTTTAGAAAATAAGGCACAAAATTTAGGGACTAGTTGATGTTACGCAATTTTCTCCGTTTGCATGTAAGTATATGTTTGGACTCACTTTATTGTGGAGAATAATAGTGACTTTGAACATCCTTTAACCTTAACTTTAAGAGAGGTTTAGTTTGGGTGACAAGATTTCATGTCTATGAAATGACCTCTAGCGAACGATAACTTAATCCCTAAAATATGTAATATTGGTGTTTGAAAATTATATCTTATAATTTGTGCTTAAATGTTCAATGTAATTGATGATATACTGCATGATGTAAAAATTGAATTATAAAAAAAAATTGACTTTCATTTGATACCAACTTCACATATCTTAATTTAGCCTTCTAAGGAAATGTCATCAAATTACAAATCACGTCACTTTCACGAGGGAGGTTGATTGGTTTGAGGTGTTTTTCTACTTGGCATTTTTGAACAGTTTAGCAATAACTTGCTCGGCTTTAGCCAATCTTATCGGATTAGGGTCAACAAATTGTAACACCTCTATGAAATCTTGGCCTTAACCCACACGGAAGCTTCTTTTTTTTTTTTTTTTTTTTTTTTTTTTTTTTTTTCTGTTTCTGTTTCTTTTTGTTTTTGTGTATTTGATGGATTCGATGAAAATGAATCTTAATGAAAATGAATTCGATGGAGAAATTTTCAATTAGGATTTGATATATTGGTTATGGGACACAACAGGCCCATTTGGTGTCAAGTGGGCCCTATTGTTTAGTTTACCTAGTCTTGAGTTTCATTTAGTCCCATTTATAAAGAATGGACTTTACATTTTGACAATATTAGCCCAAATACATACACAGTTTGAGAAAGAGTATTTTGAAGGAAAGAAGACAAAATATACATGACTTTTTTCAGGTTTATTTCTTTCCTAATGGTGTATGAGTATTGTAAAATTCTATGCAGATGTTACTTTATATGCATAAAATTTTACGCAGTGCAAACTCCCAAGAGCTGAAGAAAAAAAATTCTTAACAAGTCTCTTTGAAAAAAATACACATTAGCATTCATGTCAATTTCTTGTTGATAAATTACAGCTCCACTCATTATTCTCGAGAAAAATGAAAATATAATTTTTAAATTATTGAAGGTTGTTCAACTATATATCGGTGGAACTAGTTCTTAAACAACGAATTGATTTTAGCAAGATTAATTAAATCGACAATCAAATAATCAATAAAAAGAAAGCAATAAAGGACCCACGAAATTGGTAACCCTGTTCGGTATAAACAATCTACTCAGGGGGACTGACACGTTCGGTGGTGAAAAGCGATCTACTAACTCAAATAGTCAAAGGTACATAAATATTAAGTTTGACGAACTCCCTTCTGCAAACACTTTCCTATTTGACTCACTTCTGTGGACGGCAATCCGAGCTCCCCTCAAATCAGAGACTCTCTCTCTTTTTCACGCGACTCATCCTCCCGAATATCGCATGATCCTCTCCCTAAGATCTTCCCAGCGTATTAACGTATCAATGCATAATACGCATTCACAACCTCTGTACGAATCGTGGACAACAACAACAAGTTCCTTGATCCAGTTGTTGATGAAGATCTCCTAGCAGATTGGCTGGTTCAAAGTTAAGGTCGGCGTGTATTGGAAAAGTACCAATTGACCTTATGAGACCCTAAGGGGTTTTACAGGGGTCAATAAATGAATCTCCACAAATTAGAACGATCTGAAAACCAAATATGATTATATCTCCATAAAAATATTAGGATGATGTAGCTAAATATCCAATTTAAAGTTATGAATTTGCAAAATAGCCAAGGTTTGTCTTAATTGAGTGAAATAGCCAAAATGTTCAGCAATCTAGTTTCAAAATTTTTTTTGACCCTAAGATTAATGTTTTTGAAAGTGATAAATTGTTTATAATAATCGTCAAAAATTTTAATCCTGGCTGTCATAAAAATTTTGAAAACGTAAATTTGGCTACTTTGCTGAAAAGTTGAAACTTTGGCTATTTTGCTAATCAATAAGTTTCAAACGGCTATTTTATACAATTTTCCCAAAATATTATGTTTTTAGTTCTGTTCGCGCTGGAGAAAACTGACAAAAGTACCCTGGGTCTTGAACTTGGTTGAACAACTTCTTGTACCTTCGACTTGAACAACTGTTACAATTTATTTTGCCAAACTAAAATCTTTGCCAAAGAGGATCCAACAATCTCCCTCTTTGACATTGGCATTTTTTTGGCAAAACAAAACAAAAGACACTGCGCATAGTGCTTGAAGCAAACAGACACTACGCAGAGTGCTTTGAGCAAACAAAGCAGCTATAATAGTTCTAACGAGTTGAAGCATAACTAACAACCCAAAATAATCATCTTTTGCCACAAAAAGGCAAGGCAAGGAAATATAACAACCTAGGTTGGTAGTAAAAGTGCTGAAAATATTGAACATCATACATTTGCTTCTGCGAATGGCTACTCCCAACGACTATATACTCTGCTCCAGCTATGTACAAGAATATAATGATTTGCCTCTTGCTGAACAATGACACTATATTGTTTTCTAAGACAAAACAACATTCAATAATGCTCTTTTGACCTTGAGCACTGTTTGCCCATCTAACATCACAAAACACCACAAGGCTGGGACCAATGTCTCCTATGCACCACATTCGATCTTCAAGTGAACCACTCACACATCTAATGATTTTCCTCACATGAACAGACTTTCTCAGAGATATGAAGACATCATCTACTTTCATCTCATCCACAATGCTCATTATGAACTATCTCTCTGTTGTAATAGATCTAGGATTAAGAAAAGATTTAACGCTTCTAGCAAGCAGCGGAAAATAAAAATTTTCTTTAAACAGGTAAAACGATTTTTACTAACCTAGACAAAGAGCAAGCACATGTTATTTTTAAATTAAAACTATCTAAGAGCGATTACACGTTTACTAACCTTTATGAAGCTTGATCGTTGAGAAGCTTGTGGAGGTTGAATCGCTCGTCTCCCCACGCAGCTCATCTTTCTTTGTTCTTCGGGAATTCGAGTAACGACGAAAGTTTCTATCACATAAATCACTCGAGGTAAGAAGGAAGTGTGGGCACTTTTAAACACAACGACTCAAGAACAAGTCTTAGAGTCGAAGAGCTAAAACAAACGCTAGGTCTAATGTGGACCTAGGTGACAAAACAAAAACGAAAAGGGAAGAGAGAGAGAGATAGAGATAGATAGATAGAGAGAGAGAGAGAGAGAGAGAGAGAGAGAGAGAGAGAGGCAGCTATTCTAGAGAGAGAAGCTCCCAATCTCTAAAATTTTGGAATGAGAAACAATGAGAATGAAGGCTCTATTTATAGGAGAAGAATTACCTTCAAAAGGTAGTTTCCTCTTTTCCATAGAATATTACACATTCATGAGCAAATATTTTCTCTCCTTCCTCATTCCACATGTCCAAGGCAAGCTTCTAGAAGCCCTTGGATTTGTTTCCTCTTTTGCTCTCCCTTGGTTGGCCGTCAATGTTGATACCTTGTAGAGGAAATTTGTTTCCTCTTTTTCTTTTGGCAAGTATCTTCATACATCAATGCACAAAATAATTCCTCTTTCTCTCTATGGTATGGACGAAATGGGTCTTCTAGAATGAGCTTCTAGATGTTTCTTCAACATAAGAAAAGACCATTAAGAATTTTCAAGTAAAATTCTATGAAATGAAATTAATCCTCAAGGCCCAATTTAAGACATTATGACCGAGTGATACAATCTCATTGTCATCATATGACAATGTCAAAAAACTTATTTATTGACATTCTTACCATCCTATGTCCAAAAAGACAAAATTACCATTTAGACAATTTTCGTAAAACGTGTCTAGTTCTTGTTTTGACTTAACTTCTAGTTTAACTAATCCTACTCGAAATGAATTGTGACAGTGACCTCATGGATCCAAATGAACAAAGCTTGAGCTAACATACTTGGACTCAAACATTCACAAACCTTGTCCAAGTTTAGCTTAATGTCAACTGACTCCACTAAAGAGTTGACACTGAGAATCTCTCGGTTCAATTGAATTTATTTTCTACTCAAGAATTCTACTTAATTGTGATGAGTGGATCCATTGAATATTATCTATGTTTACCCTTCATGAATATCATCAGGTAGATGGGATTTACAAAATTACCATTTTACCATTCTACGTGTTATTTCCTCAACTTCTTTGTCGCTTGTGAATAAGTTAGAAATAATGTATTGACAAGGAGCTAAGAAGTCACATTGATTCATCCAAAAGAGACATAACTGAATTTGTACACTGGTAAGTTCATTTATTCGAACAAAGCATGATGTGATATACATTGCATTTCGGAAATCTTGTACATGAAGTCCATATCTATGAGATCTTCACAAAGTTACTCATGAAATCTTCATAACTTAGTACTTCACCAATAGGTCCTGTCTATATCACATAGTGAATCTAGAACTCTGAATTTCTCAAATGAGAATATGTAAGCTATGAAATGATATGTCTCATTTCAGGATTGAGGTAAACACGATGCAATTCATACGTAGTGACTTCGAGACATAAGAGGTTAAATGGTTTGTTCTTATTCTGTCTCTAGAAGTGCACTGGTCAATTCAGTACCTTCAGAAGATGCCTAGAAGAACTATAGAGTATCCAACTCTCAATGTCCCATAACCAGACATCATAGATTCTTCTAACAATCATACTGGGATCAATAGCCCTTTGACCCTTAGATTGCGAATATACTGTTTTAAGCTAACCATGAATAGTTTGTTCATGCAAATCTATATTTGACTCTTCATTTGTTGTTAAGTTTATTTAAGTACTAACGACTATAGTTTATCATAAAGCTTCAAACAGACAAGGAAGAATGAATGAACATATCAACTTTTTATTAATGATTCAGTAGTTACAAGCAAGTGTCTTCATGAGACTTTATTTCATCATATGTACATAAGTAAAGACTACTACTCTTCTTGTGGGCACCATTGACAACAAAGTCCCACTTGACTCAAAGAAGATGTGAGTAGTCCTTCATACTTAATCCCTCTCGATGCTGGTCCCTTGTTCGCTAGGGCCTTGTTGAATGGATCTGCCAGGTTGTCCACCGTTGAGATCTTCTTCACCTCCACGTCTCCGCACTGCACGATCTCTTGAATCAAATGGTATTTCCTCAGGGTGTTTCAACTAGATCACACATCAACAGGAAATAAAAGCTACAATTCAAAACTTATAGACCAAACAGAAAGCTAATAAGAGGGCAGCAGTTTTTGAGGAGTCATCATCACTCTCATCTTCAATGCCGTCTGTGTCACTGTTGCCAGAAGCTCTAATTTCTTCGTCATCTCTCCCTGTTCCTTCAGCATCCTTGTCCTGACCATGCTACGATGTAGAAGCTCCATCTTTTCAAGTCACCATCTCTTTCATAAGTCCCTCACAGATAGACTTCCTGCGAGAGAATATCTCAATGATTTCCTTGAGAGCATTAATCTCATTATGTAATCCCTTCAAGAGATTGCATTGTACAACTTCTGAGAGAGGGCCTATCTTCAGTGTGCTGCCTGTGGCGAAAGATGTCGCGATAAAAGGCCTGACAAGATCACGAGCATGTTTCGCTTCGAAAAGCTTGTGGCTAAAAGAAACAACACTAGGCTTTTTCCATGCAACATCTGTACTTCGCAGAATGTTTTGGTTTTGCTTGAGCAAAATGTCAGTGATGATGGAGGGGAAGCCAATGGGAAGCTTCAGAGCATAAGATTTGGCATGTTTTGCCAAATGATCAGATACAAATTTTCCAAAATCAAAGGAAGAACGAGTACCTATCTAGTAGATTAGGCAAGCCAGCTTTGCCTTGATGCTAGACCCATGTGAAGAGGGAGCCCATTTATCGATGCCGATGCGATAGAGTACAAAGTACTTTGCAGAGAGATCTGAAGACGACAACGTGCCCTTGGACGGCTAGACTTTGGTCTCATCACCAGTGATTTTCTTAGCAATGACGTCCAGGGAAGGAACCCGATCAGTAGCAATGATTTTTCCTCGACCAAGGAAGTCGTTGATAACATCAGGGGAAATCTCAAAATAATGCCCTCTGACATACATTTTTCTGAATTCAGCATCATCATGAACATCAAAGGACGAGGAGCGATTGTCTATGAATTCCCTAACCAAAGTGGGGTAGTAGACCCCTATGTTAGTGACGGTCTTGATCATCTCAGCATCATGCAAGAGTTCCATGAGGAGTCTAATCTTTAGAGCTTCGCTAGACAGCTCTTTCTCGGGAAAGATAGCACGATGATACACAAACCTCCACTTAAGAATACCATCTTCCTTATGAAAAAAACATTGTCCATGGGAGCAGCCGGGACATTCTTGGGGAGCTTTTGTCCTCCCACAGACCTCTTGTTCTCGATGCCGAGAGACAACACATGAACCTCTTCTTCAACATCAATGGGCTCGTCAGCAACTGTTTCCACAATATGCTTTTTACCTTTCTTCTTGTTAAGCCCAACTTTGACTTTCTTCTTCTTCTTGTCCTTAACAAGAACAACTGGCACACTCACCTCAAAACTCTTTCTCTTCCTCTTCCTTTTCTTAGACAGAAGAGTGGCGATACACACATCATCGTCATGCACTACTTTTTCTTTCAAAGAGGCAAGAACCCCCTCTGCAACATCCTGTGTCTTTTCAGTCCTTTTCTCATTAACCGAAATAGAGGATGTCGGAACATCCTTCACAACATCTTGACCTAATCCTAGAATTCCCCCAATCACATCATCATGTGGGGGTTCTTGTTCATCAAGGAGTGACTCCAAAAGATCATTGTCCCTAGGGTTCTCTTCAATATGTTCAGGAAGAGCAGTAGAATCAGGGTTACCTTGAACCATTTTGTGTGGGATTTCGAGGGGAGAGAAGCTGATGTGGGCTTCTTCCATGATTGTGACATTAGCTTAGCCTCTCTCTTCAGAAGAACTACAGGAACTGACCTCCCCTGTGATGTCAGTGATGGAGAGAGCGACTTTCTTCATCATGGCTTCTCTTACGGTGGTGAGAGAAGGGTTTTGAGGGGGGAACAGACGATCCAATAATTGCACCTCCAGACTCACCATCGGCACGCTTACTAGGTTGCATTCCCCTGACCCTAATGCCATGCCTATTACTCTCAGTTTTAGCCCCTTTTCTTCCGAAATTTTTTGCCTTCATCTTCGACTTTCCCTTCTTATCGAACACTGTAGTGCTAATTCCACTTCTTGTTCCCACCATACTGAGTAAAATAGCAAGATGTCTTCGACAGAAATAACCGTCAAGAGAGGTGGTTACACAATTCAAGGAAATTTTGTGAGTGAAGGGTGGAAAATCAAGAGATGTAGCTTCAGTAAAATTTGAAAAAGAGGTAACTTCCCAGTCTTTCTTGAAAAACAAACCATCAGCTGCATTAAAACGACGACGAATAACCAAATAGGCCTTGGTCCAGCTCCAGCCCAAACTCATGTCAAATGACATTTTAGCCCGACAAACAAATTGAATGGGCCAACCAGACAAATGGGCCCATGAACACACACCTATGTAGAAAAAAGTTAGCATAAAACAGAGATGAATTATCAATAAGGAGAGGAAACCCACAAACAAACAGCTCTCCAACTCTCTGTAATTGCTATTGATCGATCACATATAATCTTAGGGAGGATCTGAGATTTTCAAATCTGCTTGCATCCAAAGCATTGGTAAAGATGTCTGCAAGTTGTTTCTTAGTGTGGATATATTCAAGTTTGAACTTTTTATCTTCCACAAGATCCCGAATGAAATGATGCCTGATTTCGTGCTTTGTCTTACTATGTTGGACCGGATGTTTTGAAATATTGATGGCACTGATGTTGTCGCAGAACAATGTCACGACATCTTGTCCGACACATATTCAGCAAGCATCTGTTTCATCCAAAGTTACTGAGTGCAACTACTTCCAGCAGCAATGTATTCAGACTCAGTTGTGGACAAGGAAATGCAATTTTGCTTCTTGCTAAACCAGGAAATATGATTATTTCCCAGATAGAAACATCCGCGGGATGTACTTCTTCTATCAACAGTGCTACCTGCCCAGTCAGCATCACAATATCCCACAAGAGTAGAAGAGGTATCAAAAGTGTATAGAAGACCAAAATCAGTAGTTCTCGAAATGTATCTCACAATACATTTGGCTTGAGACAAATGACTAGCTTTGGGATTAGCGTGGTGGCGAGCTTAAACCCCGACAGAATAGGCTATGTTAGGATGACTGGTAGTGAGGTAGAGAAGACTACCAATGATGCTTCTATAAAGACTTTGATCAACAGATTCACCAAGATCATCCTTGGTGAGTTTAACATGAGTAGCGGCGGGGGTTCGCTTATGAGATGACTTTTCTAAACCAAACTTCTTCACAATGTTTTTAGCATATTTACTTTGAGAGATGAAAATACCATCATCCATTTGTTTGATTTGAAAACCTAAGAAAAAGTTTAGCTCACCAACCATGCTCATTTCGAATTCAGATTACATTTGTCGCACAAAAATCCACCATCTTTTTTGACATTCCTCCAAAGACAATGTCATCAACATAGATTTGAGCGATCATGAGGTTTCCTTCCTCCTTATTTATGAACAAGGTTTTATCAGCTCCTCCTATGGTATAACCATTCTGCCCAAGAAATTGAGTTAGTCTTTCATACCATGCCCGTGGTGCCTGTTTTAGGGCCTTTCGGAGCTTGTAGACATGTTAGGGCGAGCTGGAATCCACAAAACCTATAGGCTGGGAACCATAGACCTCCTCATTCAAGTACCCATTGAGGAAAGCACTTTTAAGATCCATCTGGAAGAGTTTGAAGTGAAGATGACAAGAGATGCCAAGTAAGAGTCTGATGGCTTCAACACGAGCAACAAATACAAAGGTTTCATCAAAATCAACACCTTCCACATATGTATAATCCTGTGCCACAAGTCTAGCTTTGTTTCGAGTTATATTGCCATGCTCATCAGATTTATTTTTAAAAATCCACTTAATTCCAATAACATTAACATTATCTAGTTTAGGAACTAACTCTCACACTTCAGTTCTTTCAAATTGAACAAGTTCCTCTTGCATAGCACTAACCAAGTATTCATCATCAATTGCCTCATTCACATTTTTAGGTTCAATTTTAGAAACAAAGCAGAGATTACCAATCATTTCTCATAGTTTACTTGAGTTTTGGGCGAGTGCGCATACCCTCCAATATCACCAATCACCTCCTCAACATGATGATTTTTCTAAACTCTCATGGAGGAAACTGTTTGTTCTAGTGAAAATTCTGTTTTCTTAAGGGAAAGCTCTTTATCAGGAACAATGTCATCCACCTTGTCACTATTGGAATTGATCTAGGGTTAAGAAAAGATTTAATGCTTCGAGCAAGCGGCGGAATTTAAAAATTTTATTTAAAAAAATTTACTAACCTAGACAAAGAGCAAGTACACATAAACTAAAAATATTAATGAGCATTATATGTTTACTAACCTTTGAGAAGCTTGAACCTTGAGAAGCCGTAGGAAGGTTGAAACGTTCGTCTCCCCTCGCAGCACGTCTCTCTTCTTTCCTCGGGAACTTGAGCAACCACGAAAGTTTCTATCACAATAATCACTCGAGAAAGAAAGGAATTAGTGTGTGGGCACTTTTAAACACGACGACTCAAGAACAAGTCTAAGAGTCGAAGAGCTAAAACACTAGGTCAAATGTGGACCTAGGTGCCAAAACAAAAATGAAAGAAAACTAGAGAGAGGAAGAGAGATGGGCGGCAAAGTCTAGAGAGAGAAGCTCTCAATCTCTAAAACTTTGGAATGAATAAAATGAGGGGAATGAGAGCTCTATTTATAGGAGATGTTTTACCTTCAATAAGGTAGTTTCCTCTTCTATAGAATATCACATATTCATGAGCAAATATTGCTCTCCTTCCCTTATAGTCACACGGCCAAGACTTGCCAAGCAAGTCCTTGGATTTGTTTCCTCTTTTATTTTGCTTCTCCCTTGACCCATGTTGGCCGCCAACTTCACTTTCCTTCTAGAGGAAATTTGTTTCCTCTTTTTCTTTTGGCAAGTATCTTCATACATTAATGCACCAAATTGGTTCTCTTCTCTTGGGTTTGGGCGTGTAAGACCTTTTAGAAGGGCCTTCTAGATTTTTCTTCATTTGTTCATGAAAACATAAGAAACACCCATTAAGAATTTTCAAGCAAAATTCTATGAAATGAAATTAATCCACAAGGCCCAATAAACTTGTTAGGGCCGAGTGATAATATGTCATCATATGACAATGTCAAAAAATTTATTGACATTCATTTCATCCTATGTCCAAAAAGACAAAATTACCCTTTTGACAATTTTCGTAAAACTTGTCTCGTTCTTGTTTTGACTTAGCTTCTAGTTTAACTATTCCTACTCGATATGATTTGTGACAGTGACCTCATTGATCCAAATGAAGAAAGCTTGAGCTAAAATACTTGGACTCAAAAGTTCACAAACCTTTTCCAACTTTTAGCTTAATGTCAACTGACTCCACTAAAGAGTTGACACTGAGTATCGCTCGGTTCAAATGAATTTATTTTCTACTCAAGAATTCAACTAAATTGTGATGAGTGGATCCACAGAATATTATCTACGTTTACCCTTCATGAATATTATCTAAATTGTGACGAGAATAACCACTATCAAAGTACCAATCATTACCAGTGGAGGCACTCAGGGAGGTGTATGCAATGTTGGCGCGATTGAGTTTGTTTGTGGGAGGATAGATGTCAAGGAAGATTCCTCCCATATAGGCGATAGAAAAAAGGCCGAATGTGACCCTTTCGTCCAAAGTGATGGTAAACCAAATGAGGTCTGTTGACGGGAGACCTAGTTGGTCTATGAAAATATTGCTGATGCTGATTTTGGAACTTGTCACAACCAGATGTCTGAGACATATTACGCGGCATCTGGGCAGCAGTCTTTTGAGGGACAAAAGTAGTCTAAGACGTGGAAGCACCGTGAGTATATCCAAGCCCCTTCATGTTCTTCACAGGCTTTCCAACTGCGAGAATTTATCAAGGCTGTCGGTGCTAGAGTTCAACATCCTGACAGATTTTGTCATCTGGTCAAGTTCCCCATTTAAGCGGCTGACTTCGCGCTTTAGATCAATAATGGTTTCCAAGGGCCTCGTCTTGTCTTCAGTAAGAGAAAGGATGAGAGCATTCTGCTTGTCAAGAACCTGAGACTCATCAACCCATTTAGTATGTAAGACATTATATGCATCATTCATAGCATCCTCAGATTGTTCATCATCAGTAACAGTTTTCTTAGATGATTCAGCAATTTCATCAAAAGATTCAAAGTTATGAGTAGGAATAAAAGCCGTGAAAGCAACAAAATTGCTTATATGGTCAGAGTCTCTACCTTCTTCTTCCTCATCAGACAGAGTAGCGTTGTAACCCTTTTTCTGCTTTTTTAGTAAGTTAGGACACTCCTCCTGAATATGCCCAAAACCTTCACACTCATGGCACTGTATACCTTTCCATTTTCCAGTAGTATTGTGAGAGCGTTCACCACCTCTGCCATTTCTGTGAAAATTTCCATTCTTCTGGAACTTTTGCTGAAAGTTGTCTTTGACATCTTGAGGGACATTCTTCCCGGTCGTCTGGCTGAATCTCTTCATAACCTTGCCATAGTTTTTGGCCAACATAGAAATAGTATCATCAATTTCATTATCTCAATCAGAGTATATCTGCTCTTTTTTTTATCATGGATAGAACTTTTGAGAGCCATTGCTTTGTGTTTCTTCTCATTCTTAGGAAGGGATAGCTCGAAGGACATGAGAGATCCCATAAGTTCATCAAACTTCAGCGTTTTAAGGTAATGAACCTCCTCTATGGCAGTGATCTTCATCTTGAATCTTGGGCTTAATGCCCACAAGGGTTCTCTGACCAGATCTTCATCCGTCATAGGTTTTCCGAGAGAGTAGGACTCATTGGCGAGATCTTGAATATGCACGTTGAAGTCGGCAACGGATTCATCTTTAAACATAGTGAGCGCTTCAAAGTCTGTAGTGATGTACTGAAGCTTCTGCTCGTGAACTTTAGTGGTTCCCTCATAGGCGAAATCAAGGATTTCCCAAGCTTCTTTGGCACTCGTGCAGATGTTTATAAGCCTGAAAACATTTTTATCAACCCCGTTAAATATAGCGTTGAGTGCACGAGAATTACCCAATGCAGCTTCATCTTCAGTAGGGCTCCAGTCCTTCTCATGTTTAGGACCGATCACTACCCCTTTGTCATCAACAAAAATAGGAGCTTCCTAGCCATGGATCACCGCCTTCCAAGTCTTGCTGTCGAGGGAGTTCATAAAGGCGCTCATTCGAGTTTTCCAATAACCATAGTTAGTTCCATCAAGAACTGGAGGAGGATTGAAAGACCCTCACTCTCTGGAACTATCCATCTATGGTAAATAGAATAAAATACCCAGGAAACCACCTAAAGATTTAGGCGCCTGTCTGTACCAATTGAAATTCTCATTAGTCACAAAGACAAGATGTCGCACACAATGTATTGATAATGTGTCTGACAACTTTGCTTGAACACAGATAATGGATAATCAACAAACAATGTGATAAAGAAAAGACACACAATATGGTTACCCAATTCAGTCCAACATCACCTATGTCTGGGAGCACTCTACCAGTGGAAAGGATTTCACTATATAGTAGTCAATAGTACAAGCAAGGTCTTGTACGATTGCGACACCAAATCAAAGCCCTAGAAACTATTACCACGAGTGAATACCTAGACCAGGGATTCCCCCTAAATTTGAGACCCCTCTCAATTCCACTCTTCGAGCACACGCCTATGCTCGGTCGACTTCAGTCTTCAATCGCACGTGAGTCTTCAATCACGTAAACACATAACTCAAATCACTCAAACACTAAATCTTCTCAAACAGTATTTGATGAATGACACCACTCTTATCAATACACAAAGTCTCCCAGTCCGCCAGGCGTGCACGTCTAGGAACCCAAAGTATTTTGATAAAGCATAGAAGACTGCTAAGGGGGTAGCGCAAGGCTTTTATAGCAGTAATACAAATCTTGAAGTGAAACTATGGTTTCCTTACCCATACTCACAAGAATATCACGCAATAAAGTCACCAGCGAGGCAATCTGGTAAAACCGAAAATTGCCAGAATAACAGACTACGCACAAGAGGAAGGATGTCTAAACATAAGCTGAAATATGACGATCGACATCTTTTCTTACAACTTGCACTAAAAAATAAAGCCAACTTATTGTAACAACAGATACCATAAAAAGCTTTGCATAACTTGCACACATGTCTGGGCTAGCTGGTGCACGACACCCAGAGAGGGTGTCATGTAGACCTCTTTGTGATAATCACTACACAAGAAAGCATCCTTGAGATTCACCGATGAACAGAAGCCACTTCGATCAGAGTGCAACTGGTCATCATCTTCGCAACTGTGGCAAAAGTCTCTTCATAATCCAAACCATACTCATGTGAGAAGCCTTTTGTAACAAGACGAGTCTTGTACCGCTCTACGGACCCATCAAATTTGGTCTTGATCTTATGGACCCAACGGGAGCCAATGGCTCGCTTCCCCGAAAACAAGGGTACGAAGTCCTAAGTATGAGTCTGATGTAGAGCAGTAAGTTCCTCAGCCATAGCAGTCTGCCAAATGGGGAAACAACAACCGATATGATAAAAGGTCAGACATGGAATGAAGAGACATGAGAGGAGACAAAAGGAGTAAAGTATAAAGAATAAGTAAATTCAGAAAGTTTAGTGGACTTACAAGGACGAGCCGATCTACCAACTATGCACATCAAAACGGCCAATCGGCCACCAGGTTCTCGGCTAATCTGCCAAACGACCGCCAGACACTCGACCGATCAGCCAGACGGCTACCATGAGTTGGGCCAGTCGTCTAGACGGCCACCAGATGCTCGGCCAGTCGGTCACAGGACGTGCCAGGGAGGGTTTTTCAGCCAAGAAGAAGTTCCTCGCTTCTAATCTCACAATTTTGACTTTTTCATTATAGCTTGCTCAAATTTTCGTTGACTATGCTAGAAGCAATTAATCGCTTCTAATTAGAAAATGTCGCTTCTAATTAGAAGTGGCTAGTGACAACATTTGTTACCAATTGCGGGTTGTACTATTACAAGGTCATGCCTTTTGGCCTTAAGAACGCTAGGGCGACGTACGAGTGGTTGGTTAGTTGAATGTTCGCCAATCACATAGGAAAAACTATGGAGGTATATGTGGATGACATGCTTCAAGCGCCCGATCACGTCCAAGACCTTAGGGAGATTTTCAGGCTCATGCGCCGCTACAATATGAAACTTAATCCCAACAAATGCGCGTCCGGGGTTACGTTAGGCAAGTTCCTGGGTTGATGGTTAGTCAGCGCAGGATGGAGGCGAATGCCAAAAAAATAAAGGCAATCTTAGAAATGAGGTCGCCAAGAAGAATGAATGAAGTGTAGAGTTTGACGGGTAGGATTGCCGCCTTGACACGTTTCATGTCTAAATCAACCAACAAGTGCCAACCATTCTTTAAGGTACTGAAGAAAGCAGGTGGGTTCGAATATAGGGAAGAGTACGAAAGGGCGTTCCCTGAGCTGAGGCCCTATTTCAGCTCGCCCCCATTCCTATCCAAGCGAAGGGACGGTGACACCCTATTCATTTACCTTGTGGTGTCTAATAGGGCCGTGAGAGCAGTGCTAATACGCAAAGAAGACAAGGCTCAATGGCCGGTGTACTATGTGAGCAAAGCTCTCTTTGACGCTGATACCTGTTATCCTGAGATCCAGAAGTTATCCTTAGAACTCATGGCGACAACCAAAAAGCTCTGCCCCTACTTTCAAGTGCAAACAGACATCCCATCGAGAAAGCCTTTCAAAAGGGAACATTGTCACAAGTGACAATCTGGTCGCATAAGTTAAGCGAATACAAGATCGAGTTCCAACCAAGGACGACCATCAAGGGCCAAGCCGTGACCTACTTCGTAACATAATTCTCTTACGAGCCTCGACTATAAGGAGTTGAAGAAGAAGATAGAGTAAAGGAAATGAAAGAAGGATATAAGATGAAGGATGACACCAATGAGTTGTCATTCAATAAGAGTAATGGCCCACCATGGCCGATTTGAGAATTGCACGTGGATGGCTCATCGAATGCTCGGGGGGCTGGCACCACGTAGTACTAACGAATCTCACTAGGAAAAAAATTGAGATATAAATTATGCTTTCAGTTCAAAGCCTCCAACAATGAAGCGTTATACAAAACCCTAATTGTTTGTTTGGAATTAACATGTAAGTTAGAAGTGGAGAACTCGTGCATTCACTGTGATTCACAGCTCATGGTAAACCAAGTGAAAGGCGACTATGCTACTAAAGAACCTTACATGATTGCATACTTGGCAAAGGCTCAGAAAAACCTTAAAGCACTCTCATGGTTCAAAATCGTGCAAGTCCCCCGCGAGATCCAAAAATAAAGCGTACGCTAAACAAGTGCGTAGAAACATAAAGTGTAAAAAGGACTACTCGGAGGTGTAGTTGATCTGCTCCTTGTCGCCCTCGGGGAAAGGGTCATCTAACTTATCGACTTCACTACCTCTCTGAGGATGGCCGACCGGCTGAAAAGCCCTATAAAGTAGGGCAACTGGTTGTACAATAGCGGGAGCCACGTCGTTCGGCGAAGGAAACACCCCGTCGAAGAGCACGAAGGTAGTCTTGCGAGGGGCATTCTCGGCCACTGTTGCCTCACGACACCGGACGGTCGCGGCATAGTAAGCCTCCTCCAGGAAAATCTCCCAATCGTCTTCCACCCTCACCTTCTCACTCAAGCCGATGACCTTATCCCAGTTGGTAGCAGCCAGCTCCTCAAGCAAGGCTTCGCTCTCGCGCTCCGGCTGAACGCGCAAGACCTCACTCTTTAAGAGTTGTCACTGAGTGATATTTTGCTCGCCAACACAATTGTCAAGCTAGCCTTTGAGCTTCAGAGCCTCTTTCCGAAAGGTATCGAGGAGCATTCAACGCTTTTTAAGGAATCCTTCTCGGTACCCAACTCCAAGCTCAGCCATTTTGCCTCCTCTCAAGTTTGCTTCAGCTCCATCTCAAGCATCTCAAATGCCTCTGCAGGACCAGTGCCCGCCAGCGCGGCAACATGTTCAGGCTGTGGTCCGCTCTGCAGCGTGCTTCATCCTGGGGATCCGACATAGCAAGTCGTGGAGGAGGCGATTCCCCCGCTCTTGACACGCGAGCACCTGATACAAAAAGAAGACGATAAGAAATGCATGGTGCAATAAACATGTGAAATGTTAGCAAACAAAGTAGCAAAAGAAGCGATCATACCCGACGGGCATCACCAATCCCGTTCTGGAAGTACTCCACGTCCCTGACAGTAAAGAAGTCATTGAAGTCCCTCAGAGGCGTGGCTAGGATACCTTGTGTTCACTGCTTGCGCAACTCACATGCCCCTGCAATGAGTATCAACCAGGAAGGCTCATCAAGATCCGCCGCTTGAGCCCACTTGGAAATTGACGGGACGTCGTGGTTCTTCGAGGAAGAAGCTGCTTCGACGAAGAACAAGCCTCGATCCTCGTGGGCAAGGTGGAGGTGGCCGCCAATACCACGACCGACGCTTTCCCAAGAAGGGCCGTGATTTGTGCACGAACTGCCATTGGATCATCGGGGGTGGGCTAAACTCTCGACAACTTTGCGCGAGAGCAATCACAAGCCAAGTCACCAATAATTAAGATAAAAAGAGAAGGTGGTCAGCATACGGGATACGCAAATCAAAGGTACATCACAACATAACAATGCAAAGTGTGGAAACATTTGTAAACCATCCACAGCCCGATCAGGAGCCAAAGAATCACCCTCATCAGATTACGACTCCGAGGACTCTATGTCTCACAAGGACCCTAGATGAGACGTGGGCACGATCAAGACAAACTACATAGTGATCATCATTAAATCAAGGGACTCGAAGAGCAAAGCCTGACGTCGTGACTCAGAGAGCCCTCAAATCACGACATCCAGCTCGGAGTCCTCTAGGCCTCAATTTGACCAAAAGTGAACAACCGGTCCAAATCGGAGCGGAGCATGTCCAAACGCGACCTTGGACTCCAACACCCATGGCAATTAGTTCTTTTTCGAGAGCTTCATGAAAATCGCTAGTTGCTTGTGATGGCAGACTTTGTAGAAGCCTAATTTAAAGGAAACATCGTTAGCCGTTACGAGATTCCCGAATGCGTCCGCCATCATGTCTCGACCCCTCTTGCGATAAAGTATCATATAGTCCCCTGCGACAATATAGTAGAAGGTCAGCCACATCTATGGGGCATGCACATTAAGGTGGGTCAACAAGTCTTGCATCATGTTCTGGAATGGTAACCGTAACCTGCCGCAAAGACTGTCTTCATGCACTGCCACGAACCCTGTTGGGAAGAACGAGTGGTATCAGACATGAACAATCGCTCTGATACCACTTGTTGGTGAAATAATAGGATATCAGACACAAATAATCGCTCTATTATCACTTATTGTAGAATACAGGGGTGGTATCAGACACGAACAATCGGTCTAATACCACTTATTGTAATTACGGAGGTGGTATCATACACGAACAGTCGCTTCGATACAACTTGTAAGGAAATGAGGGGGGTATAAGACACAAATTATTGCTCCGATACAACTCATTGGAATTATGTGTTCACCTTGATAACCATATATGTTGTGGAATAAATTAATGACACTAACAAGAGCTAATTAAAAGGATGGTTATCTAACAAGATCTAGATTTACTTTAGTAATTAAATAATGAAAGCAATCAAACATGTCAAGCAACCAATAAGATCAAATAACAAGGTTCATAGAAAACTTACGGATTGGGCTCAAGAACAGATACTTCTATCTTACAATCCGTATTCAATCACCTTGATCTCCTTCTTCAAACTTTCAGATCCTCGTAATTGAACGTCTTGATCTCCTTCTTCAAGCTTTCAGATCCTCGTACTTGAACGCCGTGATCTCCTTCTTCAAGTTTTCAGATCCTCGTACTCCTCTTGATGACACCGTAGTTTTCCGAAACGTAATCTTCGGACGAATAAAGAAATACGGCGTGAGACCACACTCTTTTATCTCACACGATCAAGAAACAAATGTTGTTTCAAGATCTCACTCTTATTTTCTAAGAACGGAATTGAGCAATTCCAAGGGGTACAGAGAGAGAGAGAGAGAGAGAGAGAGAGAGAGAGAGAGAATCGGCCAAGAAAGAGAGAGAGGAAGCCTCTTGGTCGATTTTTCTAAATGCATAGAAGTGTCTTGGTCAAATTTTCTCTTCTCATGAACTCCTTATTTATAGTAGCGGAAATTATATATTCTTGGTCGTTTTCAAAATATATTGTTTTCTTTTATTATGTTCATACTAGTGAATCTAAGCTTGGCCATTGGATCTTATCTCATGAATCCTACTTTTCTCTCTTAGCCATCAGATCAATATCTATGAGATTTTATTTCTTGATTAAAAAGAGAATAAAGGAAATATCTTATTTCCTATTAAATATTATTCTCTCGTTAATATTCATGAGAGAGAATAAATGACAATATCTTATTTCCTTTTAAATATTATTCTCTCTTAATATTCATGAGAGTGAATAAAGGACAATATCTTATTTCATTTTAAATATTATTCTCTCCTAATATTCACGAGAGAGGATAAAGGATAATATGTTATTTCCTTTTAAATATTTTTTTCTCTCCTTCATTTAAACAACTAAATAAAAAAATATTGGTAACTACCAATATCGCATGGGCGAAATTAGAGGCACACGACCAAGGTAATTTTGCGCAAATCTTGTGCCCAAATCTTTTTAAAATTCGTCCATCTCTTGTTGTGCAAGGCCCAATTGTTCAAAGCCAAATTAATTATTTATTTACTTGGTCCAACAATAAACAAATAAGTAATTGATTAATTATTTACTTTATCAAACAATAAATAATTAATACTACTATAAATAATTATTTAATTATGCAAAAACCCATATTTCAGAATTGATGCTGTCAATCACAATTACAGCTTGTGAGATTATAATAATGAAACACATTATTATTAGTGGTTCTTTATTCGTCTTATCGAAGCCGAATTGGGGACTATGGACCTAGTAATAGAAGCTTAACAAATCCGATGAAATGACGAAAAAAGTCCTTTCTCTTTTCCACATCGATTTGCCTAATTTTGGTCAAACTCCACCTAGGTAAGCCAAGACTGAACACTCCTTTATACTAGAATTATATTTACTCACCGTGACGAGTGTCCACTGATCTCGTCAGTACGTGATCAAGATCCTCCAGGTTCAACCCGTATCGAGAAAGGTCAATTGATCCGTTATACCTTTCTTGATACATATGTACCCTAAGCACTGTTGCTTCCCCAGCGAAAGATTCTTCCGAACGTATACATACTTTAAAATTGCCGGCAATCTATCGGTTCTGGAATCAACCCTTAGGTGAGTGAACATTGACCTTCTTTTAGAAAGGCTGAATTCCGTACCTGTCAACCAATTCCCACTTGAATCATTCTCCAAAACTCCCAAGACATAAGTTGTGATTAGCATGATAGTAGTGTTTTAACGAATGAGTCAAAGAGTTCGGTAACATGATTCAGTGTCCATGATAACTTCAGGATTTAGATCAAGTCTCACTGTGACCATCATAGTGACCCCAGTTAGTGTATCGTAACGGTACTTAAACGATACATCTGCAACCAAAGTTTGTCCAGGTCGTACACTTACCACAAGTGTAGAGCCCTCCCACGTCGTGATCAACCTTCACTAGTGTTCTGCATATATGACTTTAGATACATCTGTCCAGGCATGTATCAGTCATCGATCATGTTTTAGCAGCACCTCTCGAACTCAGGTGCCCAACACGTGACTCCGTTTAATACGGAGGCTATGGATGATAGTTGCTATTTATTTTGTTGTTCAGACCTCAACCCACTAATCATATGATGCTAATAAAGTAAACCATTATTCTATTTAGTAATTATTTATTTATTATCTCTCGTGGGCAAGAATTCCTAACAATCTCCCACTTTTACTAGAGAGGATAAGGCATTTTCTTTTAGCCTTTTTATTCTTAGCCATGTCATAGAGACAGCTAGAAGTCTGACCAAGATTGAGATTCCCATCATATGGAGTCTCACCTTAATCTATTTGATCTCATCAACGCATTTCTCATTTTAACATTCTTTAGTTCACGTTACTTTGCAAGTGATCCTTGACTTACCTTTATAAGGTCAAGTCAAGTTGTTCATTAGTAAATCGATCTACTATAGAACATATTAACACTTTGCATACAGTTAGATCATGTTGTCGCACGAAAATGAACAACGATTAACTACCTCGGGCGGTTCGATCCAAGGCCAAACCAAGTGATCGCACCCGGGCCAAAAGTGTGAACTTGAAAGTCTCGAGCTAGGTTTTCTCTGATCAACCCACCTCTCAGAGGAGAGAACGGGTGAGGAGGGGGAGTGACCGTGCTTTTTGTGTTGGCTGCCTACGTATCCGTGTGTGGGATCAGGTCAGAACGTAGTTTAAGGCGTGTGTAATGCAGTGTGAGGCGCGGAGCCTGGAGAGTGTGCTCGACAAAGGAGACGGATCGCGGAGGAGTCCTCCGCGACGTCTAAGAACTTTGGGATCGAGTGACCCAAGACAGAATGTGTGTTTTCTCTCTTTTGGAGACGTGGAAAACTCTAAGTCAAGAGTTCCTTGTCGTGGCAAAGATTCCGGACGCGTAGATGATTTCCAGTCGGAAATGCAGGATGCGTTGGTGATTTCTTATCAGAAATGGTGGACGCATCTAGTGTGCTGGACACGTAGGTGATTTTCAGTCGAAAACCGTAGGAGCACTCGTGGGCTCGCGATTAGTCATTCGATCGAGAGGGCGGCGCTCGGGAGTCCCCAGGAGCGCTTCGAAATCTCTGAGAACGAGAAATCGAGGAGAATCCGCTTCAGGCCAAGGATGGCATCCAGAGAAGCAGAGAGAAGAGTGAGTATTCAAGGGAATGAAGGGGATGGCTTCCCCCTCAATGAGAGAGAATATTTATAGTAGTTGGAGGGCCTTAGGAGGCTTATTTTTCGTCCATGTGGGACTGGGGGCACGCTCCCCGCCAAGAGGAGGAGCGCTGCGCAGCACGCGGCGCGCAGCGCGCGGCGTGCGGTCTGCCAGGCGCGGCGCGCATCCAGCGTGGGGCGCACATCCAGCGCGTGCACATTCTTCGTGCGGCACACGGAATTCCAGGCGCGACGCGCACTTGGCAGGCCTTTGGTGGGCCATATTCATTTTATTTGGCCCGTTGGGCTTTCGGTGCTTCGGATATCGTGCAAGTCGTGCGAAACATAAAAAGTCTCTATTCGAGGAGCGAGACTCAACTCGAGGAGAGTGACTTGAGTCGAGGAGAACGACTTGAGTCGAGGAGAACGACTTGACTCGAGGAGAGAGACTCGACTCGAGGAGTGTGACTCGACCTGAGGAACAAGGCTCGACTCGAGGAGCAAGGCTCGACTCGAGGAGAATGAATCGACCCGAGGAGCAAGGTTTGAGTCGAGGAGAATGACTCGACTCGAGGAGCAAGGCTCGACTCGAGGAGAATGACCCGACTCGAGGAGAATGACTCGACTTGAGGAGCGAGGTTCGACTCGAGGAGAATGACTCGAGTCGATGAAGGTGACTCGACTCGAGGAGCGAGGCTCGACTCGAGGAGAATTACTCGACTCGAGGAGCGAGGCTCAACTCGAAGAGAATGATTCGACTCGAGGAGCAACACTCGACTCGACTCGAGAAGCAACACTCGACTCGAGGAGCAAGGCTTTACTCGACTCGAGGAGCTGAAAGTTTCGGCACGAGGACTTGTTAGTGAATCATGATGGAAGGCTTGCCGTTCTTCAGGACCTCCGGCCTGACCATCGACCCTTCGAGCGGTGTGTCTTCTTGGCGTTCTGGGTTTTTCGAAAATGACCGACAATATTAGCCCCCCAAGTTCATTGCTCGGGAGGCTCTGGGTGGTGAACTTTTAGTTGTTTCAGCCGGGTGTTTGAGGAAAATTTATTTTCCAAAGCTTTGCCGTCGTGAAGCCTTTGTGATAATAAAGAATGTTCTCACAATTGCAAGTGCGCTCTCTCTCTTTTCTGTCTCTCTCAAAACGATTGTGTGATCAACACATGGAGGAGGATCCAAGCGGATACGAGGCATAGCTCAACGTGGGCGAGGCGGACGCGATTGCATCCATCGCTCTAGCCCCGGAGCGATGGGGACATGCATGCGCAAGTAGGGCGTTCGCGTGTACAGAGGCGGACCGGCATGTCGCGGCTTGCTGATCTTTTGGCGAAGTCTTGCCCAAGTCTTTCTTCGATGGCATTTTGTTTGATGATATCATCAAGCCGGAATCCATGGGACTCAACAGTGACTAGAAGGGCGACAATTGTGTAATCGTGACCTATTAGCGGAAGATCATGGCTTAAGTCTCAGCCAGCTTGGAAGGCGGCTGCACTTTTGCATTTTGCAAAGGCGTGCTCATTCTGAGGTCTCAGAGACGGAGGTTGATGCCGCGGGCCGATGTTTCGAGAAGACGGAGTGGAATCTGGTAGAAGGCTCTGCCGCTCCGGAGGGCTTCGACTGTTCGGGGATCGACGCTAGAAGTTCGATCACGAATCGGGCATAAGTCGGTCTTACGGGGGCATCTGCCATTCCAACTTTGGTGGCGCTTCTCCATCTGCGTTCGGAAGACTGGGACAAGTCTGTCGCAGCTATGATGACATGGGTGCATCTTGTAAGATGGCCTGAACTGCGCCTAGTATGGCGGTTCAGGTGTGCCTTATGGCGGCTTCGAGTGTGTTGTGATTAGTCATCATACGCAGTGCCTTGTGGCGACTTAGAGTGCGTCATGAGAGACGGGTTCGTGCGTCGTGTAGGCGTCTTAGGCGCATCGCGAGGGATGGCTTAGATGCACCATGTAGGTGGTTTTGATGAGCCATGTAGGCGTCTTTGGTGCATCGCGAGGGACGACTCAGTTGCGCCATGTAAGCATCTTACGTGCGCCATGTAGGCATCTTTAGTGTGCCATGTAGGCGTCTCAAGTGCGCCATGTAGGCGTCTTAGGTGCATCACAAGGGACAACTTGGTTGCGCCATGTAGACGTCTTACGTGCGCCATATAGGCGTCTTAAGCGCGCCATATATGCGTCTTAGGACTGCATCTCTTGGATGTCTTATGGTACACCGCAGATGCGTCTTTAGCCTGCATCTCTTGGATGTCTTATGGCATGCCGCGGAGGCGTCTTAAGCCTGCATCTCATGGATGTCTTACGGCGTGCCACAGAGGCATCTTTAGCTTGCATCTCATGGATGTCTTACGGCGTGCCGCAGATGCGTCTTTAGCCTGCATCTCATGGATGTCTTACGGCACGCCGCAGATGCGTCTTTAGCTTGCATCTCATGGATGTCTTACGGCGCGCCACAGAGGCGTCTTTAGCCTGCATCTCATGGATGTCTTACGGCGCGCCACAGAGGCGTCTTTAGCCTGCATCTCTTGGATGTCTTATGGCGTGCCGCGTAGGCGTCTTTAGCTTGCATCTCTTGGATGTCTTATGGCGTGCCGCGTGGGCGTCTTAAGCCTGCATCTCATGGATATCTTACGGCGCGCCGCGTGGGCGTCTTAAGCCTGCATCTCATGGATGTCTTACGACGCGCCGCAGAGGCGTCTTAAGCCTGCATCTCATGGATGTCTTACGGCGTGCCACAGAGGCATCTTTAGCTTGCATCTCATGGATGTCTTACGGCGTGCCGCAGATGCGTCTTTAGCCTGCATCTCATGGATGTCTTACGGCACGCCGCAGATGCGTCTTTAGCTTGCATCTCATGGATGTCTTACGGCGCGCCACAGAGGCGTCTTTAGCCTGCATCTCATGGATGTCTTACGGCGCGCCACAGAGGCGTCTTTAGCCTGCATCTCTTGGATGTCTTATGGCGTGCCGCGTAGGCGTCTTTAGCTTGCATCTCTTGGATGTCTTATGGCGTGCCGCGTGGGCGTCTTAAGCCTGCATCTCATGGATATCTTACGGCGCGCCGCGTGGGCGTCTTAAGCCTGCATCTCATGGATGTCTTACGACGCGCCGCAGAGGCGTCTTTAGCCTGCATCTCATGGATGTCTTACGGCGCGCCGCAGAGGTGTCTTTAGCCTGCATCTCATGGATGTCTTACGGCGCGCCGCAGACGCGTCTTTAGCCTGCATCTCTTGGATGTCTTATGGCTCGCCGCATAGGCGTCTTTAGCCTACATCTCATTGATGTCTTATGGCGCGCCGCGTGGGCGTCTTAAGCCTGCATCTCATGGATGTCTTACGGCGCGCTGCGTGGGCATCTTAAGGCTGCATCTCATGGATGTCTTATGGCGCGCCGCAGATGCGTCTTTAGCCTACATCTCATGGATGTCTTACGGCGCGCCGCGGAGGCATCTCTAGCCTGCATCTCATGGATGTCTTACGGCGCGCTGCAGAGGCGTCTTTAGTACATGCTTGTTCCCGTTTATGTTCGGGTGGTTTGTTTTGGTGGAGCGTACTTTCTTGAGGATTTCGAGCGTACTTACCGTTGCCTATGTCATTAGCCCCCCAAGTTTTAGGGTTTACAAGCGTTTTCTTGATGCCCGAAAATCTTTGATAAAGTGGATTTTGAAAGAAAAACCTCGAACTTTATTAATATTGCAAAAAATTGCAATCCTAAAACATTGGCTCGTAGGACTTATTGAATGTTGGAAAGCAAAGCAATAAAATGGGGGAAGCGCTGGCTACTGGTAATACTTTCTCAAGTTCTCCACATTCCGAGTGACAGATCGGGGTCTCGTCCGTGTATTCGATGTAGTAGGTCCCCTCATATATGACTTGGCGGACTCTGTAGGGTCCCTCCCTATTTGGGATGAGGACGCCGGAACCTTGCACATGGGTGTCATGCAGATGTCTTCGTGGATTTCGCGGAGGACCTTGGTCGACTCGACGCTGTCTCTAAGTTGGGAGATTGTGTTAACCGTCTTTCTAGCGGGTTTTCTATCGATTCCTTGGACGTAGCATGTTATGGCTTGGGATTGATCTCCAGCCATGATACCGATTCCTTCATCGGTAGGGAACTTCACCAGTAGGTGGTATGTAGAAGTAATAGCCCTTAGTCGGTTCAGCGTGGGTCGCCCAACAATTATATTGTAGGGCGACTCTTGATCAACCACTAGGAATAGGACCATGTGAACGACTTCAATGCCTCCGGGAGTTCTGAAGATGCCTTCGGTCATGACTCTCTCCCCAGTGAACCCAAATAAGGGTGTTTGGGTTGGAGTTGGGCGTAGCCCCCCGAGCTTCATGCGCTCTAGGGTGGTCTTGAAAAATATGTCGGCAGCACTGCCGTTGTCGATGAGAACCCTTTTCACCATGTTATTAGCCACTTGGGCTTTGAGCACTATCGCGTCATTGTGCAGATGCACAACTTGCTTGGCCTCTTCGTTGGTGAAGTACATCGTCTCGTGAGGCACGGACGGAGGTTCTTCATACGTAACGTTGATGTGCATAGCAGCGTCTTCTTGAGCCACGGCCCATAGGAATTTTTTTCCGTTGTAGGGCTGAATCTCCATCTTGTGGACCACCCAGTATGGTGGTTACAACATGAAGCTGTGGATTGGCGACAACAGTTGCTGTGGCTTGGTCGGCAGTAGCAGTTGCTCCTCCTCCTTTGCTGGACTGTGGTCTGCTTGAGGTGGGGCCAGCAACGCTAATCATGCGCAGCACGAACTCTTTTAGCTCACCCCGTGGGATCAGAGCCTCAATTTGCCTTTTGAGATTGTTGCATTCGGAGGTCAAGTGATTGTATTCCCGATGGAACTCGCAATATCTAGATCGGTCGCGAGTCGCGGAGTCTTTTTTTCATTTTAGTCGGGGCGATGAACTTGTCACGCGCCAAAGCTAGGATTTGATCCGGCGTCGTGTTCAATGGCGTGAACGATGAGTAGCCCTTAAAGTCTTCCGCAAGTCACGGCTTTTGGGGCATCGGAGGTTGGCTATTAGAAGTCTGAACCCCTCTGTTTTGCCTTTTACGGGAGTTGCCTTGCTCGTCGCTAGGCTCGTCTCGGCGGTGAGGGCCTTGATTATTGCCCTTGCGGCTATCGAGGTAATCTTCGACTCCCATAAAGGTCTTGGCTCGAGTCATTAACTCGGCCATTGTAGAAGAAACACGGCCGACGACGGACTTGAGGAAGTCACTTGTGCGCAAGCCTTTAATGATGGCAGTGATTGCGTCTTTGTCGTCAAAGCGGTCGACCTTATTCGATTCTTCAGTGAATCAAGCGAGGTATCGTTTAAGAGACTCGCCACTCTCTTGCCTGATTGACCACAGATACATCCTAGTCTTCTTTTAGACCATAGATGTAGCGAAGCGTGCTAGGAACATGTCCTTCAAGTCTTTGAACGATCGGATGCTTCCCGGCCTCTATTTCTTGAACCACTCAAAGCCGGGTCCGGTGAGGGTAAGACTAAAAGCTTGGCACATGGCGCCGGGAGCGACACCCTGCATCGTCATCCAGGTTTCATAGTGCTGGATATGGTAAGCGGGATCCACTTTTCCATCATAGGGAGCGAGGTTTGGGAGCTTGAAATTTCCCGTGCATACCTCGGCCAATATCTGGGCCGTGAAAGGCGAGGAATTCTCCTCAACGATCCTATAGGCACTTCCGCCTATTCTGTATTCTCGGAGATCTCGTACTTCATTTCGAAGATTATGGATCATAGTGATCACATCGAGACCGGTAGTCGGAGTAACTCCTTGTTCGGGATGAGTCACATGTCGCCTCACATTAGACCCTTGACCCGTGCGGCGGTTTTTGGTTGTTGGGGCTGCTACGGGGATGTTCGGCCGAAGCTTAGTCGCTCTCTTAGTCATCACCACGCTTGCTGCGTTGGGCAGTAAGATGATCCCTGAGATCGGGGCTTGCCGCACAAAGGCGCATGCTTCATCTAAGACGGCGCGCTCTTCGCGTGCCCTGACTTTCCGTACATTCTCCCTGTGACCAAGTCAGTCATGGGCCGAATGTCGGGAGCTCCCTTCTTGGGAGGCTGCAGGTGCATTCCCCATCTTGGGTGAAGGATCCAAAGGACCGGCTTCATTCACAACGGGGAGAACGTATGTGTGGTTGACTACTCATCTTTTCTCGAGTCCGAGAAAGTCTAGTCTCCAAGAAAAAGAAGAAGGTGGATAGAAGGGATTTCGGGCTGAACAGGTCGGAGGTTCGACCCCTCCTTCTAGCGCCAAAATGTTGTAGCATGAAAATGAACAACGATTAAGTGCCTCGGGCGGTTCGATCCAAGGCCGAACCAAGTGATCACACCCGGGCCAAAAGTGTGAACTCAAAAGTCTCGAGCTAGGTTTTCTCCGATTTCTTGTCAGAAATGGTGGATGCATCTAGTGTGCCAGACACGTAGGTGATTTTCAGTCGAAAACCGTAGGAGCACTCGTGGGCTTGGGATTAGTCATTCGATCGAGAGAGGTGGCTCTCGGGAGTCCCCGGGAGGGCTTCAGAATCTCTGAGAACGAGAAATCGAGGAGAATTCGCTTCAGGCCAAGGATGGCATCCAGAGAAGCAGAGAGAAGAGTGAGTATTCAAGGGAATAAATGGGATTGCTTCCCCCTCAATGAGAGGGGGTATTTATAGTAGTTCGAGGGCCTTAGGAGGCTTCTTTTTCGTCCATGTGGGACTGGGGGCGCGCACCCCACAAAGAGTAAGAGCGCGGCGCAGCGTGCGTCCAGCGCGCGCACATTCTTCACGCGACGCGCGCTTGGCAGGCGTTTGGTGGGCCTTATTTGTTTTATTTGGCCCGTTGGGACTTCGGAGCTCTGGATATCATGCAAGTCATGCGAAACATAAAAAGTCTCTATTCGAGGAGCGAAACTCGACTCGAGGAGAGTGACTTGACTCGAGGAGAACGATTGACTCGAGGAGAGAGACTCGACTCAACGAGAGTGACTCGACCCGAGGAACAAGGCTCGACTCGAGGAGCAAGGCTCCACTCGAGGAGAATGAATCGACTCGAGGAGCAAGGCTCGAATCGAGGAGAATGACTCGACTCGAGGAGTAAGGCTCGACTCGAGGAGAATGACCCGACTCGAGGATATTGATGTTGTCAATAGTGCCCACAAGAAGAGTAGTAGTGTCTATTTATGTACATTTGATGTAATATAGTCACACGAAGACTCTTGCTTGTAATTGCTTATCTATTAACAAAAGTTGAAACGTTCATTCATTCTACCTTGTCTGTTAAAAGCTTTATGATAAAACCTTAGTCTTTAGTCCATAAACAAACTTAACAACTTAGGAAGAGACAAATGTATATTTGCATGAACAAACTCTTCGTAGTTTGCTTAAAACGATTTATTCGCAATCTAAGGGTCAAAGGACTATTGACCTCAGTACGATTGTTAGGAGAATCTATGATGTCTGGTTATGGGGCATTGAGAGTTGGAGACTCTATTGTTCTTCTAGGTATCTTCCGAAGGTACTGAATTGACTAGTGCACTTCTAGAGACAAGATAAAAACAAACAATTTAACCTTTTATGTCTCGAAGTCACTACGTATGAATTGCATCATGAACAGTCAATAGTTGAACCTTGTGTTTACAAGTTAATACACGAAGGCAAAGTTGTGTTTCTGGTACTATATGTCGATGATATACTACTCATAGGTAATGATGTGGGTAAGTTATCTGATGTTAAGGTCTGGCTGATAAATCAATTCGATATGAAGGATCTAGGAGAATCCGCATACATTCTAGAAGAAGTCTCATGTATGCTATGCTTTGCACTAGACCTGATATCTGCTTTGCAGTTAGCGTAGTTAGCCATTTTCAATCCAACCCTAGACCCGAGCAATGGATTGTTGTTAAGCATGTCCTCAAGTATCTTCGAAGAACTAGGAACTTGATGCTTACATACTCAGGTACTGACCTGACTATGACGGGATATACTGACTCCGATTTTCAAGCGGATAAGGATTCCAGGAAATCCACTTTAGGATCTGTGTTCATCCTCAATGGTGGAGCTGTTGTGTGGAGGAGTATCAAGCAATCTTGCATTGCTGACTCCACAATGGATGCAGAATATGTGGCTGCTTGTGATGCATCCAAAGAGGCAGTATGGCTTAGAAAATTCGTTAAGTATTTGGAAGTTGTTCCAAACGTCGACAAGCCCATGACCCTTTATTGTGATAATAGTGGGGCTGTCGCTAACTCAAAGGAACCTCGAAGCCATAAGCGCTCTAAACATATTGAGAGGAAATACCATTTGATTCGAGAGATCGTGCAGCGCGGAGACATGGAAGTGAAGAAGATCTCAACGGTGGACAACCTGGCAGATCCATTCACGAAGGCCCTAGCGAACAAGGTCTTCGACCAACATCGAGAGGGATTAGGCATGAAAGACTAGACACATCTTCTTTGAGTTAAGTGGGAGTTTGTTGTCAATAGTGCCCACAAGAAGAGTAGTAGTGTGTATTTATGTACATTTGATGTAATATAGTCACACGAAGACTCATTCTTGTAATTGCTTATTTATTAAGAAAAGTTGAAACGTTCATTCATTCTACCTTGTCTGTTTGAAGCTTTATGATAAAATCTTAGTCTTTAGTCCATAAAAAAACTTAACAACTTAGGAAAAGACAAATGTAGATTTGCATGAACAAAGTCTTCGTAGTTTGCTTAAAACGATTTATTCGCAATCTAAGGGTCAAAGGACTATTGACCTCAGTACGATTGTTAGGAGAATCTATGATGTCTGGTTATGGGGCATTGAGAGTTGGAGACTCTATAGTTCTTCTAGGTATCTTCCGAAGGTATTGAATTGACTAGTGCACTTCTAGAGACAAGATAAGAACAAACCATTTAACCTCTTATGTCTTGGTCACTACGTATGAATTGCATCGTGCTTACCTTAATCCTGAAATGAGACATGTCATTTCACACCTTAGTATTCTCATTTGAGAAAGTCAGAGTTCGGACTCACTATGTGATTCCGAACAGGGCCTATTGGTGAAGTACTAAGTTGTGAGAATGTCATGAGTAACTTTGTGAAGTTCTCATAGATATGGAATTCATGTACAAGATTACTGAAATGCAATGTATGTCACCTCATGCTTTGTTCCTTGGAGTGTGAATAAATGAACTGGCTTGTGTCCAAATTGAGTCCTGACTCTTTTGGATGAAACAATGTGACTTGTTAGCTCCTCGTCAATACATTGTTTCTAACTTATTCACAAGCGACAAATGAGTTGAGGAAATAACAGCTAGAAGGGTAAAATGGTAATTTAGTAAATCCCGTCTAGCTGATGACATTCATGAAGGGTAAACATAGATAATATTCAGTGGATCCGCTCATCATAATTAGGTTGAATTCTTGAGTAGAAAATATATTCATTTGAACCGAGAGATTTTCAGTGTCAACTCTTTAGTGGAGTCAGTTGGCATTAAGCTAAACTTCGAAAAGGTTTGTGAACTTTTGAGTCCAAGTGTTTAGCTCAAGCTTTGTTCATTTGGGTCCATGAGGTCACTGTCACGAATCACATCGAGTAGGAATAGTTAAACTGGAAGCTAAGTCAAAACAAGAACGAAAATTGTCAAAAGGGTATTTTTGTCTTTTGAGACATAAGATGAAATGAATGTCAATAAATATTTTGACAAGGTCATTTGATGACAAGTATCACTCGGCCAAAATTAGATTTATTGGGCCTTGTGTATTAATTTCATTTCATAAGAATTTTATTGAAAATTCTTAATGGGCATTTTTCATGTTGTCATGAACAAATAGAAAAGCTTCTAGAAGGCCTTTCTAGACACCATTTGGGCGCCTACCCTATAGAGAAATAGGAGAGATTATTTTGTGTATAAATGTATCAAGATACTTGCCAAAAGAAAAAGAGGAAACAAATTTGCATAATGATGCTTAAGGGAATTCGGCCAAAGAAGAGAAAACAAATTAGGAAACAAATCCCTTAAAGGAATTGAGAGACTTGGGCGCATATAGGAGAAATTGGGCAATAAGGGATTGCTCATGAATGCTTGGAAAAAAGAGGAAACTTCTTTTTCTAAGGCCAACCCTTCTCCTATAAATAGGGCTCTCATTCTCATTGTTTTCTCATTCCACACAAGTTAGAGATTGAGAGACTCTCTCTCTAGACATTGTGGCCGCCCCTCTCCTCTCTCTCTCTAGTCAATTTCGTTTTATTGTTTTGGCACCTAGGTCCTCATTTGACCTAGTGTTTAGCTCTGCGACTTCAAGACTCGTTCTTAAGTCGTAGTGTTTAAAAGTGCCCACTCACTGATTCCTTTATTTCGAGTGATTTAGTGATAGAAACTTTCGTGGTTGCTCGAGGTGCCGAGGAAAGAAAGAGAGACGTGCTGCGAGGGGAGACGAGCGTTGCAACTTTCTAAGAGCTTCTCAAGGATCAAGCTTCAAGAAAGGCTAGTAAACTTCATAGCTCATAATAGTTTTTAATTACGTGTACTTGCTCTTTTGTCTAGGTTAGTAAAAAACCGTTTTTACTTGTAAAAGAAAATTTTTAAATTCCGCCGCTTACCGAAGCGTTAATTTTTTTCTTAAATCTTAGATCGATTCCAACAAGAACATGCTTAACAGTAATCCAGTTCTCGGGTCCAGGGTTGGATTAGAAACGGCTAACTACGCCAACATCGAAGCATATATCAGGTCTAGTGCAAAGCATAGCATACATGAGGCTTCCTACGGCAGAGGCGTAAGGAATTTTCCTCATGTCTTCAATCTCTTGTGCAGTCTTGGGAGACTGGTCCTTAGAGAGTGAAACTCCATGCCTAAAGGGTGTTTGGCCCTTTTTGGAGTCTTGCATCGAGAAGCGATCCATCACCTTATCAATATAAGATGCTTGAGAGAGCGACAGGGACCGGTTTTTCCTATCTCGAAAGATTTGGATCCCCAGAATGTACACGGCTTCTCCTAGATCCTTCATATCGAATTGCTTTGCCAGCCAGACCTTAACCTCAGATAACTTACCCACGTCATTACCAATGAGTAGTATATCATCGACATATAGTACCAGAAATACAACTTTGCCTTCGTGTATTAACTTGTAAACACAAGGCTCATCTATTGACTGTTCAAAGTCGAAGCCTTTTACAGTTTCATCGAATATAATATTCCATGACCTAGATGCTTGCTTTAGTCCATAAATGGATTTAAGCAACTCACAAACCTTGGTCTCTTGACCTTTATCCATGAAACCGTCTGGTTGAGCCATGTAAATGTGCTCGTCAAGATTGCCATTCAGAAAGGTTGTCTTGACATCCATTTGCCAGATCTCATAGTCGAGAGTTGCAGCTATGGATAGGAGTACGCGGATGGATTTAAGCATCGCGACTGGCGAGAAGGTTTCTTCATAGTCAATCCCTTCTTGTTGGGTATAACCGTTTGCCACAAGTCGTGCTTTGAACGTCTCGACGTTCCCATCAGGACCCATTTTCTTCTTGTATATCCACTTACACCCTACGGGTTTAATCCCTTCAGGAAGGTCTACAAGTGTCCAGACTTTGTTGACATACATCGAGTGCATCTCAACTTTCATGGCGTCAAGCCAAAGGTTTGATTCAGAACAAGCCATCGCTTTGCCATAGGAAACAGGATCATCCATGTCGGAGACGGCTACGAGAGAGTCTCCATAAGACATGTACCTGTCAGGCTTTTGAGTAGCCCTCCCACTACGTCGAAGTACTACTTGACGAGATTCTGATGAGTTAGGTTGTGTTTTAGTTGGGGTAAGAACAGTTCTTACAGATGAGGTAGAAGCTTCCTCACCCAACTTTTCTTCAAGCACAATTTTGCTTCTAGGTTTTGCATCCTTCATAAAGTTCTCCTCAAGGAAACGAGCATTCGTGCTAACGAAAGTCAAATCGTCCTCGGGACTATAGAAAGTAAAACCCTTGGTTTCCTTTGGATATCAACCGAACAGACACAATTCTGACCTACTAGCTAACTTGCTAGTCTTTTGCCTTAGCACGTGTGCGGGGCAACCCCAAATTTTGATGCGGCCAAGATTCACTTTACGGCCAGTCCATCGTTCATAAGGAGTACCAGGAACCATCTTGGACGTAACTTGGTTCAGAATATAAGCGGCTGTTTCGAGGGCATATCCCCAAAAGGAAAGAGGGAGTGATGAGTAACTCATCATTGATCTAACCATCTCCATAAGAGTTTGGTTCCTTCTCTCTGACACTCCGTTTTGTTGAGGTGTGCCAGGTGCGGTAAGCTGAGAAGCGATACATTCTTCTTTAAGAAAGTCATCGAACTCTCCAGACATATACTCACCACCTCGATCAGATCGAAGGGTTTTGATCACTTTGCCAGTTTGCTTTTCCACTAAAGCCCTAAAGACCTTAAATACGTTAAAGGTCTCGGATTTGTGTTTGAGCAAATAGAAAAAACCATATCGTGAGTAATCATCGGTGAAGGTAACGAAGTATTCGTATCCTCCACGTGCCTGTTGGCTGAACGGACCACATACATCAGAATGTATTAGTTCCAGCAACTCAGTGGCTCTTCGACCCTTATCGGAGAAAGGTCCCTTAGTCATTTTTCCTTCGATGCAGGATTCACATGTAGGTAGTGAACCTATTGCAGAGGCTTTGAGTGGACCGTCCCTCACAAGTCTCTTAATCCTATCTAGGCTGATATGACCAAGTCTTAAGTGCCATAGGTATGTTGATTTTGTTAGATCGGAGGTTTCAGAAAGTTTGATCCTTTTTGGCTCCTTAATTAGATCATTATCTATTTCGGTGTCTAAGATGGAAGGTAGAGTGGGATAGATGTAGAAAAGAGCATTCTCTATACATGCATCAGTGACCAAAGAATTATCAGGAAACGAAATACGAATTCCATTCTTAATGAACTTTAAACAACAATCTTGCTCAAGAAGACGAGCAACAGATATTAAGTTCTTCCCAAAGGTAGGAACAAAATAAACATTTATTCAAGTTTAAAGTGTGGTCTTCAAAAGACAGCGTCACGGATCCCACAGCCTTCGCAGACACCAGGCTCCCATCACCCCATTTGAAACAGAACTCGTCTTCCTCTAAGCTTTTGGTTTTCTTGAAACCATTCAAGGAACAACAAATATGGTTAGTAGCAGCGGAGTCAAGAATCCACGTTGATACATTATCAGCTACTGAGCATGCTTCGGTAACTAGTACAATACTATGTTCCTTTGCTTTGAGATAGGCAGGACAGTTCTTTTTATCGGCCTTATGAGGTCTCTTCTTAGTTCTAGAGGCGGAGGCTTTTTGCTCAGTAGCATGTGCCTCTCCTTTATTCCTCATTCTCTAATTAGTGAGACCTTCAGCAGTGTGAGGCTCCTTCACAAGCTCGGTAACAATGTACTCTAGCTTATTCATGGAGTAGTTCCCCTTGAAGGTATCAAAAGATTCAGGGAGAGTTTCCAAGATCATATCTATTTTGATCTCCTCGTTAATCTTAGATCCTAGGATTTCCATCTCATTCAGGTAACTAACGATCAACATCGTATGGTCCCTGATAGGAGTCCTAGCCTTCATGCGATAGTTCATAAACTGTCGGACTGCTTGTTGCCTTGCCTGACGCCTTTGCCCTCCAAACATCTCAAGGAGATTTTAGAGCATGTCACCGGCAGTCTCGATGTCACGATGTTGCTTTTTCAGCATATTGTTCATATATGCTAAGATATAGCACCTCACAATCTCATCGGATCGAAGCCAGGCCGCTAAGGCATCATTGTCCTCTTGAGTCGAATCATCATTCGTCAGAGGAGGACATGGGGTGGTGAGTACCCTTTTGTGCTTGTTAACGGTAAGGATGATATCGAGGTTATGTTTCGAATCTACATAGTTTTCGTTTTCGAGTTTGTTCGAGAAAAGGATGAACGAGAGAAGGTTGAGAGACATATTGCCTATATAAGTTGAAACAAGTTTATGATTAGTCTTTGGTTTAGGATTTAAGTTTTATTTAAGACTTGATAAAATCCAAAGGTGTTATAAACTAAACGATAATTTACTCCTTCGAGGGAAGGCCGCAAAAAATCTCCATTTATAAGTAAATGACACATCATTAATGCTTAGCCAAGATGTCAATACACTAATTTTGACCAGCCACCTTGTAAATTGGTTTGATCACTCAAATCCTTTCACAGAGCCTCAAGGGAGGATTACTAGGGATTGAGCCTAAGTGTGCAACCAACCACTTAGTCCAAAAGGTCAACTTTGAAAAACAATCCCCCAAGGGGAGGCCTTGTCATCATCGTCTCACTCTTGGACGTAGCTCATTGAGCAATGATCAGTGCAAAGCGCCCTTGAGTACTCTCATTTTAGAGAGGGCCACGAGGGTGACTCTTAGTCTAGCGACAATTGCACCTTTCATTAGTGTTGGGGATCGTGGGTTACAAACAACAAGTATAACCCTCCCACTTAGTTTTTGGAGTTGGTTCATCGACTCTTATAAGTTCGGAAACGGTTTTCCTAGTTATAGAGCGATAGAGCGGACAACTAGAAGAGAATCCTAGATATTCATGTTCAGAGCAGTATTAGTGCATAAAGGCACAAGGTACATACTCGATCTTTTCCTATTTTCTATTTCGGGAAAGTGCGTAAGGGAAGTGTGAACTTCAACTCACTCGAACACTTGAAAGTTTGAGATTACACATCTTTTTATTTTTCAGCTAGTCTACAACGAGACCTCCCACTTAAATTTTCAAGAGCATATAGATTTTGAACATATGTGATATAGATATAGTTTTGAAAACATTTTGAAAATTTATTTGATTTGGATGACAAAATATTTTTCAAGTTTGAAAGTGAAAACGGTTTTTCAAAATTCAAACTAGTTTTGTAAAAATTCAATTTCAATTAAACTTTCAAAAATCAATACATTTTAATCTTACACATCATGTTTATAATCTTATAAAAAAAAAATTTGCTCAAGAAATTTTTCTCATTAGAGTTCTATAACTCATGGTAGTGGGGCTGGAAATCCGGAATTCTAAAAACTGGACTTTCGGAACAGCCGCGCACCTCGGAGTAAAATCACCATAACAGGCGGCTCCGATGTCGTTTTGACCTGAAACTGGTGGCATTGGACAGAGGACAGACAGAGATTTAATTTGATTCAAGAATAATTAAATTTAGATTTCTGACCAGAGAGTTATGCCACATTTACTGCGGGTTTTACTCCAGCTCGAAGAAAAAGAAAAAAATTAAAGCTTGGTCCTTTTTAGGTGCGAAAAAGAATCGAGTGTAACGGAACGTTTTAGGAGGTTGTTAAAGCTTTTATTTGTGTTTTATTAGCAAGGTAATAACATGGTATAAAAGAAATAACAACATGCATAAAACGATTCAAGTAAATAAAAGAAACTAGTAAGACAATAAAACAAGTTACAAAATTTACTCGAAATTTCTCAAACCTTTAAAACACATTTTTCAATATAAAAAATTAAAAAACTTTTATAACTGATTCTAATGTGTTTTAATAACATCCCAAACTCATAGAAAATCAACAT